>NC_073389.1:23464354-23782776 GCF_028641065.1 Leucoraja erinaceus | reverse complement strand
TATCTATAGAAATTTGTTGTTAAGAGCCTGTCCCACTGACGCGACCTCTCGGCGACTGTCTTCGACCTTCGAGCTCGAGCACACTCGCCTGAAAAACCTCGATCTGGATCGACCGACCACACACACACAAAGACATCGCAAAGGTGGGGGGCAGGGAAAGCGGTAGAGCGCTGTCTGAAATTCACACCCGCGATGAACAGGAAGGTAAAAGACGGCTGCACAGTGTACGGTAAGTCCTTTAGAGAGCGGGCATTTTACATTACCGGTCGGTTTTCCTTGGTCCCGAAAACTCCAACGAGCCAATTTAAATGCACGGTCAGCGAAGGAGATTGCCTACGGCTGCCCTCGACTGCCTATAACTACATAGCGACCCCACTCCACTGCACTACAAGTTCAATAGAACCATGCCGACAAATTTTTACTCGCGGAAAATGTTTCAACATGCAGCCAAAATTTTCCTCGACCAAACTGAATTCGGGAACTTCCCTTGCGTATGAAGCAGAGTTCCAGTGACCTCCTAGGACCACGTGTCGACCATGCTGCGAGTTTGAGTCGAGGGCAAACGCTTCTAAACTCGCAGATTAGGTTGCTGCAGTGGGACAGCCCCTTTAAGATGCCAAGTTTAGTAACTCCTGGGAGGGTTCTTGCCTAAGCTCAGTAGCTGATGTGATCCTGAGTCGTCAAGGCATTTACGCTAATTGCGATAAGTCACTACACAAACAATCTCTGTATTAATTTCAACTCTGATTGGGATAGTGGCTGATACTGCTTTCATATTCCTGAGATGCAAGTTTAAAAATGCCATAGCTCATTTATCATAAACACAGGGCTGAGTGGGTTTCAGGAGTTCTGACCAACATAGAGAACAATTTTCCTATCTTTGCACTGGTCTTCAGGGGCAGTCACTGCCATGGATGAGTTGCCTCAGGCCTGATTGTTCAGGAGCACCCTCAGGCTGGGAGACCCAATCAGACAATGCACTGCCCACAAAACACAAAGTGCTGGAGGAACTGGTGGGTCAGGCAGCGTTTCTGGAGAGAATGAACCAGCAATGTTTTGGTTCAAGACCATCAGACTGATCCGCCATTTGCAGCTCTTAGCATCTCCAATGAGCTGCCTGTAGTGGATTCATGCTAAAATCACCCTCTGGTTCAGGTTCGTAACAGTTACCAAGGTGATTGATAAATTCCGAGGGGTATTAGTACATTTAAAAATATTCAAATAATAGATGTGAGCAGCTTATGAGCATACCTACATTTTATGGAATTGCATCTTCAAACTCTGAATCCAGTTCCACCACTTGCATGTGTAGTAGAAGAAAATTATGAGGCAAGTTTTTATTTTACAGAGAGAGGTGGGTGCCTAGAACATGCTGCCAGGGAAGGTGATTAAGGCAGATGGGATTGTGACATTTAAGGAACTTTTGGAAAGGTACACAGAGATGCAGGGAATGAAGGGATATGGATCACGTACAGACAGCAGTGATTGCATTAACTTGGCATCATGTTCAGCACTGGTTATGTGCTGAATGGCCTGTTCCTTACAACAGTTTTATATACAGCATGAAAACTCAAAGCAGTTGTACCTGTGAAATCCACTGCCGAAATAGGTCAATATAAAACACAGAACGCTGCAGCTGAACAGGCCTTTAATATTGTAAGATCAAACTATTCATTGCTGACTTATTTTGGGAATCCGTCAGCATTATCAAATTTTAGATAGATCTGGATAAAAGATTTTGCCCCTGTATAAATGTCGAGTATAATATGAAGCATTCTTTCATCATATACACAAGTTATTCAAGACATACCAAACTTCAAGATAGAGCAACATGGAATACCCGGAATTAGAAGGAATGCTATCTTCAAACATTGCTTGCATGTTGCAGATTAAAGAAGAGAAGGAGTTGTCAGGAAGATTCTTATCATTGTACAAATGGGGCAATCAGCTGCTTTGTAATAACTGCAATAGTTATTCACAATCAACACCCACCTTAAGTGAACTGATCTGTTAATACATATAATAGTGCTCTGACCTTTGCCTCCAATAATTAGTCAGCACCATATGTGCAGCACTAGAATGCAGCATCGCTGGAGAACGTGGTGATGTTTGGGGTTGTGACCCTTCTTCAGACGGACCCGAAACGTCACCTATCCAAGTTCTCCACAGATGCTGCCTTTTTTGTGTATTAATTTCCATCTGTAGTTCTTTGTTTCCACTGTATCTGACAGTGTGCTCATTTCTAATATTAACTGTTTGATTAACTCTAGAGGCAGTTGAGAATAGGAAGAGAAATGTTGTTACTTTGGGTAAAAAGTGAAGCTAGTATATAAAGAAGATTTTAAGTGAAACTATTTCTTGGATGGCATGTTACGATATCAAGAGATTTAAAAGTGCCCAGAAATTCAGTTCAGTTCAGTTTTATTTGTCGTATGTAGGTTAACACAGGGTCAACGGTACAATGAAATGTGTTTGACAAGACAACGGGTCACCTCAGCAATGATATTACAAGGATAAGATTAAGGTAAAAAAAGATGAGATATAAGTGACATTGGTAGGTAAAAGACAATAATAAATAAAATAATCAACATATATGATGTGTTTATGAGTTCAGAAGCCTGATGGCATGATGATAAAAACTGTTCTTAAGTCTGGTGGTACAAATTACAATCCATGATATTCCCAGTGGTACTATTTTAACTTCCATGGTTTCTAAACAACCAGATTGTTTCTTTAAAATGCCAGTCTTTTTTTCTATAGGAAAATTATCCTCTACGGCTGACAAGGTTACAAAAAAATTTGTACATTTCAGAAGTGAATGAACAATGTGTTCAACTGACCTTGGCTTCATTGAGACCTCTGGGCACAGACTTGCATTTGAGACTGAGAGAATCCTCGATCCCTGATGCACACGATCCACTCAAGTCCAACTCAGATCTACTTCGATCTGTGCCGAAACAAAAATATTATTATTAGTTAATTCATTATCTGGAATGAGGTAGTATCAATCTGTAGGGGGGGGGAGGGGGGGTAATGAAGGGGAAAGAGTTCTATTAGAAAAGTCACATTCAAATAATTATCTTCAACCAGGACAGGAGCGAAGGTTGAGGGTAGCATGAATGTTAACCACTTTGTAAATCTACACAAATATCATGATAATGTCACGGTACTTTCAGGATGCGGTTCTCAGGATGTCTATAGCGGGTTCACGTGGCAATGTTGATGAGTTACAATGCGTGTTTTTTGCCATTACTTTGGCCAGAACAGAAAATCTGGTTTAGAAGCTTTAGCAGGTGCTTGTTCTTAAACGGGCTGTTTGATGTTTGAACGAAGGTTAGGCCCTCAAGCTTTGCCATCTCTCAAGACAATCCTCAAGTAAAGTTTTTCCAAGTCTGTTTATAGAAGATAATGACACCACCCCTCAATGAAAATACCCGCTTATTACATCTTCCATAACATATTAGGAGTGGAATTTTAATTCAATAGCTTAAAATGTCATCCTTCAACTTCAGCTATGCAACTATCAGTTGAGAACAATGACATATTTAAGCATTACAATGTATGTACAAACCTGATGAAACTGAATATTTTGAAATGGATATTGTAGGCATGTTGTGCTTTCCTGTGGAGAGACCCTCGGGCACACTGTTACTCATTGATAGAGTGTCAATACTTTCTGTAGATGCTGCCTGTCATCAAAACAGAACATGTCGATTAATACAAAATAGTTTTGTTTGAAGAATTATTTTTAATATGTGGTTGGCCCTTTTTATTGATCATCCTGATGAAGCTTAATAGATGAGAAGTGCGCTTTGTTAACTACAAAACATACTTCAAACTTATAGGGATTTGTTTCGAATAAGCATCTTTAATGGAGTAAACAAAACACAGTCTGAAGAAGGGTCTCGACCTGTAACGTCACCTATTCCTTCACTCCATAGATGCTGCCTCACCCTCTGAGTTTCTCCAGCAATTTTGTCTACCTTCGATCTTTTTTGGAATGCTCATTTCCCAAGCTTAGAATTCGATGGGTCTTGACCAGAAACGTCAGGCATTCTTTTTGTCCAGAGACACTGCCTGACCCGCTGCATTACTCCAGAATTTTGTGTCTATCTTAATATTAGATTCCTGTATACCGAAAACATTAACATTTAAATCACTCTGAGCTCTGTGGAAGGACATACGTTCACAAAAACATGCTGGTCATTGTGGGAGGTAGCATTTTCCTACAATTTCCTCAAGGTGGGAGGTGAGAGAATAGTTCAGATCAATTACTACCGTTTGTGGAATAAAACTCCATTGACTTAAAAGTTTGTAATATTCACTTTCACAATTCACAATCAAAATAATTTCAAGGCCTGGAATGACCAATCAGAACCCTTTTCCCAGGGTAGAAATGTCAAATAGTAGAGGGCATAGGTATAAGGAGGGGGAAAATATAATGGAAATGTGTAAGCGGGGCAAGTTTTTATATTTACATAGAGGGTGTTTGGAACTCTTTGCCAGGGCTGGTGGTGAAGGCAGATACAATAGTGGCATTTAAGAAGCTTGTAGACAGCCAAGTGGATTTGCAAGGAATGGAAGGATATGGATCATATACAGGCAGAGGAGATCAGTTCAGCTAGGCATCATGTTCAGCACAAACATTGTGGACCAAAGGGCCCATTGTTATACTGTTCTATATTCTTGCAGTTTTCCCAACCCTATTTCAGGACTTGATCCAAACCTCTCTTTTTTTTTCTACACATGGCTACACACTTTGTCCCCTTGAATTAACAATTAAATCCGTTTCCATTCCCAGCTCAGCAATTACCTCATCGGGTAATACACTATAACGTGCTTAAATCTAAGCAGTCAAACATTATTTTTCGAGAGGTAAGGAATATTTGAATAGATATTTTCCTCAAAGGCAAGACTTCCAAAAACATTGACTGGCCTCCCACCAAGAATTAGATTGATACAACATTGCATTAACTGTACGTGCCAAATATTTAATCCAAATCTAATATCAAAGCTTGAATTTCATTGGTGCCAAATATACACTTGTGACAGAAATAAAATAGCATTCATTAATATGGAAATTCTAATGAAGACTTCATCTGAATGTTCAACTAGGTATGATTCAACTATTTTTTTTAATTGTATTGTCAAGAAATGTCGGAGTTTTGAACAAAGATGTTTAACATACCTTCCTCCCATAACCTGATACGATGCTGCGTTTACTGGATGCTGGTGAGATCTGAAGCCCTGGTGTTATCGATCTGCTGGGGTCAACAAACAAAATGAGAGACCTGTGATTACCAGCAACACCTTGCATCTTGTTGGCATCCTCTGTAAATGAGGTGGCCGCAAGGAAGATTGGCAACACTACAAGGGGATGATTGGGGATGATTGTACAGAAGTTGGCAGCTCAATTTGCAGCACAATAGAAGTGTAGACTTCGTCCTTAAACATCATGAGATGTGTACCTGATGCTTTCCCAAGGTCCAACACCACCCTGACCATGCTCCCATTTCACTCTGTCATCAGTAAGAAGGTATAGTATTAAGGGCCTGTCCCACTTGGCGATTTTGCTGGCGTCATATCGGTGTCGCCAAAAGATTTTGAACATTTCAAAATTCAGCGACGACAAAAAAAATGTTGCGACACTTGAAAAAACACCGCGCGTCATACGTCGTCAAGCCGCATCACGCCGCGTATTTTTCGGTGACCTGATGCGTCCGACAAGGAAGCCGGCAGTCGTCAATAAAAAAATCGCCAAGTGGCCCTTAACTTCCTCAAAAGATTCAAGAAAATTTGTGAGGCACGATCTATCACTCACAAAACCAAGCTGATTATCCCTTATCAACCCCTGCCTATCCAAATGCATGTACAGGTTCACAACCTTTTATCCAAAAAACCGAAAAGCTCCGAAAACCAAACATTTTTTCCAGGATGTCGTCTGCACACCAAAACTCGCGTTTAGACGCCAAACTTGACCCGAAACGACCCACGGTCAACCCAGGTCTGTACTACTGTAGCTACTTAAACATCTGTAAATCATTGCTTGAATGTTAGTCAGTTAGTTTGGAGGTCTTTTATGTGGTGGTTTGGGGGGGGGGGGGAAAGGGGGAAATTTTAATTCTTAGTCCCCTACCTGGTCGGAGAGGCAGCATCTCTCCAAGCTGCTTCTTCGCCCCGTCCTCGCGGCCTACCATCGAAAATGTAGCGGCGTTTCCTGTCGGGACCAGCCAGGACTACGGCAGCGGCGGCGGCGCAGCGCTGGAATACCAGCGGGGAGCGGGCAATGCCTTACTGGGTCGCCGTGCTGTAAGCTCCGGAGCACTGTGGCCGCCGACTCCCAACATCGTGGAGCTGGGGCTGCGGGCGGGTGGCGCTGGATTTGGAGCGCCGCGGAACCAGGGATCGAGTTCACCGGGGTCGGAGCTCCAACCGGTGCGACCTGAAGGCTACGAGTGCCCCGGTCTCCGGGGAGGAGGCAGCCGCTCCAGACTTTCCAAGCCGCTGAGGAATTGTTTCACCCGATGCTGGAGTTCCATCTTACACGGCAAGAGGGCCCTGAAAATCATCGGACTGGCTACTGCATGTAAGTATATTTTCATATGTTTAGCTTAGTTTGAGCCAGTTTATGTTTAAAGTTTTACTTAATGTTTTATCTTTTTGTTTAAATTATTTATTCGGGGGATTCAAGAATCCCCGAGCTAGGCCACCTAAGGCAATGTAGCCCCGCGAGGGTGACAAGAGAGCGCTACCTCCCTCACCGAGTAACTTCCGGGATCGAGGCGCAAACTCGCAACCTTGTGGCCACGAGCCGAGCACTCTACCACTGAGCCACCCGGTCCCCTGTAATGTTTTATCTAAAAAACATTAAAATCTACCCTAAAAATCTTCCATTCCGAAATCCGAAAAATTCCGAAATCCGAAAAGTGGCTGGTCACAAGGTTTTCGAATAAAAGGTTGTCAACCTGTATATCTTATCCCTCAGAATCCTCTCCAGTAACTTTCCCGCCACAGATGTTGGCTCACTGGTCTACAGTACCCAGGCTTTTCTTTGTAGCCCTTCTTAAATAGAGGCACAACATTAGCCACCCTCCTGTCTTCCAGCACTTCACCTGTGTCGGACAATGATCCATTTGGTCACCAAAGGGTAGAAATAAGGGAGCAGGTGAAGTGATCCTGGAGAGGGGAGGGGCTGCAAGATTAGGGTGGGGAGAACTTGTTGATTGGGTTCTATTGCAATACAGGAAGTGAAATTAGATGCTGGAGATACAATATATTTTCAAAATCTTTTCCACGTTTTCATTGTTTAAGCTGACAGTCAATTCCTTCCTCACATACCAGTGAGGAAGCCAGTAGAGCTGTCGCCTCATAGCTGCAGCAACCTGGGGTCAACCCTGATCTCTGCACAAACTCCACGCCAACAGCAACATCCTCCTTGAGACAAATGTGTTTCCTCCTGGTGCTCCAGGTTACTCGCACATCCCAAAGTGTGTGTGTTGGTAAATTAAATAGCCACTATGCATGTCCATATGTGTTCTAGAGCAGAATTAGGCCATTCGGCCCATCAAGTCTACTCCGCCATTCAATCATGGCTGATCTATCATTCCCTCTCAACCGCATTCTCCTGCCTTCTCCCATAACCTCCGACACCCTTACTATTGCCGCCTTAAAAATATCCACTGGCAATATCTTGGAGTTTACGTAACTAGAAAATACCCTTCTTTATTTCAAGCAAATTTTCCACCATTAATTACCAAACTAAATGCCCTTATTCAATTTTGGAAAACGCTTCCGATCTCCCTCATAGGTAGAATATATGCCATAAAGGGGGACGAGGGGCAGGTATATCTCCACTTTCCTTTTTCTTTTTTTTCCTCTTCTATCACTACTCACTTTTCGGCCACGGTGCTGTGGTAGTCTAGGGGTCTTTTCCATCTGCTTTTTCGAGCTATCTTTTCACTTTTTCCCTCTCTTGTTCTCTCTCTTCTTTTCTCTTATTTTCAGATTATAAGGTTAAAAATGAAGTTGTACAATAATTGTACAATTTTAGATGCCGAACCCTTTGTACAATTGCTTCTAACAAAAATAATTAAAAAAATAAAATAAAATAAAATATCCATTGGCCTCCAGGGCTTTCACTATTCACTATAAACTCCCTATAGTGAAGGTGCCTGGTACAATCAGCGGGCAGTTGCTGGAAGTGTGGAGAGAACAAAATGGGGGTTAGTGAAGGCTTAAAGTATACTGGGTGCTTGATGTTCCGTGTAAACTGGAAGAGCTGGACAGCCTGTTTCCACAGCGTAAATCCATTATTCCGTTACCCTGCTACTTAATGATTCATTGAATTCATCAATAGAAAGAATATTCATCCATCACAATGAAACCTAAAGCCCATTTTTCACTTAGCTGTGACCTTTTATCCAGCTGAGATAAATCTAATGGCTTCCTTTGCATGTTACGGCAAAGAAAGATTATGCACTCACAAAAATAAAAAGTCATGCACTCAAGTAAAAGCTTTCGTGGAAAATTTCCACCTATTTTTAAATTCTTTGAATCAAACTGGTCATTGGGATGAACAAAGGTTAGAATTGGAATTCTGCTTCATTATTAACCATTAGACATGTATATTACTTTGCTGGTCACTATTTGGAGGGCTCCTTATTTGGTGTAGAACAAAATGTACGATAATGCAGGAATTTTAATTTATAATAGTTGTCAGGGATATCAAAGGAGATCTTTTACTCCTCGAATAGACCAGTCTGCACCATCAACAATTTGCAAGGACATCAGTTGCAAATGATGTACACAGAGGCACCACCTTCAACAACTCTAGTGTTCACGTTAACTACAGTGGCACAGTGGGGAGGGCTGCTGCCTCACCGAGCCAGAGACCCGGGTTTGATCCTGACCTTGGGTGTTACCTGTATGGAGTTTCCAATTTCTCCCTGTGACCGCGTGGGTTTGCTACCAAATCCCAAAGATGTGTAGGTTTGTATGTTAATTGGCTTCAGTAAATAGGCCCTAACGTGTAGGGAGTGGATGAGAAAGTGGGATAACATAGAACTAGTGCAAATGGGTGATCGATGGTCAGCATGGACTCAGTGGGTTGAAGGGCCTCTTTCCACGCTGTGTTTCTAAACTAAACTCAAGCAAACATATGTTAGTCCATCACTGGTTACACAGGGTGAAAATTAAAATATCTTTATTATTCTTCTGTCAATGACATAAAAACAAGTAATTTCAAATATGGATAAAGCTGTCATTTGGGCCACTCAGAAATTGTTAGTAGTAGTTACCATGACAATATGGGAAGTGGGGTTGTGGAGTTCTGAGCTTTCACTGAAAGGCCTGGATAAATAGTCGAGGATTTTTTTTTTAAATTATCATTTTAGGTCGTTAGATTTAGACTTAGATCTGCTTCCTGCTAGATTGTCCAGTCAGGAAAGCCACGGTGGTTTCCTCAGATCACAGAGATTTTACGCTACCCTTTAAGAACTACCATAAACAAAACGCTAGTCACTATTAATATGGAACCGTCCAGACAGGCTGCTAATTAAGTGCAGATAAGGAAATCTACCTGATCACAACAGTCACATTCTCTGGGTTTCAGTCTCAAGCACTTGCAGTTAATGACTTGCTGTTTAAATTGAGCGATTAATTTGATTTGATAACCTGGTGTTCATGGATGACAACATGCGTAGGAAGGAACTGCAGATGCTGGTTTACACTGAAGATAGACACAAAATACTCAGTGGGTCAGGCAGCATCTCTGGAGAAAAGGAATAGGTGACGTTTCGGGTTGAGACCCTTCAGACTGAGAGGCAGGGGAGCGGGAAACTAGAGATATGAAAAGTTACAGAGCAAATCAGAGCCGGCACTGACGACTCGGTGGTCTATCCACCTATCAAATAGCCCTTCCCACCTCTTTTGGCCTATTACGTGCATGCCTTTGTCCTGCCCCTCCTTTCTGCCAGCTTTTTCCCACCCTTGCCCCCTTTACAGTCGGTCTGAAGAAGTGTCCCAACCCACAATGTCACCTATCCATGTTCTCCAGTGGTGTCTGACCCGCTGAACAACTCCAACACTTTGTGTCTTCTTCTGCAAACCAGCATCTGCAATTCATTGATTCTACATGCCATTCATTATCTTGGACATACACTTGCCAATTTCTATAAAATTACTCGTGTTACATTGCTCAACAGTCAAACAAAACAATGTTGTGATTGTCACCTTTTTACTGCCCATTCTATTGTCCTTTGTGTTAGCAATGGTAAGGCTAATCCTCTGTTTTGGAATACACTGTTTTAGTAACCCTGATCACCACATGCTAAAGAATACTTCAAATGGCAAGTGAAGAATAAACAAAGCCTAGAACCAAACATAACAAATCAAAACTATAGAAAGACACAAAATTCCTGGAGTGAATCAGCCGATCAGGCAGTATCTCTGGAGAAAAGGAATAGACAACGTTTTGGGTTGAGACCTTGCTTCAAACTGAGAGTCAGGAGAGAGGGAAACTAGAGGTATGAATAGGAATCATAGGAATTAGGAATTAAAAGATTTAATAGGAACCCGAGGGGTAACTTTTTCCACACAAAGGGTGGCGGGTGTATGGAACAAACTGACAGAGGAAGTAGTTGAGGCTGGGACTATCCCAACATTTAAGAAATCATTAGACAGGTACATGGTTCATCCTCCAGTGCTTCTACTCAGGGACTGCGGAAAGCATCTTGTCCGGAAATATTACAGAAATAATCTGGTTTGGGAATTGCTCTGCCCAGGACAAGAAGGCTCTGCAGATAGTAGTGCTTTCAACCAAACGCACTATGGGAACTTCACTCGCCCCCCTGCAGGAACTATACATCAGGAGGTGCAACTCCAGAGCCAATAAAATCATGGGAGACACCTTCCACCCCTGCAACGGACTGTTCCAGCTGCTACGGTCAGGCAAACGCCTCCGTTGCCATGCTGTGAGAACGGAGAGGTTGAGAAGGAGTTTCTTCCCAGAGGCCATTAGGACTGCAAACTCCTATCTCACCAGGAACTAACTTTAACTGTCCCACTCTACTGCTTTTTTAAAAATCGCTGTTTTTTTCCCTTTTTCCTTCCGCCCACAATATGACAAAAGAATATGTGATTCTGTTACATTCTGTTTGTAGTTTGTTTGGTTGTTTGTTTGTTTGGCTTTTTGCACAAAGTCCACGAGCATTACCACTTTTCATTTCACTGCACATCTCGTATGTGTATGTGACGAATAAACTTGAATTGACTTGACTTGGTTAGGACGTTTGGAGGGATATGGACAAACGCAGGCATGTGGGATTAGTGTAGATGGGGCATGTTGGTCAGTCAATCATAGCTGATCTATTTTTCCATCACAACCCCATATTCCTGGATGTAGCTGGGACATGTTGGCTGCTGTGGGCAAGTTGGGTAAAAGGGTCTGTTTCCACACTGTATCACTCTATAACTCTAAAAGGTACAGAACAAATCGGAACTGTGCCTGCAAAAGGCACAGAAATGCCTGAAAAGGCACTTCATACAAAAGTTTAAATAATAAGAAACAAAATCAAGTTAAAATAAACAAGCTACTCATTTTGACTAAGATTAGAAAACAAAACGGACAATTTCTGGACCAAAGTGACAATTTCAAAGTGACAAAAATTTAAATTGGAGTCTGAAGAACCATCCTAACACCAAAACGTCACCTATCCATGTTCTCCAGAGATGCCTGATTTGTTGAGTTACTCCAGCACTTTGTGTTTTTTTTGTATAAACCAGCATCTGCAGTTCCTTGTATTTTACTATTTGTTAAGTTGATTTTCATAAAAATTAAACTGAAGACCATGAGATTAAAAAAATCATAAAGGATAAATGTACATAAAGTATTACACAAAAATGGGTTATACTGAAAGAAATAATAATTTCTATTGTTTAAGAAACTGGGAAACTAACGTGATCAATGATGGGCAGAGAGAGAATAGCTTTGGGGAGGGAGAACAATAACGTTTAATTATATTTTGGATGTTTAAGGGGGGTGGGCTCACCGCTTGCGTACCTTTGCAGGCGATGTATAATTTTTGGATCCATTTTTGAAGTTCACGGTTTACCATTAGAGAACGCCTAGGTTTAGGTGTATTATAGCCACATGTACTGAGGTACAATGAAAAGCTATCCATTCAGGCTCAATAATATTATACGCAAATACAATCATGTCAAACTAAAGTACAATATGTCGATCAAAGGAGCAGGTAGAGAGTGCCGAATATAGTTGTCAGCATTGTAGTGTGACAGTGTCACAGACAGCCTAGGGTTTCCTGGGTTTGTGACATGGAACAGTACAGCACAGGAACAGGCCCTTCGGCCCACAATGTCTGTGCCGAACATGATGCCAGGACCAACTCTTATCTGCCTGCACATAATCTACATCCCTCCATTCCCTGCATATCCGCATGCCTATCCACAAGGTTCTTAAATGCCACTATCTAATCTGCCTCAACTACCATCCCTGTTGCACAGCATGTTCCAGGCACTCACCAACCTCTGAAAACAACTGGCCCCGCACATCTCATTTAGACAATGGACAATAGGTGCAAGAGTAGACCATTCGGCCCTTCGAGCCAGCACCGCCATTCGATGTGATCATGGCTGATCATCCCCAACCGTTCCTGCCTTCTCCCCATATCCCCTGACTCTGCTATCCTTAAGAGCCCTATCTAGCTCTCTCTTGAAAGTATTCAGAGAACTGGCCTCCACTGCCCTCTGAGGCAGAGAATTTCACAGACTCACAACTTCGTCTCCGCTCTAAATGGCTTACCCCTTATTCTTAAACTGGCCCCTGGTTCTGGACTCCTCCCAACAACGGGAACATGTTTCCTGCCTCTAGCTTGTCCAAACCCTTAATAATCTTATATGTTTCAATAAGATCCCCTCTTATCCTTCTAAACTCCAGAGTGTACAAGCCCAGCTGCTGTATTCTCTCAGCATATGACAGTCCCGCCATCCCGGGAATTAACCTTGCAAACCTACGCTGCACTCCCTCAATAGCAAAAAATGTCCTTCCTCAAATTAGGGGACCAGAACTGCACACAATACTCCAGGTGTGGTCACACTAGGGCCCTATACAACTGCAGAAGGACCTCTTTGCTCCTATACTCAACTCCGCTTGTCATAAAGGCCAACATGCCATTTACTTTCTTCACTGCCTGCTGTAACTGCACGCTTACTTTCATTGACTGATGAACAAGGACCCCCAGATCCTGTTGTACTTCCCCTTTTCCCAACTTGACACCATTTAGATAGTAATCTGCCTTCCTGTTTTTGCTACCAAAGTGGATAACCTCACATTTATCCACATTAAACGGCATCTGCCCACTCACCCAACCTGTCCAATTCACCCTGCATTCTCATAGCATCCCTCACAGTTCACACTGCCACCCAGCTTTGTGTCATCTGCAAATTTGCTAATGTTACTTTGAATCCCTTCATCTAAATCATTGATGTATATTGTAAATAGCTGTGGTCCCAGCCTTGCGCTACCCCACTAGTCACTGCCTGCCATTCTGAAAGGGACCCGTTAATGCCTACTCTTTGTTTCCTGTCTGCCAACCAATTTTCTATCCATGTCAGCACTCTACCCCCAATATCATGTCCCCTCATTTTGCCCACTAATCCCCTATGTGGGACCTTATCAAATGCTTTCTGAAAGTCCAGGTACACTACATCCACTGGCTCTCTCTTGTACATTATCCTAGTTATATCCTCAGAAAATTCCAGAAGATTAGTCAAGCATGATTTCCCCTTGATAAATCCATGCTGACTCAGACTGATCCTGCTACTGCTATCCAAATGTGCCGCTATTTCATCTTTTATAATTGACTCCAGCATCTTCCCCACCACCGATGTCAGGCTAACTGGTCCATAATTCCTTGTTTTATCTCTCCCGCCTTTCTTAAAATGTTGGATAACATTAGCTTTGCCCCTCTCAGCTTAGACCTATGCCCTCTTCTATTCTATCCTGGGGAAAAGGTTCTGACTGTCTACCCAATGTATGCCTCTCATAATTTTATATAATTCTATCAGGTCTGCCGCAACCTTTGGCATTCCAGAGCACACAATTCATGTCTGTCCAACTTCTCCCTGTAGCTAATACCCCCTAGTCCAGGCATCATTCTGGTAAATCTCCTCTCAAGTCAAGTCAAGTCAAGTCAAGTTTATTTGTCACATACACATACGAGATGTGCAGTGAAATGAAAGTGGCAATGCTCGCGGAACAACAAAACAACCAAACAAATTATAAACACAATCATAACACACATATTATTTTACATAATAAATAATAGAAGTAATAACACCCTTTCCAACGCCTCCACATTCTTCCTGTAATGGAGCGAGCAGAAATGCACACAATACTCCAAGTATCCAAAGGAATGAAGCATTTCTTAAGAAAATAATAATAATGTTCTGCTCTGTAAGCACACTTTGTTTCATTTCATAATTTCATGGCCCAGTGAGTCATAAATATATTAGAAATGGATTGATCATACAGTCTGGTCTTGTATTCAGTGGGCTGAGGATTGGAACAATTTGGTGTTTTCTGCTATCTAGTTATTCCTATTGAAAGTTATGCGTAGGTGGACAAATAAGCTGCCGATACTTTCTAGGATGCCACACATGAAAGTTTGAATCATGACAGGATAGCCAGAAGGAGACAAATATAGATAATCCAACCCCAGTCAGTATTGTCAGGTAGGAAAGAGAATCCAGGAGCATTCAGAACATTTTGAGTTCATCCAAAAAGAACTGGAAAAAAAATAATATTGTAGAAACATTCTACATTCTGAATAAGGGTCCCGACCCAAAACGTCACCCATCCTTTTTCTCCAGATATGCTGCCTGACCCGCTAGTTACTCCAACACTTGGTGTCTATCTTTGGAAAAAAATAAGATTAAGTGTTTGGAATAACTGGCTGAACAATCTATGTATTTATCAGTTTTCTTTCTTAGTCTCAGGGGCAGCACAGTGGCGCAGCGGCGCAGGTAGAGTTGCTGCCTCACAGCACTAGAGACCTGGGTTCGATCCTGACGCCAGGTACTGTGTGTACAGAGTTTGTACATTCTCCCTGTGACTGAGTGGGTTTTCTCTGGGTGCTACTGTTTCCTGCCACACTCCAAAGACGTGCAGGTTTGTAGGTTAATTGGCTTCGGTAAAATGTAAATTGTCCCTAGTGTGTAGGACAGTGTGTAGGACTCGGTGGGCTGAAGAACCTGTTTCCGCACTGTATCTCTAAAGCCAGACGAAGGGCCCCGACCCATAACATCCACCTACTCCAGCACTCTGTGTCTATTTGGCTGAACAATCTACCTTGTACCTCTACAAGTCATCAGTTATTGTGGGTAAAAATATTGTTGATAAGGTTTCCATTCCAAAGTACTCATTTAATAAAGTTACGAGACTTGAATTAATTTTTAATTAAAAAAATGCCAGAAAGCATTTGGTGGAAAGTGTAAAACATTTCATTAGTGGAAAGACTTTTAATTTAGATGTGAAGAATCCTGTGGGCATATTTTTTTTCTGTTTTAAGATCATCCTGTACATAAGCATTTCCTCCACCATCACCAGAGGGAATTCTGATGCAGTGAGTCAGGTCTTTGATGCGACATATAACTGGCTAAATAAAAGCAGTTACTTTGTACAACAGGCTGATTTAATGCATTTTGCAATCAATTTCACATTATAAAATGCCATTCGACTCAGTGCATTTTAGAAATATTTGTAAAGGTCAACAACTGAGGTAAAAATTAAGGTATGGCAGCATATATAATAACCTCCAGGCCATTATGCAATTGAAGCACGGAATTAAAACAAATAGCAGCCTGCAATGTATTACAAGTCCAACAATGCTATCCATTACCTGCCAGAGCGAGTTGTAGAATGTGTGCTATCCATTTCAAAGTCCGAGCCTGCATAGCCATTGCTTCTTCCATCCTCCGACTTTGTGTCCAGTCCTTGATCATTCAGTGCCTTCAGGTTAGATTTGCCACGGTTTCTGTCAGAAAGAAAATTGTTGAAAGATGAGCACAATCCCATAATGATAGTTGGGGGAATTGGGGCATGGGTCATGTGTATTGATTGAATTGACACAACACAGAAACAGGGCTCAAGCCCGTTTGCCCATTGATCACCCGTTCACGCTAGCTCCGTGTTGCTCATCCACTACCTGCACACTAGAGGTAATTTACAGAGGGTGAGTTAACCTCCAAACCCGCACATCTTTGGGACATTGGAGGAAACCAGTGGACCCGGGGGAGCCCCGCGCAGTCACAGGGAGAACGTGCAAACGTCACACAGACAGCACCCGCGGTCAGGATTGAACCCGGGTCTTTGGGACTGTGAGGAAGCAGCTCAACCAGCTGCGTCCTGTGCCACCCTATATTTGTATTTATTCCTTTCATTCATTTTTAAAGTCGTATCAGCCATTTGTTGTATTTGGATGGATTGAATATTATTCAGCCTGTATTCAACAACAATTGTAGCTCGTTGAACGAAGATAAATAACTAACCTCCATCATGCCACTACCATGGAGTGGGCCGGTAGGAGAGGGACCGGGGGTGTTGACTCCAGCAGCGAGGGATGTCGTTGGCAGGCTGAGCTGGTCAAGGGTGACAGAGGAAGCCCTGCAGCAGCCTGGGACTTACCTGGGTCAGGGGTGCTCCAGTACATCCAGCATGTGGACCAGACCTTAGACTTTTTCTTTTATAAATGGTGACATAATATGGCAACAGGTGCAAGAATTTAACTGTGCAGTGCATACATGACAATAAAGAACCATTGAACCTCTCTGAGAGAGATTTCATGCAGAAAATGCAGCAGCTCCTTCAGGTTGTTCCATTACTTACCTCAACCTTTTAAATGCATCTGGAACTATTTTCTTCTCATTTTTGGTTGTAGAGCTCTTTGAAGGGTCCTCTATATTTTTCTGATGTGTTTTTCCCTTTGATTGTTCAGTCTTGGCCTCTAATAGGAATGAAAAAAATAAGCTGCATTTCTATTGCATTGAAAATAATCTCTGTTGTTTCCAGAGAGTGCCATAAACATGACTACAAATTAAGTAATGTACTTCAACGAGTACTCCGGCACTTTGTGTCTTTCTTTTGTAAAGTAGTGTCTGCAGTTTAGGTCCTCGTTGTGACAGCAGTGAAGTACGCCCGGCAACCCTTCCCCAACTGCGCAGGCGCCAACTGCTCAGGCGTGGCTGAAGGGCCCGGCAAGTGGGAGCGCACTGTGCAGGCGCGAATGCCGCGTTCAAACATCCGGCGTTGATGGTAGAAAGTAAATTAAAGTTCATAAAGCGAATAGACGACCCGTGGAGCCGTTTGTAAAATAGAACAAAACTTACCCATGGACCTGTTGGGTCCCCGTTGTGAGGCCATTCAAGTACACACGTAAGTATGAGATAAAAATGACGATCTGAAAATCGCCAAAGGCAACCCTCCCCCAAATGTGCAGACACGACTGAGGGCCCTGAGGTGAAGAGCCGGCAGTAGTTGTGCACATACGCACAAACGACATCGGGAAGAAGAGGATGGAGGTTCCCCAATATGACTTCAGAGAGTTGGGCAGAAGATTAAAATGCCGGACTTCCAGGGTGGTTATCTCTGGATTGCTTCCAGTACCTCGTGCTAGTGAGGATAGGAACAGGGAGATAGGGGATCTGAATGTGTGGCTGAGGGGCTGGAGCAGGGAGCAAGGATTTAGATTTATAGAAGATCACTGGGATCTCTTCTGGGGAGGGGTGACCTGTACAAAAGGGACGGGTTACACCTTAACTGGAGGGGGACTGACAGGCAGGTTTGCTAGGGCTACACGTGCGGGTTTAAGATAAGTAGTGGGGGGGAGGGATTGACAAATTGGGAGTATAAAGATGGAGTTGAAGGGGAAGTGGCTACAGAATAAATTACAAAAGATTCTCGAATTAATGGGAAGGAAAGCTCGAGAATGGACAACAGAGTAAGGTCAGGGCCAATTGCGAGCGGTGCGAGGGCGGAAGTGAATACGGAGGTCAAAGTGTTGTATATGAATGCGTGAAGTATAAGGAATAAAGTGGACGAGCTTGAGGCTCAGTTAGAAACTGGCAAGTATGATGTTGTTGGAATTACTGAGACATGGTTGCAAGAGGGCCAGGGCTGGGAACTGAATATTCAAGGGTATACCTCCTATCGAAAAGACAGATAGGTGGGCAGAGGGGGTGGGGTTGCCCTGTTGGTGAGAAATGAAATTCAAAATCTTACACAGATTATACTATTCAAAAACCAAAATAAGTAAACTTTTTCCTACGTCTCAACTATTTGTGATAAATGCTGATCTCAAGAAGCTACTATAGCGCACTCATTTGTTTTTTTGTATAAAAATTCAAAAATTCTGGACTGAAAACTTAACAAAAAATCCAATTGCATTTGCTATCAGGACTCAGTGTCCTGTGATTTGCAACATTGTAACGGCAAAGGACAAAGGACATTTATTGTCACGTACACCAATTGGTGTAATGAAATTTGAGTTGCCATTGCAGCATACCAATAAAAGTGAAACGCAACATTAAACAATTTAACATCTATCTATCTATCTATCTATCTATCTATCTATCTATCTATCTATCTATCTATCTATCTATCTATCTATCTATCTATCTATCTATCTATCTATCTTTAAAACTGTGTGTGTGTGCGCTTCTGCCTGACGCCAACACCAGACCCAGAAACACATAGATTTTTTCCATTTCGGTAGAGATTTCACTTTTCATTCCAAGTATCCACTCCTCATTAAATTTTGTCGTGTTTATGTACGCATTTTTAATAAAATCCTTCTTCCCCCCCCCCCCCCCCCACTCACTCATTTTGTCGCCTCCTGCTGGTCAGCGACCATAACAGCTGCTGGCGCCCGTCTCTCGCCTCAAAGATGCCATTTAAAAACAGCCGCACTGCTGAATGCTGGAATCTTATGTTCGGGGACGGCTTGAGTTGGAGGACCACGTCTCCCGTGGGGGCTACCGGTAGGGTACGGCTGCGTTGGGGGAGCAGACCCAACGGGTCTGCACTTGGTCTAGTTATATATTAAAACTCTGTGGCCGTGTGTGTGTGTGGCTGGCCGGGTGTATGTCAGATTCCATTTTCAGATTCGATTTTTGCCCTTTGATTCCTTGGTCCGCCAACACATATACCCAAAAGACATTAGTTCAATAACTTGAGACGCTTGTTTAATATAATGTACTCACACGGAACGATAAACAAAGACTTATCAATTATTTCCTTAGATGCAGAAAAAGCAATTGACCAAGTAGAATGGGAATATCTCTTCACATTATTGCAAAAATTCCAATTAAGAGAAAATTTTATTTCATGAATAAATTTGTTATATAACAATTCGACTGCCAGAGTATTGACTAATCAAACTCTCTCACCTAAATTTCAATTATCCAGGGGAAATAGACAGGGGTGTGCATTATCACCAATGTTATTTGCCATTGCTATAGAACCCTTAGCTGAAAGTATAAGAGTACATCTGAGAATTCATGGCTATAATACTAAATATACTAATAATAAGATTTTGTTATATGCAGACAATGTACTATTATATATTACTAACTCCCAAATAAGTATCCCAAATATACTAAATCTCATAAAACAATTCGGTTTCTTCTCAGGGTATAGAATAAACTGGAACAAAAGTGAAATTATGCCGATAAAACCTCAAGACTCTTCACACCTCCTAAAATTTCCCTTTAGAATTGCTATGGAAAAATTTAAATATCTTAGAGTCTACGTGACTATAAAATATCCTTCCTTATTTCAAGCAAATTTTCCACCGTTAATCACCAAACTAAATGCCCTTATTCAATTTTGGAAAACACTTCCGATTTCCCTTATAGGTAGAGTAAATGCCATAAAGATGATTTTCCTTCCACAACTCCTATACCTATTTCAATCAATACCGATTTTCCTCCCGAAAAACTTAAAAAAAAAACTCGACTCTATGATTACAAACTTTATCTGGGATTATAAAGCTCACAGAATTCACAAACGACATTTATGTAAACATAAAGAAATCGGTGGATTGGCTCTCCCTAATTTTCTTCTTTATTACTGGGCAACTAATATTAAAAATTTAATCTATTGGATGGACGATACATGCCAACAAGTAAACTGGTTAAAAATGGAGAAGGAAGATTGTTTGCCTTTCAATATAGGTACGATTCTTCTCTCTCCAATACATCTGAAGAAATCAACGTATGAGAAAAATCCGATAATCCATAGCACCTTTACGAATCTGGAAACAGTTGAAATCAACCTTTAAATTGAGAAATGTATCTCTCCTTTTACCAATCGCCAATAATCCCTCGTTTAAACCGTTTACTTTGGACAAGGCATTTGTACAATGGGAAAGCTTAGGAATTAAAAAGCTGTGAGACCTTTATGAGATGGGGACCTTCCTCTAGTTTCAAGAATTACAGTTGAAATATCATTTGAAAGGTAGTCAATACTTCAGATATCTTCAAATACGAGACTATGTGAAAATACAAGATTGTCACTCCATGGGTCCAGATATACTAGATGAATGCCTGAACAGAAAGGCGGATTCAAATAAGTTAATATCGTACTTCTATAACTGCTGTGGATTTGGGAGGAACAACAGCAGCAACAGATTAGCAAGAGATACGACTGATTGGCTCTAGCCCAAGGGGGAGGAGAGGGGTGAAAACAGTTGAAAACTGAGGAATTTGCTTTGTAAATTGGTAAATCAGGCAATTTATCAGTCAATTTAAGCAGGACAGCTCTTTGCGAGCAGCAGTGAGTGAGCAGCCTAGTGAGGGAAGTGCCCTGTGAGAAAAGTGTGAGTCTTTGGCTCGAGAGTCTTCGGCGAGGAGGCTGAGGAGAGGAGACCACGCAATACGCTTGAGAGGGAGAGACCAAAGAAGGAGATGTCAAGCAAGCTGATTCAGTGTGATGCTTGCAGTATGTGGGAGGTCAAGGACACCGCTGGTGCCTCTGGCTGCTACAAATGCGAAAAATGCATCCAGGTAGAGCTCCTGAAGGGCCATGTTGGGGAACTGGAGAAGCAAGTGGATGACCTCCGGTTCGTACGAGAAACTGAGTTGTTCCTTGACAAGTCCTACAGTACGATTGTTACACCTAAGGTACTGGAAGAGAGAAGGTGGGAGACAGTGAGAAAGGGAGGGAAGCATGGAATGCCAACGTCCCCGGGTGGTGTACCTCTTGTAAACAGGTTCATCCGCTTAGAAGCTGTTGGGACAGAAGACGTGAGCGGCGGACTGGCCTGTGATGCGAATAGGGCTGTTGAGCCAAAACCAAAAAGGCCTAAGGCAGGCAAGGCCATTGTAGTGGGAGACTCCATCGTGAGAGGTACGGACAGGGGTTTCTGCGGCAACAGACGGGATGCGAGGATGGTGTGCTGCCTTCCCGGTGCCAGGATCCAGGATGTCACGGACAGAGTGCAGAAAATCCTCAAGGGCGAAGGTGAACATCCGGAAGTGGTAGTGCATGTCGGCACAAACGATGTCGGAAAAAAGGGGATGAATATTCTGCAGCGTGACTATAGAGAGCTCGGAAAAATGTTGAAAAGCAGGACTTCCAGGGTTGTTATGTCCGGTTTGCTTCCAGTTCCCCGTGCTGGCGAGAGCAGGAACAGGGAGATACGGGACCTGAACGTGTGGCTGAGGAACTGGTGCACGGGGCAGGGATTTAGATTCTTAGATCACTGGGATCTGTTTTGGGGTAAGGGGGAACTGTACAAAAGGGACGGATTGCATCTTAACAGGTGTGGGACCAGCATTCTGGCAGGCAGGTTTGCCACTGCTACACGGGTGGCTTTAAACTGAATAAGGGGGGTGGGGTGTCGAATGGGACAGTGGAGGATGGAGTTAAAGGGAAAGGGTTTCTTAAATGTGTGAGCGTAGAGACCGAGGGGTGTAAAATGAGGGTAGAAGAAATAGGTAGCAAGGTGAAAAGTAAAAGTGGCAGGCAGACAAAACCAGGGCAAAAATCAAAAAGGGCCACTTTTCAACATAATTGTATAAGGGGTAAGAGTGTTGTAAAAACAAGCCTGAAGGCTTTGTGTCTCAATGCAAGGAGCATTCGTAATAAGGTGGATGAGTTGAATGTGCAGATAGCTATTAATGACTATGATATAGTTGGGATCACGGAGACATGGCTCCAGGGTGACCAAGGTTGGGAGCTGAACATCCAGGGATATTCAATATTCAGGAGGGATAGACAGAAAGGAAAAGGAGGTGGGGTAGCGTTACTGATTAGAGAGGGGATTAATGTAATGGAAAGGAAGGACATTAGTTTGGAGGATGTGGAATCGGTATGGGTAGAGCTGCAAAACACTAAGGGGCAGAAAACGCTGGTGGGTGTTGTGTACAGGCCATCTAACAGTAGTAGTGAAGTTGGAGATGGTATCAAACAGGAAATTAGGAATGCGTGCGACAAAGGCAAAACAGTTATAATGGGTGACTTCAATCTACATATAGATTGGGTGAATCAAATTGGCAGGGGTGCTGAGGAAGAGGATTTCTTGGAATGTATGCGGGATAGTTATCTAAATCAACATGTAGAGGAACCAACGAGAGAGCAGGCTATTTTAGACTGGGTATTGAGTAATGAGGAAGGGTTAGTTAGCAATCTTGTTGTACGTGCCCCCTTGGGCAAGAGTGACCATAATATGGTTGAGTTCTTCATTAGGATGGAGAGTGACATTGTTAATTCAGAAACAATGGTTCTGAACGAAAGGTAACTTTGAGGGTATGAGACGTGAATTGGCCAAGATTGACTGGCAATTAATTCTAAAAGGGTTGACGGTGGATATGCAATGGAAGGCATTTAAAGACTGCATGGATGAACTACAAAAATTGTTCATCCCAGTTTGGCAAAAGAATAAATCAGGGAAGGTAGTACATCCATGGATAACAAGGGAAATCAGGGATAGTATCAAAGCGAAGGATGATGCGTACAAATTAGCCAGAAAAAGCAGCATACCGGAGGACTGGGAGAAATTCAAAGTCCAGCAGAGGAGGACAAAGGGCTTAATTAGGAAAGGAAAAATAGATTATGAAAGAAAACTGGCAGGGAACATAAAAACTGACTGCAAAAGTTTTTATAGATATGTGAAAAGAAAGAGATTAGTTAAAACAAATGTAGGTCCCTTGCAGTCAGAAACAGGTGAGATGATAATGGGGAACAAGGATATGGCGGACCAATTGAATAACTACTTTGGTTCCGTCTTCACTAAGGAAGACATAAATAATTTGCCGGAAATAGCAGGGGACCGCGGGTCAAAGGAGTTGGAGGAATTGAGTGAAATCCAGGTTAGCCGGGAAGTGGTGTTGGGTAAATTGAATGGATTAAAGGCCGATAAATCCCCAGGGCCAGATAGGCTGCATCCCAGAGTACTTAAGGAAGTAGCTCCAGAAATAGTGGATGCATTAGTAATAATCTTTCAAAACTCTTTAGATTCTGGAGTAGTTCCTGAAGATTGGCGGGTAGCAAACGTAACCCCACTTTTTAAGAAGGGAGGGAGAGAGAAAATGGGGAATTACAGACCAGTTAGTCTAACATCGGTAGTGGGGAAACTGCTAGAGTCAGTTATTAAAGATGGGATAGCAGCACATTTGGAAAGTGGTGAAATCATTGGACAAAGTCAGCATGGATTTACGAAAGGTAAATCATGTCTGACGAATCTTATAGAATTTTTCGAGGATGTAACTAGTAGCGTGGATAGGGGAGAACCAGTGGATGTGGTGTATCTGGACTTCCAGAAGGCTTTCGACAAGGTCCCACATAAGAGATTAGTATACAAACTTAAAGCACAAGGCATTGGGGGTTCAGTATTGATGTGGATAGAGAACTGGCTGGCAAACAGGGAGCAAAGAGTAGGAGTAAACGGGTCCTTTTCACAATGGCAGGCAGTGACTAGTGGGGTACCGCAAGGCTCAGTGCTGGGACCCCAGCTATTTACAATATATATTAATGATCTGGATGAGGGAATTGAAGGCAATATCTCCAAGTTTGCGGATGACACTAAGCTGGGGGGCAGTGTTAGCTGTGAGGAGGATGCTAGGAGACTGCAAGGTGACTTGGATAGGCTGGGTGAGTGGGCAAATGTTTGGCAGATGCAGTATAATGTGGATAAATGTGAGGTTATCCATTTTGGTGGCAAAAACGGGAAAGCAGACTATTATCTAAATGGTGGCTGATTGGGAAAGGGGGAGATGCAACAAGACCTGGGTGGCATGGTACACCAGTCATTGAAGGTAGGCATGCAGGTGCAGCAGGCAGTAAAGAAAGCGAATGGTATGTTAGCTTTCATTGCAAAAGGATTTGAGTATAGGAGCAGGAAGGTTCTACTGCAGTTGTACAGGGTCTTGGTGAGACCACACCTGGAGTATTGCGTACAGTTTTGGTCTCCAAATCTGAGGAAGGACATTATTGCCATAGAGGGAGTGCAGAGACGGTTCACCAGACTGATTCCTGGGATGTCAGGACTGTCTAATGAAGAAAGACTGGATAGACTTGGTTTATACTCTCTAGAATTTAGAAGATTGAGAGGGGATCTTCTTATAGAAACTTACAAAATTCTTAAGGGGTTGGACAGGCTAGATGCAGGAAGATTGTTCCCGATGTTAGGGAAGTCCAGGACAAGGGGTCACAGCTTAAGGATAAGGGGGAAATCCTTTAAAACCGAGATGAGAAGAACTTTTTTCACACAGAGAGTGGTGAATCTCTGGAACTCTCTGCCACAGAGGGTAGTTGAGGCCAGTTCATTGGCTATATTTAAGAGGGAGTTAGATGTGGCCCTTGTGGCTAAGGGGATCAGGGGGTATGGAGAGAAGGCAGGTACGGGATACTGAGTTGGATGATCATCCATGATCATATTGAATGGCGGTGCAGGCTCGAAGGGCCGAATGGCCTACTCCTGCACCTAATTTCTATGTTTCTATGTCTATGTTTCTATAATACCCTTTTAAATCCACATATCTCATCGTCGGAAATAATTAGGCGAGCTTGGGAAGACGAATTGGGTTTAACAATTTCAAAGGACAGTTGAGAGGAAAGTCCTATATACATTACTGTTCTCTTAATGTTAGGCACTCACTAATACAATTTAAAATACTGCATATACTTTATTATTCAAAGTCTAAATTGAACAAGATCTTCCCAAATGTCACTCCTATCTGTGATAAATGTCTCCTCCAAGAAACAACCATAACGGATTCTTTTGTTTCCTGTACAAAATTACAAAATTTCTGGAGGGGAATTTTTGATATCTTTTCCAAAATACTTAAAACTAAATTGGATCCCGATATAAAATTGATCACACTAGGTATGTCAGAGGCCTGTTCTGAGCTAACGATATTTCAAAGACGTTTCCTTAACTATGAACTGATAACGGCGAAAAAATTAATACTTAAATTTTGGAAACAGACAACACTCCCTACAGTGAAGATGTGGATCACAAACATGTCCGAGACACTACATTTGGAAAACATTAGGCTTGTCTTGGCGGAAAAACCAGATCAATTTCTTAAGACATGGACACCCTTTACCGAATTCTTACAACTTTAGCATGGCGCAACGCAAATTTAAATTTAAATCCGATGCTGGGTTGGGTGAGGTGGGCGGGGGGGACGAGGGGCAAGGTATATCTCCACCTTTCTTTTTCTTTCTTCTTATTTCTATATCATTCTGCCACACTGCCTTGGTAGTTTAAGGGACTTTCTTTTGTTTTTTTTCGATCAATCTTTTCACCTATTCTTTTTTCTTTCTTGTTTTCTTTTTCTTTTCTCTTTTCATTTTCATGGTTTAGGTTATAAGGATAAATATGAAGCTGTACAATAATTGCATAATTTTAGATGCTGAATGTTTTATCTCTGTACAATTGTTTCTAATAAAAATAGACAATAGATAATAGGTGCAGGAGTAGGCCATTCGGCCCTTCGAGCCAGCACCGCCATTCAATTTGATCATGGCTGATCATCCCCAATCAGTAACCCGTTCCTGCCTTCTCCCCATATCCCCAGACTCCGCTATTTTTAAGAGCCCTATCTAGCTCTCCCTTGAAAGCATCCAGAGAACCCACCTCCACCGCCCTCTGAGGCAGAGAATTCCGCAGACTCACCACTCTGTGAAAAAAAGTGTTTTGTTGTCTCCATTCTAAATGGCTTACTCCTTATTCTAAACTATGGCACCTGGTTCTGGACTCAACCAACATCGGGAACATGTTTCCTGCCTCTTGCGTGTCCAAACCCTTAACAATCCTATATGTTTCAATGAGATCCCCTCTCATCATTCTAAACTCTAGAGTGTACAAGCCCAGCTGCTCCATTCTCTCAGCATATGACAATCCCACCATCCCGGGAATTAACCTTGTAAACCTAAGCTGCACTCCCTCAATAGCAAGAATGGCAAAAAATAAAATAAAATTTAAAACCAAACCATCAATCTGAATGAAACTTGATACAACACACCACAGGACAATGGTGAGTAAGGTGGTCCAAAAAATTGTAGTGCTATCATGTACCATTTTGGCGTAATTCAGGGCATGACTCGCACTCAGACACACACTCACAAACAAACAAGACGAGAGTTTTAGTAATATATAGATAGCAGATAGATGTTACCCGAGATCAGATTTTTGTATATATTTACTATGATTTAAAATATCCACGTGCCAATCCATCAGCAGCACTGAATACATTGAAAAATGTGAAATTACAATTTGTTTCAGATTCATGTTTGCACTAGGTATTAGATGTAGTTTGGCCCATTCACAAATCCTGGTAACTAATTCACTGAGTCCTAATGGACAGGTGCATTTCACAGAATTGCCATGATATTTGCATGGCCACAAGATCTCAAAGATATGGCTTTAATTGAATGCCTCGCCGCATTGAATATTGGGCCCCGTTGCAAAGCCAGGTTTAATTTAATTACTCTGTACTTTATTTAAAATTTGGCTCCATTCGACCACTGTATTTAGAAAAGAGTTGAATGGCTCTTTGACTTACCAGCCTTCAACCACGACCAGCAGTGGAACATAAACAGTGTGAATGCAGCTCTACATTTGTGGTCATTCAGATAAGTTTAACAATAATCTCAGTTTACATAACTGCGTTGTGTTTGGACTCAAACCGACTGCAAACACTATCATGTTTCAAAAATTTCATATTTATTTTTATAGTTTTGAAAAGTAGTGTGGAAACAGGCTCTCCAGCCCACCAAGAATGGTCCATGCTGCCCATCGATCACCCACTCACACTAGGTTTATGTTATCCTACACACTAGGGGCAACAGACACGAGCCAAATAATCTACAAACCTGGACATCTTTGGAATGTGCAAGGAAACCAGAGCACTCGGAGAAAACCGACAGGGTCACAGGGAGAACGTGCAAACTCCGCACAGACAGCACCTGAAGTCAGGATCGCACCTGAACCTGCAGCTCTACCACTGTGTATATCTATTCAAGAAATTGATATTGTCCCTTTAATACGAATATCAAAAGATTTGTCTGGTTTGTCCCACCTGCAGGTTTTCTATATTTTATGTAACATCCAACCACATGTATATCACATCCATTATGGGTGGATAATCCCACCTATGGATTCCCTGTACTTTATATAACCTAACCACATTGCATCAAACATACATTACAGTTGGACAGGCCCACCTATAGGTTTCCTGATGATGGACTGCTTGACGATTTCACTTCCCACCTCAGAGGCAGACTGGAAACGCTTTGCTCTCTCCTCAAAAAACCATTCACCAGTGACTTCTCTCAACTCTCTGTAAAAAGAAATTTACAATGTAATTGCAGCTTTGGTGCATACAAGGAAAAAAAATCCTGTTTTTACATTTTAACATAAGCGTGTTGGTCTCTGAGTATATAGAATGTTATTAAGACTGATAAATACATTTTAATATATTGAATATTCTTGAGATTTATACCACATTTTGTATAACATACTTTATAGTGACACACTCTATCTTCCCCTTTGCTCTACCTATTGTAGCTGAGTTTGACTTGATTGTATTTATGTTTAGAGTTTAGAGAGGTACAGTGCGGAAACAGGCCCTTCGGCCCACCGAGTCCACACCAACCAACGATCCCCGCACATAAACACTATCCTACACACACTAGGGACAATTTACACATACACCAAGCCAATTAACCTACATACCTGTACGTCGTTGGAGTGTGGGAGAAAACCGAATATCTCAGAGAAAACCCACGCAGTCACGGGGACAACATACAAACTCCGTACAGACAGCACCCGTAGTCGGGATCGAACCCGGGTTTCCGGCGCTGCAAGCACTGTAAGGCAGCAACTCTACCACTGCACTACCATGGCCACCCTATGTATAATATTATCTGATCGCATTCATGCAAAACAAAGCTTTTTCCTGTACCTCGGCACAGATGACAATAATCAACCTAAACCCAAACCAGTACAAAAAAAAATAGAAATTTAATGCAGAAAGATAATGGCATCTATTTTTGTTGCTATATTTTAATGATTATTTTATTCTTCATGATTTGATGGCATAAGTTTAGAGACAAAACGGTAACCAACTCATCCATACTATATTCAAAGGCATACAAAGATAAGTTAAAAAATGCAAGCTCAAATATTACTGAAAAGTATTTTATAACATCACTAATTCATAGAATTGATGAAAAAAATAATTAGGATCCAGTTTTCTATAATTCATTGAGCAATATTTTCTATAATTCATTGAGCAATAAAATTGGTCCATTGGAGAGACAGAGTGGACAGTTATCTGCAGAGCCAAAAGAGATGGGGGAGATATTGAATAATTGTTTTTCTTCGGTATTCACCAAGGAGAAGGATATTGAATTATGTGAGGTAAGGGAAACTAGTAGAGTAGCTATGGATACTATGAGGTTCAAAGTAAAAGAAGTACTGACACATTTGAAAAATATAAAAGTGGATAAGTCTCCAGGTCCTGTCAGGATATTCCCTAGGACATTGAGGGAAGTTAGTGTAGAAATAGCCGGGGCTATGACAGAAATATTTCAAATGTCATTAGAAACGGGAATAGTCCCCGAGGATTGGCGTACTGCGCATGCTGTTCCATTGTTTAAAAAGGGTTCTAAGAGTAAACCTAGCAATTATAGACCTATGTTAGTTTGACTTCAGTGGTGGGCAAATTAATGGAAAAGATACTTAGAGATAATATATATAAGCATCTAGATAAACAGGGTCTGATTAGGAACAGTCAACATGGATTTGTGCCTGGAAGGTCATGTTTGCCTAATCTTCTTGAATTTTTTGAAGAGGTTACTAGGGAAATTGACGAGGGTAAGGCAGTGGATGTTGTCTATAAGGACTTTAGTACGGCCTTTGACAAGGTTCCTCATGGAAGGTTGGTTAAGAAAGTTCAACTGTTGGGTATAAATGCAGGAATAGCAAGATGGATTCAACAGTGGCTGAATGGGAGAAGCCAGAGTGTAATGGTGGATGGCTGTTTTATCGGGTTGGAGGCAGGTGACTAGTGGGGTGCCTCAGGGATCTGTGTTGGGTCCTTTGTTGTTTGTCATGTACATCAATGATCTGGATGAAGGTGTGGTAAATTGGATTAGTAAGTATGCAGATGATACTAAGATAGGGGGTGTTGTGGATAATGAAGAGGATTTCCAAAGTCTACAGAGTGATTTAGGCCATTTGGAAAAAATGGGCTGAAAGATGGCAGATGGAGTTTAATGCTGATAAATGTGAGGTGCTACACCTTGGCAGGACAAATCAAAATAGGACGTACATGGTAAATGGTAGGGAATTGAAGAATACAGTTGAACAGAGGGATCTGGGTATAACCGTGCATAGTTCCTTGAAGGTGGAATCTCATATAGATAGGGTGGTAAAGAAAGCTTTTGGTATGCTAGCCTTTATAAATCAGAGCATTGAGTATAGAAGCTGGGATGTAATGTTAAAATTGTACAAGGCATTGGTGAGACCAAATCTGGAGTATGGTGTACAATTTTGGTCGCCCAATTATAGGAAGGATGTCAACAAAATAGAGAGAGTACAGAGGAGATTTACTAGAATGTTGCCTGGGTTTCAACAACTAAGTTACAGAGATAGGTTGAATAAGTTAGGTCTTTATTCTATGGAGCGCAGAAGGTTAAGGGGGGACTTGATAGAGGTCTTTAAAATGATGAGAGGGATAGACAGAGTTGATGTGGACAAGCTTTTCCCTTTGAGAATAGGGAAGATTCAAACAAGAGGACATGACTTCAGAATTAAGGAACAGAAGTTTAAGGGTAATATGAGGGGGAACTTCTTTACTCAGAGAGTGGTAGCGGTGTGGAATGAGCTTCCAGTGAAAGTGGTGGAGGCAGGTTCATTGGTATCATTTAAAAATAAATTGGATAGGCATATGGATGAGAAGGGAATGGAGGGTTATGGTATGAGTGCAGGCAGGTGGGACTAAGGGGAAAAAAAAAAATTTGTTCGGCACGGACTTGTAGGGCCGAGATGGCCTGTTTCCGTGCTGCAATTGTTATATGGTTATATGGTTAATATTTGTATTGGAAAAGTCATCTTGATTAAAAATGCTGCAGTGCCCATATTCAATGGGCTGGAATGCAGTAACATTTCTCAATCATACATAACTACATCCTATTCACTTGTTGTCTATGTCATTATCGTGGCATGGGCAAATATTGATTTTAGAATCCTTCAGCCTGCTTGCATCATAATGTGATCAAGGTGTTATCACACTCCAGGGCAATTGAATATCAAATTATTTTAAATTAGGTGTAACCATTATATTTTCCGTTCATCACGTGCCCTACATCCTATTTTACCTATTGAATTTATTTATTTGATTTAATTTATTTTGTTTTGTAAATTTCCCTTATAATATCTGATGTGTTCTTCTATATAGATGGATTATTGCAGAAACACATGATGGAAAGTGTAACTAATTTGACACTCACTCATGAGGTATTTTCAACAAAATAATGAAGCTGTCGGAGAGCGAGAACGAGGGGGACCCATAGGGGGTTGCTGTCATGTGCGACGGCAGGCAGGAGATAGGAATATTCAGTGAACCTTTGTAACTTGGTCGATGCCAAAATGTAGTGACACTTGTGTACTGCTTTAGTGAGGTCTGCTACATGAGTCTACCTGTGACAATAAATTATCGTTGAATCATTGAAATTTTACATTGACACTAATTGACTACATGGATTCCCGCACTGTGCAGCAGCAGAATAGAGCAAGGCTTGTTATTTAATGAACCAGTATGAGGTTGGGATGACTGGCTGCACATTGATATTCAAATATCCTATCTGCCTCAGAGCTTGAAGAATTAGTTTTGTTGTACAGTGATCTTTCGATACTTCAGACAGCATAGTACTGGTGCTGAAAATATGAACCTTTTGACCCCGAGGTGGGAGTCCCACAATGCATCCAAATTGATGTCAGCCTTCTCTTTCTGCCACTTTATTTTACCTCCTCTTTTGCCCCATTTTCGTCATGAGGGATATGGATCACGTAGCTTATGCAGTTGAGATTAATTTATATTGGCATCATGTTTGGTGCAGAAATTGTGCGATACATCCTGTGCTGTACTGTTCCACGTTCTATGTTCTCTGTCTTTTCATCACAGTAGATGCACAATTTCTTCCAGACCTTTCTTTCTCAATCTCTGCAGATTCCATTTTTCCACAACCCCACACGTTGTTTCTGTTGCTGTGTATTTTGGTCCCCATTAGGTGGAATAATATTGAGCACTTATCGAATGCCTTTCCCAAAATGCAAAGCAGCCCAATATAAAGCAATTTACTTTTTAATCAGCTTTCAAATTTACTTACTGACTTCCCCAACATTCCTCTTGATATAGCTTAAGGATAATGTGACATCATAGCAAATGAACAGAAACGAGTATAGTTAGATACAGAAAATTCTGGAAAAACGCAGCTAGTCAATGCTGGAAAGATACCCTCTGTTATACCCTCTGTTATTCCTGCACTTTGTGTCTTTTTTTGTAAACCAGCAACTGCAGTTCCTTGTTTCTCCAAGGTAGACAGTCTGTTTCAGGTCTGCAATCCTTCGGTAGAAATTGATTTTCTTTTTATTTTAGATTTTCAGCACCTGATGTTTTTAAGGACAGCCCATTCCCTTACCATTATGAATTTTCACATTCAATGCCTGGTAATTATACAACGAGGAGAAACACCCCATCATTTAATTCCTTTCATTTTATTTTTTCCAGGAGATGTGATTAGACAGAAGGTGACTATAGCAGCTTCATTGATCGGAAGCATTAATACCTTCTGTCTCCGCTGATGCTTTCTGACTTGACAAACAATTCCAGTGCTGATTTTTTTTTTAATTCAATTTTCAGTTTGTAGAAGCCCTGTCCTACAGCTAAATAAATCCAGAGAGTAATCAGTGAATTTGTGTGTAGCATGAATAAGCAGAGAATCTGTCGGAAATTAAGCTGCGTTTAATTACAATGCACAGTATGTGTCTTAAACGTAACTGAAAATCTGGATAAATATTCAGAGCATTGAACATTAGCACAGGAACAGGCCCTTCAGCTGACTGTGTCTGTGCCAACCATAATGTCAATCTAAACTAATCTCATCTGCCTGCAAATAGTCAGTATCCTGCTCTTAAAGGTCTCTTAAACATATATACTTCACCACCCCTCCTGGCAGTGCAATCAGGCATTTTACATTGTCTTAAAGAAATTGCACACTTTTACACTTGACACCTCTCACCTCACAGCTTGATGTTTTTGCCCTGAGAAAAGGAATCTATCTGTCCTCTCATAATTTTATATATAGTCATACAACACGGATACAGGCTCTTTGGCTCAACTTGCTCATGCTAGTCCCAACTGCATGTGTTTGGCCCAAACCTTGCTAAAACGTTCCTATTCACGTACCTGTCCAAATGTCTTTTAAATGTTATAGTACCTGCTTCCTCTGGCAGCTTATTTCACATATCCTCACCCTCTGTTTGAAAAAGTTGTCTTTCAGGCTCTTATTAAATCTTTTCCATTTCTTGCCTTAAACCTATGTCCTCTGGTTATTGATTCCCCTATTCTGGGTAAAAGGCTCTCCATTAATCCTATCACTCCCCTCATGATTTTAAACAGCTCTATAAGATCACCCTTCAGCTTCCTACACTTCAGGGAATACATTACTGGCCTGTCTGACCTCTCTCTATAGCTCAGGCCCTCAAGTCCTGGCAACATCCTTGTAAATCTTCTTTGCTCTCTTTCCAATTTAACAGCATCCTTCCTATAGCAGGGTGAACTATCTACCACACACATCCTTCCTATAGCATGGTGAACTATCTACCACATACATCAGGTGGCTCCTCAGCGTCCAATGCACCAGAGGAAACAAGAGTGGCAAACTTTCAAGGAGCTGTGTGGGCAAATATATATTTTTAAACACACAGACTATTGAGTGCATGGAACGCTGCCAAGGGTAAAGGTGGAGGCAGATAAAATAGTGGCATTTAAGAGGCTTTTAGATAGGTAGCAATGTTACAAAACTTTGAGTTAAAAAATCAAGTCTAATTTATCCCATCAGATAAAGCATAAAAATAAATTTAATTTGACACTTTCATATCTTCAGTATTAAAAACGTTCTGGCCATTTTCATACTCGGAAATTAGCATCTTGTTCCCTATTGCTTTTTCATTGACTTAACACAAAAGCTGTGATCGAGAACAGTCAAATGACCATAACTTTCTTAAACATTAAGAGAACTGAAAGACATTTTCAGTTATTATAGATTGAAGCATTCTGAAACAAATATGAAACAATCTTACTTAGATGACTTGAAATTAAAGCATATAATTAGTTAGTTACCTAATTGTAGCTAATTACAAAATCCAATTACTAAACCTAAACATCTATCCATTTCTTAAGAATGGATTAACATTTTTAAATAGCCTAAGTGTCCAAATAACATTCAAGCAAGAATTCACAATATAACATAATTTTTTAAATCTCATTGTCATGGGTTTATAGGCCAAATGGAAGGAATTTATTGTTTAATACCCGTAAATTAATGGCCATTTAAATCAGCTTGCGAGTGGGTTTTTCTGGAACGCGATCAATTGGAATGTTGCGATTGCAGTGGATTTAAACCCATATCGGCAGCAAAAACACTGTCGGTTCGTTCGGGGGAAAAAATCACCGTTTCACAACTTAAAATGGGAATTAAATGCATCTTAAGAAACACTTTTATACATAAAAATAAACTACTTTCTTTTACCTGTCCCCTACGTAAAGTCGGCTTCTGAAGCTGATTTTAAAATCACTCCAGCGATTAACTTGTCGGGCAATTTTTTTTAAAAAACACACAGAACGGCCGTCGGAACGATTCTTCAGCAAAAACTTGCACTCCAACAAAATATAATCCAGGACCAGGTCGGAGAAAACCGCGTTTTAACCGCGTCCCCCCTCAAACGCGTCAAAATCGCTCACACGGCCAGTGGCAGAATTGCAGCGCCGCTGAAGGTAAGTATTGTAACATACCTAATATAGGCACATGGATATGCTGGGAATGGAGGGATACGGATCACATGCAGGCAGAGGAGAATAATTTAACCTGACAGCATGGACTTTGTGGGCTAAAGGGTCTGTTCCTGTGCTGTACTATTCCATGTTCTATGTAACAAAAGTGCAGTAATAATTATCTTATTGATGGAGTTTGTCACGATTAGTATGCATATCTATATTGTTGCGCATCAGTCTTTGCAACATGCAATTCGGCAACATTCATAGCTTTTATGATATTAATGGAGTGGCAAGAGGATGACTTGAAACACAGCGTTTGAAGTGCTCCCTGTTCAAGTGTTGAAGAACAAGAGCTGCGCATATTTACTTCTCTGCAGCAAGCTATTGAAGCGAATCCTCCATCTAGAGCATCCTCCTGCATGCCACTGGCAGCAAGATACTTGGGCAGGTGACCCTGGTGCAAGCATCTGCAGAGGCCACTACGAAGTGGAAAGGTGGAGGCACAGAACATCACATGAATCAGAGGCACAGAGCATCACATAGACGCACACAGTCTCTTGCCCGGACTTGGGATATCGAGACCAGAGGACATGGGTTTAAGGTGAGGGGGGGGGGAAGATTTAATGGGAACCCGAGGGGTAACGTTTTCACACAAAAGGTGGTGGGTATATGGAACGAGGTAGTTGAGGCAGTTACTACCGCAATGCTTCAGAAACATTTAGACAGGTTCGTGGATAGGCCAGGTCAGAGGGATGTGGGCCAAATGCAGGCAAGTGGGACTAGTGTAGATGGGACATGCGGGTGTGGGAAATTTGGGCCGAAGGACCTGTTTCCACGCTGTATGACTCTTTGACCCTACAATCAGAAGTATATCTCAGATCAAGACACCCTGGAGTGATTTGAAGTTCTTGTAGAGTTTTGAGTTTAAGGTTTTGATTTTTTTCTTGAGCTATAGAAACATTTACACTCCTTGGATGCAAGAGTACGTGATTTGTTTTACTGATAGGAGAGAGCCAGTTCAAAGCAGCGTCAGAATAGAGGCTGCATATTTGAAGGGGAGAGTTGGTGTTGTAGCAAGGCCATTTCAATAGTAAGATGTTGCTGCTGCTGCTGCTGCTGCTGCTACACAGTGCAAGTCTCAGAAAAGTCTGTGGTGTTTGCCAGATTCCTGTTGTTCATGGAGTTACTAAATGTACAATCAAGCTTAGGTGGAGCTGAATTAATTGAGAGAAGGTAATGTTGCAATTTAGAGATGATTCAAGAGTTCTATGAGTTATGCTACACTTTGTCTGGACTTGCTCATGTGATCCCAGTACACACTAAACAAAACACACTGAGGGAGAGGGAAAATAATTGGGGCTGAAGTGCAAACTTTGGAAACAATCTTAAAGTGGAGAGCAGAGGTTGTAATATTCTAACTATAAAGGGGATGAAAACATATATCCAGTCTGTGGAAAGCCAATAGTTTCACCTGAAATTCGAATCAGAGCAAATTATTACCGGGTTTATTTCTTAAATATGTTTAAGTACCATAATGAACCATAGCGACTGATGTGGTCCATGAGTGTTTAAGATTAAATTGATCTTTCAAAGTGTAGGCAATGCAATGTGGAGAGCAGGACGTATTAAAGTAAAATTGAAACTGGGATCATCATTACTGGGAGTAGATACTGGATTGACAATTTTATATTGCAGTGTTAACATGAGTTTTTGTAAATAATTGAAAAGGTTCATGTGCATATAAATAGTTAATTGGTAGAAACATTTACAATATGGATGGTTATTGTTGCAAAGCAAACTAAAAAATTGCAGGAATTACACTTCAGAATTAGAAGTTGCTGTGTTTTGATGAAGAGTTATTGACATTAAGAATTAACTGTTTCCCTCCGCTGATGCTGCCTGGTGTACTAATTCTTCTCAGCATTTTTCTTAGTTGTTGTTCATATGGGTTTCTTTTATTGAATGGCAATACAGTAAGGTAAATAAAACAAGTAACATGTATCAATTGCAGTATAAAAGTTGTATTTAATTGGAATAGAGTGAATGCACAGTCTTATACTCAAGGTTGGGGAAATCAAGAACCAAAGGGCATAGGTTTAAGGTAAGAGGGGAAAGATTTAATAGGAACACGAGGGGCAACGTTTTCCACACAGAGAGTGATGGGTATATGGAACAAGCTGCCAGAGGAGGTAGTTGAGGCAGATACCATAACAGCATTTAAAAGACACTTGGGCACGTACAAGGATAGGAAAGGTTCAGAGGGAAAAGGACCAAACACGCAAATGGAACTAACTTAGATGTCATTTTGGTCAGCATAGACGAGTTGGGCTGAAGGGCCTGTTTCCGTGTCATATGATTCTAATTCCATATGAAGCCTTGAAGTATTGCATCGTTAGGAAGAATATACACTATAATAACATTACTTTTGAAACACTGTGGTGTCAGCCATGGTTACTGGTTACGAGTTACTGCCTTCAGTAGAGGATGTTTATTTAGTTTAGTTCAGTTTAGAGATAGAGCGTGGAAACAGGCCCTTCGGCCCATTGAGTCCGCACTGACCAGCGATCCTTGCACACCTACACTATCCTATACACACTACGAACAATTTACAATTATACCAAGCCAATTAGCCTACAAACCTGTCCTCTTTGTCGTATGGGAGAAAACCGGAGATCCTGGAGAAAACCCATGCAGATCACGAGGAGAACGTACAAACTCCGCACAGACAGCAACGTCCTTGGTAGCAATGTCCTTGTTACTTGCCTTACTAATCAACAATATAAAAGAGCTTTCCAATGCCAAACTTTGTTTTAAATCAAGCCAGTGAGAAACAACAAAACAGGAGACATGGAAATCTATCTGGAAACATAGGCTGTGGGCGTGTGATAGTTAAAATGTACAATGTGGAAGTGTGAGGGCTGAAAGTCTAACTCAGGAAATGTCTCTGCCCTCAGCTGAATCCTTAACCTAAACAACTGGGGCTACACACTACTGGCTGAAGAGTTCAAGCCACTCCAATACATAAAGGGCTAGACATTTCTGGATGGTTGAATTAAGAATACAGTAAGGCTCCAGAGGAAAGTTTATTTAATGTCAGGGGAAGCTAGATAAGCAAAAAAAGGACAAGAGAACAGAATGTTCTGCTGATAATTGGAAGAGGAAGGATGGGAGGAGGCTCAAGTTGAGCACTAATGCCAGCATTAACTGATTGGACCAAATGGCCCATATCTTGTTCTTCAGCTTACTGTTCACCTGAAATGTATTCATAGGAGACTTAATATTTCATGCAGAGATAAAAACTTCCAATGCAGGTTTTAGTGTCTAATCACCAGTATTCCATGTTGTATTTTCTGACCTGCTGAGTTTCTCTAGCGTTCTGTGTCCTTTTTTTGAAAACCAGCATCTGCAGTTCCTTGTGTCTGCATTTTTGTTTAGTAGGGGTGTCAGAGGTTATGATGAGATGGCAGGAGAACGGGGTTGAGAAAGAAAGATAGACCAGCCATGTTTGAATAGTTGAGTAGAGTCAATGGGCCAAATGGCCTTATTCTGCTCCTATGACTTTATGGGCTGCATTTAAACTGGAACTCAGACATTATAGTGTTGGAGTCGAAGTTATAATATTAGCTTAATATCACAGCAGTGGGCAAATGATACCAGGGAATTTATAATAGTCAGTGTTAATGGGTATCATCTTCATGAAGAAAATGTTTTGTGATAAATTTTACATTTAGGAACCTATGCTATGATGATGTAGGCAACTTGATGCATCAAAGGCATTTGTTGGCATCAAGATGAAATTAATGTTTTCATGGTGTTTCCCTCTTACCCTGTACAAAACCTTATCAAAGCAATTTCACAATGATAGTGCCCAAATAATAGAGGACAGCACAGTAGCACAGCCAGTAGAGCTGCTGCCTCACAGCACTAGAGACCCAGGTTTGATCCTGACCTCAGGTGTTATCTACATGGACTTTGCATGTCCTTCTGATTGCATGGGCTTCCTCCAAATGCTCTGGTTTCCTCCCACCTCCCAAAGATGTGCAGATTTGTAGGCTAATTGGCCTCTGAAAACAAAACCCCACTAGGGGACTAGATGAGAAGTGTGATATTTATACTGTTATTTGTTTTTAAATCTCTGAATGGGCTCGCCCCGCCTTACCTCTCTGAGCTGCTCCACCGATACGCTCCTGCCCGGTCCCTCAGGTCAGCTGGTCAGCTGCTCCTGGAGGTACCGAGGTCTAGTCTGAGGCTCAGAGGGGATAGAGCCTTCTCTGTTGCTGCTCCGGCACTCTGGAACACCCAGCCATTGCACATCAGACAGGCCCCCCTCACTGTCCATCTTCAAATCCAGTGTTAAAACACATTTGTACTCCCTGGCTTTTGACCATGCCTGAGGCTTTGCTTCTGTTTGTGGTGTTTTTGATGTTTAATTATTTTACATGTCTTTTCCTACTATTTCTTTTGTTTGTTATTTTTTGGTATGTATTAACTTTTTTGTCAATGATTAGTGATGTACAGCACTTTGTTGCAGCTATGTTTGTTTTTAAAGTGCTCTATAAATAAAATTATTATTATTATTATTATATCATAAATCTAGCGTGAACCAGGGCTGCCAACATTGGGTGAGAGTTGGGAGTGAGAAATTGCGAAAGGCCAAGCCCGAGGGTGCGTAGTGACTGAGGGGGGGTGGGGGGGGGGGAGGAAAGGTTGTGGGTTTCCCCCCTCCCATTGGTACGGAGCTTTTGGATTTCTCAGCTTGAAATTGTGCAATCTGGTGCATACTGTAGCGTGTCTTTTAACTTACACTTGAATGCAATATTTATGCTTTAAATTGGATTAGTTATGAATAAGGTTAGGCTAAATTACATTCCTAATTACATTCCACAATAGTGCCAGGCTCTGATCAACAGGTGTATCACATGAATGATCTTAGTGTGTTCATATATGGAAATCAAATTATAATCAAGCATTTGGCCCACGTGGACCAACCTGGGTCTCACTGCACATCTGGTACTATTCCAGACCTTCACTCTGGATGCACACTTGGCCTTGCTCTTAGCCCCTTTGCACTGACATTATATCTGGCCCACACATAAAGGCCCATATCTTAACCTATTACGTTCAAGTCCACAGGTGCTTATCTAATGCAGTAATCTTTTATGGGGCACTTCACGGACCAAATTTTGTCTTACAAAATTTGCAAATCCATTGGCTTCCTTGTTATCTAACATGCTAGTTACTTTGTCAAAGAAGTCATCAATTGGTTGAACACAATTTCTCATCCTTAGAATTATACTCACTCAGCTGTATGTATTCTGTTACCATTTCCTTCATTTTCCTAACAAACTGGCCTGAAGTCATTTTTACCCCCAATATTTTCCGTATTTTGCTGTCTTCCTCTCAGCTGGGACTTTCCGAAATGCAAAGTCCAATAACTATATATTTAAGCAATACTATTCTATTTTATGTGATCTTGAGAGTACATAATATTTTCTGTGGTATTCATAACACAACAATGATAAACAATATCTTTGTTTTGATTGCACCTACCAACATGCATACATTATTATATTACAGTTAATATGTACCGAGGGCAAATTTTTGTTCCAATGCTCCCCATTCCAAATTACTTTTACATTGAAGTGATTGAAATCCAAGTGAAGTTTAAATGGTCTCAGAAAAATAAAACCTCCGGAATGAATGATATTAATTACGTGGTTGGTTGGAGTCAGTATCAGGACAATTACTATATTAAACTTTGAATCTTCAGATGTCCTCGTTCAAGCTAAAACTAAAGATAAATAATAACCTCCTCACACATTCCCCTGCAAGTATCTCTGTCACTCCTTTAAAATATGCCCCTTCTTTGAACAAGTTCTTAAACATCGCATCTAAATCAGTTTCCATCTGATTACACTCCTTGAGGATGTTCATCTACGTGTTCAATTAATAAACTATGATATTGGGGACATTTCTATTCAACCTGTCAAAGGAATGTGGGGGGGGGGGGGGGGGGGGTTAGAAATAGTCAGTGAGTTAAACAAACATAATAGTTGAATGGCAAATAACAATAGTGCTACCTTCCCAATATTTAACTGAAGGAAATAATGGGTTATCGGGGCTGTATGTTGTGACAGACAGCCTGACACCTTGCATGTCATTTTAATATTACACTTATCCCATCCCCCTGGATATTCCGGATTAATAAATTAAGGTTTTGTCAACTAATTACAAATCAGGCTAATTACAAATCAATAACATTAGCCAACTCCGAAACACGAAGCGCTGAGCATTGGAATGCAGACATCACGGACAACTGGTCTCAGTTCCCCGCTCACATCTGGCAGTGCTCTCTGTCTGAACCAGGGACCACGGAGCGTTTTTGAAAGTGGGGAGGCTGAGCGATCACTGATCACTGGCCTTGGGGGTACCTGGCAAGGTAGTGCAGTAATCGAGTGGGGGGGGGAGGGATTTTTTGAAACGATGTATTAAAATCATGTTTTAGTGCATTGTAGAAGTATGATTTCAATGTGTTTTATTTGAAGTATTTTTAAGAGGTAACTTTTTAAGGGGTAACTTTTTCCACACAAAGGGTGGTGGGTGTAAAGAACAAGCTGCCAGACGAGGTAGTTGAGGCAGATACCATAACAGCATTTAAAAGAAACTTGGACACGTACAAGGATAGGAAAGGTTCAGAGGGAATATTAAAATGTTGGGACTATCCCAACATTTAGGAAACAGTTAGACTGATACATGGATAGGACAGGTTTGGAGGGATATGGACCAAAAGCAGGTAGTGTCGCTGGGAGATGTTGTCGGATGTGGGCAAGTTCAGCAAAAGGGCCAGTTTTCACACTGTATCACTCTGTGACTACATTATACCTCCACCATGCATGAATGCTTCAAAATCAGGTGGTCGAGTTTTATCGCCATATACTCAAGCATAGAAACATAGAAAATAGGTGCAGGAATAGGTCATTCAGCCCTTTGAGCCAGCACTGCCATTCAATATGATCATGGCTCTTCATCTAAAATCAGTATCTCTTTCCTGTGTTTTCCCCATATCCCTTGATTTCACTAGCCCCAAGAGCTAAATGTAACTTTCTCTTGAAAACATCCAGTGAATTGGCCTCCACTACCTTCAGTGGCAGAGAATTCCACCGATTCATAACTCTCTGGGTGAAGAAAGTTTGTCCTCATCTCAGTCCCAAATGGCCTACCCCATATTCTTAAACTGTGTGACCCCTGGTTCTGAACTCCCCCAACATCGGGAACATTTGTCCTGCAGTTACAGTAAGTGAAAATCTTGCAGGCAAGCAGGATGTTTTCTCCAACCACCCCCATTTGAAGTCCGCTATCTTCCACAGCTTCTACCCAGTGCTTGGTGCTTACTTCCAGCAGCCACTGGTTGTCCTCCAGGATGCACTGAGCCACAGCCTGGTCCATGCCGGTCACCAGGGTGAATTCGGTACAGCGACTCTCACAGCAGCGGCGCAGTGCTTCCGACGCCCGGGATTCTTGCACTGAAGCTGCTCCATGGCCGGAGCTGCAGCGAGCGACTCGCCAGCCCCGCAAACACTCGCCAGCACCGGCTCCCCGTCCACATCTGTCCCCGCCGCTGCTTCTGCTTCCATCCCCCCCTCAGCCCCGGCTCTACAACGCTCGTGGCCCATGCAGTTGATATTAGTTTTTAAATTCTCGTTGATCACAGAATTTCTCACGAGAGAGTGTGAGAAATTCTGTGATCAGCATGAGAGCGTGAGAATTTGGCGAAATGCATGAGTCTCACGCTCAATGCGTGAGAGTTGGAAGCTCTGCGTGAACTGATGATCGATGGTTGGCGTGGACTCGGTGGGCCTATGGATTCCATGCTGTAAAGTCAAAACAAAACTAAAAAATAAGGTCTGTGATACGCTTTGGTAGCTCTTGTTAATTCCCAAAACAGGTAACCAGGGATGTGAGCAGCAATGCTTCATTCATTGTGACAATAATTAATTGTAGCCGTGATTAAAACCAAATCTCAAAAGGACCCGACCATTAAATAGGATTGCTGAAATTTAGACTTAATCTTTTAGTTAATACTTGCATATAAATTAAATACGTACGCAATTTTAGAGCATGCCGTGCACTTCCAGCCTCCGTCTTTGAGCACAACACGACATTCTGCGCACACACGGTCTTTGCAGATCTGGCATTGGTCCCCTCGGAAAAAGACGAGGCCAAGTGTGTTCTGGCATCGCTTACAGGCCCGCTCATTAACCTGCTGTTTTCTTCGATTCACCCCCGATCCACGGATTTTGATCAGCTCGTTCTTTAATTTCCTGTAATAAAATGGGGTATGTTGTCAGTAACTGACAAAGGGGCAAAAACACAACCAGCAATTTATAAAAGCAGAGTTATAACATTTAACTGGAAGCTGACTTAGAAAATCAAAAACAACATAATCCCATAGCACAAAAGCTCTAAAACTGACTGGAAATATACATATTGATTTTGGATTTATATTAACAACTTTGTTGTCATGGACAATCCACTGACCCATGTAGATGTAAACCAATAATATCATGCACAATATTCAACAAAGAGCAAGTAAAAAGAGAGAGAGAAAGAAAGAAAATAGCTGGCATATCCATACAGTATATCCATATTTGTTTATTGAACTGGATTACCCCCTTTAAGGTTCTATTTCCATTTTTACAGACTACTAATTTAATACAGATATGCCAAATTTGTCCGGCTGTGCCAAAATTATTTTACGTGACGAGACATTTTGGTATTGGTTTTGGTGCGGGTTCATTATTGTTAAGTGAACCAAGATACAGTGAGAAGCTTTTGTTTATGTACTATCCAATTCAATCAGATTGTACTATACATGGGTATAATCAAGCCGTACACCAGTACAACATGCAGTACCACATACAGTGCAAAGAAAACAAAACTAGACTGCAGACTATGGTTTTTACAGCATTGTAGCTTTAAAGTTCCAGAGGAAAAAAATCCAATGCCGCAATGAGGTAGGTTTACGAAAAGACCAGAAAAGGACACAAAGTGCGGGAGTAACTGCAAGTCAGGCAGCGTCTCTAGAGAACATGAATAGGTAACGTTTTGGGTCGCGACCCGCTCTCAGACATTTTTATTCTATACTCTTCTAAAAATATAGAATTAAAGTTTGCAAGCTTCCATATCAAAAACACTGAATTAGCATTTTACAATTTGTTTTAATACTTTGACATGCAAACCAGAGTGTCATGGCTATTTCATATCTACTGCCTCACTTTTCCTGTATTTTTTTTTTAGCTTGCACTCAATCTACTCAGTTTCTCCCTGTGGCCTATTTACAGCCTCGCTTGTACACTAATGCACAGGATAACACCAATGACAAATGTTCATTTAACAAGCTTTCCAACGATATTATCCGTTATAGTCTTGATAATGTGAATTTAATGGGTCGGCATTCCCTTTGTTGTTCTTTTATTTTTTGCTGTATCTCGTCCTGATTTCTATAATCCCAGTTTGCCTTGCATTTGTGCATCTTTCCTTTAAGTTCATATTATTGGTAGCCTCATTTGATGACCATGATTGTTCATCATGGAGCCTTTGCCTTTTTGACTACGTACTGTCACTACATACACAGTGGCGTAGCTGCAGAGTTGCTGCCTTGCAGCACCAGAGACCCTGGTTCGATCCAGACCACGGGTGCTCTCCGTATGGAGTCTGTATGTTCTCCCCGAGATCACGTGGATTTTCTCCGGATACTCTGGTTTTCTCCCACATCCCAAAGATGTAGAGTTGGAGGTTAATTGGTTTCAGTAAAATTGTAAATTGCCCCTAGTGTGTAGGACAGTGTTAGTGCACGGGGGGGGGGGGGGGGATCGCTGGTCGGAGTACACTCAGTGGGCTGAAGGGCCTCTCTCTATATAACAAAGTCTTTGTCTTGTTTGTGCCCATAATGCATGTGTGTGTGTGTGTGTGAATGAATCTGGTTAATTCCTATCTTCTTTCAAACGCTAGGCCACAGGCTTCCCATTTCACACATCCTACTCACATTTTTCCTGTGGTGGCGATAAATATTTCCGAAGTTATTCATCATTTAAATTTTAAAAACAGCCTGATTTCTTCAAACTCACCCATTTTGGGGAAAAAAAAATCCGAGTGACGCCACAATGCACTCGCAAGGCAGGACGTGCCACTCCAGGTGGGAGGGGCACTCCAGCACTCCAACCTCCCCTCGTTTTCTCTCCCCCCACCACCCCTCCACCACGCCCTCTCCCTTCCCACTACGCCCTTTCCCCCCTACACCCCCCCCCATCCCACCACGCCCTCCCTCTCCTCTCCCCCCCCCCCACTACGCCCTCCCTCTCCCCCCCTCCCACTATGCCCTCCCTCTCCCCCCCACGTTATAGTAGAACTGAGCACGCCTGAGCTATGCATATTTAAAGAGACATTGTGTGGTGTCCTGTATATTTGTTTGGGATGGTGATCTTTTAACCAGTAGCAAAAAGCTAAAGGTATTTATAAGTGGTCTAAGTATTCTTCCTGAATCTTTCGTCTGAGGGGACTCGCATAACTGAGGTCAGGCAACATCCCTGGAGAATATGCATAAGTGATGTTTCAGGTTGAGCCACTTCTTCAGACTGATTGCAGGGTTTGGTGGAGGTGAGGGGGGGAAGACGAAGGCCGGGTTACTCCAGCACTGTGTCTTTTTTGTATCTATGTTCTCCAAAGATGCTGCTTGACCCATTGAGTTACTCCAGCACATGATATCTTTTGTTTTTGTAAACCAGCATTTGCAGTTCCTTGTGTCTCCATTATTTGTGAGATTGTATCAGTTGTCTTAAAATATGTAAATTCTACAATGGCCAGATTTCATTTAGCAATGTGGAAGAATAAAAGCATTTTAAATGTGAGAACACTGGTTACCTAATATTGTAATAATTCTTAATATTTCATAATGAAAATGTGGGAAATGTTGCCCTGCAATTATCTCAGCATTGATTGATTTTATAAAAGCTCTTGCTAAACAACGACAAGATTTTATTGATGCTTTAACACAGTGTCAATACTTTGGAACCAGAAGACGATTATCAGGTTGGAACAGGATCCAGACTTGATGGAGTTTGATGTTAAATCCATTGCACAGCAATATGATTCATTGCACTATTTCACCTCAATTCACACTACCACCTATTACACCACATGGCATGTAACATGGTTTTCAAGGAAACCTGCATCTACAATAAGTGTCATTTGTAAATTACATTTTTCCCAGGCACTTTATCATTTTGACAGAGGAGACCATCATCTCGCGCTTTCGATAAGGCACTGTTTTTAAAATTTGGAGAATCAATGGAAAAAAAAGGGTGGCACAGTGGTAGAGCTGCTGTGGTAGAGCTGCTGTCTTACAGCATCAGAGACCCAGGTTCGATCCTGACAACGGGTGGTATCCGTGCAGAGTTTGTACGTTCTCCGGGTGCTAGTCCAAAGACGTATGGGTTTGTAGATTAATTGGCTTGTGTAAATTGCCCCTGGTGTGTAGGATGCAAAAGAACAGGTGAGTGAAAGTCAGAGTGGACCAGAGGACCTGTTTCCACACTGTATCTCTGTAAGCAAAACAAGTTATTTAGTGTCTCAAATGGTCATCGCATATTTTGCAGGCTTGTGTTTGTAATGTGCAGCAATTATTTTTAGAACTAAGAAAATAAATCTTGTGTGTGTTTTATATTTCATAAAGTAAAAATAACCAAAATTCATTCCTCCTTTATCAAGCCAATAATAGTTTCCATTTCCATTCTGCATTGCCGACGACACTTGATCAATGTTTTCCCCTTAATTCATCTGGGGACAAGCTGTTAAATTAAAGAATGAACAACTGTAACAACAATCGTAATTTAACCCACAAAGGAGGTGAATTACTTTGTTACATTCAAGTCCTATTGTAGCGCAACATTTGCTTCTCTCCTTCCCGATTTTCAATACTGCATCACAACAACAGGCATTCACATGGGTTGGGTTCCAGTTATCCAAATTTACAGGCTCTTCCAAAGTCTGTCGTTTTTGGCATCATGCATGACTTTTCATTTTCAATTGATATAAAGGGGAAAGACGAACAGATGTTTCCACTTCTTTTCCCTATTTTATCAATCCCACTGGAATATACACTCTTTCCATGCACTCCTTCCAAGGTAATAGTTATGCAGTTCGAGTGTCATCGAGTCATACAGCATAGAAACATGCCCCATCTACACTAAACCTGCCTTGGTGATGTGAAATAATGAGTATGGTAAAGAAATTAATAATCAGCAGCTCATGTATAAAGTAACATCTAATAAATAGCATCAACTACCCATGAATTGTAATCCAGAGATCTCCACATGCAGACTTCCTATTTGGGATAACCATATTGGTAAGATAATTGACTGATTGAAATCTTAAATATGGGCAAGAGGGTATTGACTCTCTCTGAACCAGTGGGACGGAGTCCTTCAGAGAGGGGTCATTTAAAAGGAAAGGAAAATTTAGACGGGGCTATTGAGGTTTGGGGTGGAGTGGGTTGAAATGTAATTTGTGCAAGTGAGAAATGAAATAAGAAATGAGAGCAAAGGATTACACTAATGTAAGGGAGGTGGAGATGATATTGTGGAAAAAAAAGTATATACCAAATAAAATTTCCGTCAATTAAAAAAAATAAAATTAAGAGTCTGTACATAGCCTGTACATAGCATTGCAGTGGATTAGAACGTTGAGCAGCCTTGAACAGAGGATCACATTGCTGAAAGCATGATTAAAGTCAGATCAGCAGGGGATCAAGTCAAGTCAAGTGTGAATGTGTCAATGTGTGAATTCAACAGGCATTGTACCCAGTTGAAGTCGATGTCAAGTCAAGTCATGCACATAAAGTGCAGTGAAATGAATTTGCCGGCAGCGGTACAATAAAAAAAGAACACACAATACACAAAAAAATTTTAACACAAACATCCACCACAGCATTCATCACTGTGGTGGAAGGCACAAAATTTGGTCAGTCCTCCTCCATTTCCCCCCCATGTGGTCGGGACCTCAACCCTCCGATGTCGCCGCTGCGGGCGTCCAGATGTGCAGACAAGGTAAGTCCAGGTAAGTCATGAATCAGTGCCTCCCCACCGGAGACCGCGGCTTCGAGATGGTGTAGGCCGCAGGCCAGCGGTCGAAGATCTAAAGTCCCCGCCGCGCTGCAGCCAGAAGCACCGCAGACCGCAGGACCAGCGGTCGGAGCTCCTCTTCAGGGATCCCCGGCGAGGGACCCTGCTCTGGATGGTAAGTCTCCGGTGCGCCCGCGGTAGAAGTAGGCCGTGGGCCGGCGGTCGGAGCTCTTCTCCTCCGGGGGCCCCAACGAGGGATCCCAGGCTCTGGGTGCCACACCAGCCGGAAGCACCGCAGTCCGCGGCTTCTGGATGATATAGGCCGTGGCCTGGCGGTCCGAGCTCCTCTCCAGATGAAGTTAGTGAGATGATCTTGCCGAGGCACATTCCCTGCATTGTTCCCCTGAGCCTGGACCCTGCTCAGGCATGATGCCTAGAAGTGATAGTACTTATGAAGTGAACATCTACTTTGACCCAAATACATGTATTGAAACAGATTATTGGAAGCTGAATATTTGCAACTTGGGTTCAAATTAAGCTTGGGCAGGCTAGCACTTTATTCTTTGGAGCACACAAGGATAAGACGTGGTCTCACAGAGCTGTGCAAGATCATGAGGGAAAGAGGTAAGGTGAATGCTGCCTTTTATCGAGAGTCAGCGAATCATGAACTGGATAGTACAGAGTGTATAAGATCATGAGGGGGATTGAAAAGGTGAATGCACAGAGTCTTTTACCCAGGGTAGAGGAAATCAAGAACCAGAGAACATAGGTGTAAGGTGACATGGGCAAGATTTAATAGGAACGCAAAGGGCAACTTTTTCACACATATGTGTGGGTATATGGAACGAGCTACGAGAGGGGGTAGTTGAGGCAGGCACTATAACAACATTTAAAAGACATTTGGACAGGTACATGGATGGGATATGGGCCAAATTTGGGCAGGTGGGAACAGTGGCAGATGGGGCATCATAGGCAAGTTGGGCTGAAAGGCCTGTTTTCATGCCATGACTCCACCACTTCTTAAACTGAGGAACAATTATAAATCACAAACGTGCTATTTTAATGTAAGAGACCTTTACCTCTGGACTGCTTGTGCATTTAAACCTGTTACAAGCAAGATGCTGACCAAAGGCCCAGCATTTTAACAGTGACATTTAAGCAGCACAGCAGCACCATTGATGTAAATGCTTAAAACACAAAATCCCTTGCAGGCTATTGTAAGCTGAACGACATATATTAGATAGCCTAGACACCACACAGCAATCACTGAGACATGCCATTATAGGGGAGGAAGATATTTTGGGAGAGTTACAAAACATGGAGCACTTTGAAAATTATCTGAAATATGTACATTCCTTTGGATGTCTTCATAGCTGGGTGTGGTAAACAAAACTGAATACAACTACAAAACATTTATTGAAGAGAGTTGAAAGTACCTTTCTTTGACCACAAAACCATTTGTGTTGGTCAGACTTCCGATTCAATGTCAAATTATACACATTATAACATAGTTCAAGTGAATATCAAGGCAACAAACTTTTAGCGAACTATTTGACATTTACTAATTTTTATGGCTTTTTGATATACTGCGAGTCTTCATTAGAATATATCAACTTCAAATCTCGTTCAGAAAATCTTAGGCCTTCATGAACCTTCTAAACCTCAGTTTAATTTATTGTCACGTGTACCGAGGTACAGTGAAAAGCTTTTGTTCCATGCTAACCAGTCAGCAAAAAGACAATACATGTTTACAATCGATCTATTTACAGTATATAGATACACTGTAGATCAGAGATATGATAAGGGAATAATGTTTAGTGCAAGGTAGAGCCAGCAAAGTCTGATCAAGGATAGTCCAAGGGTCATCAAAGAGGTAGATAGTAGTTCAGCACTGCTCTCTGGTTGCGAGAGGATGATCAGCTGCCTGATAACAGCTGGAAAGAAACTGTCCCTGAATCTGGTGGTGTCCGTTTTCACACTTCTATACCTTTTGCCTGATGGGAGAGAGGAGAAGAGGGAATGGCCAGGATGCGACTCATCCTTGATTATGCTTCTGGCCTTGCCGAGGCACGTGAGGTACAAATGGAGTCAATGAGAGGGAGGTTGGTTTGTGTGATGGTCTGGGCTGTAGGCCAACCTCTTAAACATGTTATAATGAAGGATATAAACAACAAACTTTACAATGTCTATAAGAAAATAATTAATTTTACAAATGGGCACAATGCATCAGACCAAAATGAGTCAGGATTACTACATGCTTGTAGCAAGTGTTTCAGCATGTGCCCATTGTACTGTTTATTATTGGCTTAACTATCAGATACTCAAATGGAATGCCAAATTAGTGCAGCGCCTTAATTATGTCGCATCATTTGGTTTGGGAGTTATTGGTCACCTTATTGGGATTTTCTTTGCAGTTTGGCCCTTCAAATGGAGTTCGATCTCAGAATGCCTAATGCCCACCTCAGAATGGAGATCAGGAGGAATATCTGTGACCAGAAGGTGGTGTATTTATGGAATTCATTGCCACAGACGGCTGAGTCACTGGGTTATTTTAAAGTGGAGATTGAAAGGTTCTTAATTAGTAAAAGCATCATAGGTTACAAGGGGAAGTCAGGAGAATGGGGTTGAGATGGAAAAATAGATCAGCCATGATTGTCTGACCAACATGCCCCATCTACACTAATCCCAACTGCCTATGTTTGGCCCATATCTAAACAAATCCTGTCCATGTACCAGTCAAAATGTTTCTTAAATGCTGTGATAGTACCTGCCTCAATGACCTCCTCCGGCAAATCCCTCCACCCTTTGTGTAAATAAAGTTACCCCTCAGGTCAGTGTATTTACCCGATCTATTCCTCTCATGATTTTATACACCTCTGTAACATCACCGCTCATCCTCCTACACTCCAAGGAATAACGTTCCAGCCTGCTCAACCTCTCCCTATAGCTCAGGCCATTGAGTCCTGGCAACATCCTTGTAAATCTTCTCTACACCCTTTCTTATCCTGTTGGATTATTACTGTGCAGCAGCAGAATTCAGAACAAGGCAAAAAGAATGTTGCATTTCTGAATCAAATTATAGAAATGTAAATAGGCAGGCTATTGCCAAATTACCTTTGTGTAGATTGAATTGAAATAAAAAGATTATGTTTCATTCAAAAACGGATTGACGTTAACTGGAGATGCAACATTCTTCTTTCAGATCCAGACACGGTTACTGTCATTAACGCCAGGGCGCAATGAAATTCCTTGCTCACATGAAGCTCAAATCGTAAACAGTAATGATAGATACAATAAATACAACAAATACAGGTAGTGCAAAAACAGCAGAATGATGCAGGAAATGCAGTGCAAGGTCTGAAATGCTCAAAATAATATTTACGTACAATAACGGAATAACTGAAAGAAGTAAAGTAAAGAGTACGATTATATGGCAACACCTCTGGCAAGAGGGTGTGAAACAAATGATTGGGTCAGGAATCAGAGCAGTGTGGAATGTGTTTTTTGGTCCGGATGTTTGAGGTCAAGCTCCTGTATCTTTCGCGGAAGATTGAAGAGAGAAAGGGAAACAGCCAGTGCCAGACATGCTCGACAAAACACTAGCCCTCCTGAAGCAACATGATTTTGGTTTGATTGTATTTATGCACAGTATTATCTGATTTCATTGGACAGCATGAAAAACAAAGCTTTTTACTGTACTGCAGTACACGTGACAATCTATTTTTATATTACTAAAAGTCTGATCTTGACCACTTCCTGTTGTTCTGTATATTGATTTTAGAAAAAACGTTGCCACTTACGGCTGTGATTTGTGGCCATCTTACTTAGAGTCCCCCTCCGCTGCACAGGACTAGAGGATTTTTCCCATCGATGAAAAATAAAAGAGATATTAGTGTTTTAAAAATGTTGAGATTCTCTCTCCTGAAGGCCATGCCCCTTCCGGACGGACTATAAAACCTGGAAGTGTTGAGTGCCTCAGTCAGTCTCTGCAAGATGGGGGAACAAGAGGGTCACGTCTCTCAGTCTGAGCTGCGAATAGCAATCAACACAAGCAGTGTTGCCTTTGGTTTGGAAATTCTAAAGCTGTGTAGCCTAATTAAAGTCGCCTTGCCTAATTAAAGTTGCCTTGCCTTCTATATAATTAAAAGTCTAATCTTGACCTCTTCCAGTTTGCGCTTTATATTGATTATAAAAAAAAACGCTACCACGTACGGCTGTGATTTTTGGCCATCTTATTCAGAGTCCCCCTCCGCTCATCAGGTGCAGAGGCTTTTTCCCATTGAGGAAAAATAAAAGAGTTATTAGTGTTTTAAAAATGTTGAGATTCTATCTCCTGTCAATCACGCCATGAAGGCCATGCCCCTTCTGATGGGGGGGGGGGGGGGACTATAAAACCCAGAAGTGTGGGCGTGGCTCAGTCTCTGCAAGATGGAGGAGGGAGTAGCCACGACCCGCTGTCTAAAGTGGCCTTGCACCCTGCTTTAAATGGTATGAAACTGCACTTGAATTTGGTGGCCTTGCACCCTGCTTCAAATGGAATTTCAAGGAATAGCCGTGAGTCAACTGCCAGCCCACCAGCCGTGAGTGAGTGAGCTGCCAGCACAACAGGCTTGAGTGACTGAACTGCCAGCCCAAGAATCCATTTGGCCCACAATGTCCATACTAGCCCTCTGGAAACCAGTCCCTTCAGCCCACAACACGCATACTAGGGCTCCAGAAAGCCCCCCCCCCCCCCTCCCCCACTGGTCACCAATATTGGAACTAGTGGAGAGGTGGAATATTGCGTTGGGGGACCAGCCCTCCCGTGTGATGCTGGGACCCAACGTGTCCAACTTAGTCTAGTAATAGACAATAGGTGCAGGGGTAGGCCATTTGGCCCTTCGAGCCAGCACCGCTATTCAATGTGATCATGGCTGATCATCCCCAATCAATACCCCGTTCCTGCCTTCTCCCCGTATCCCCTGACTCCGCTATTTTTAAGAGCCCTATCTAGTTCTCTCGTGAAAGCATCCAGAGAACCTGCCTCCACCACCCTCTGAGGCAGAGAATTCCACAGACTCACCACTCTCTGTGAGAAAAAGTGTTTCCTCGTCTCCGTTCTAAATGGCTTACTCCTTTTTCTTAAACTGTGGCCCCTGGTTCTGGACTCCCCCAACATCGGGAACATGTTTCCTGCCTCTAGTGTGTCCAAGCCCTTAACAATCTTAAAACAGTAATAAACTAAATGTAAAATAAAAATCATTAATGCAGAATGTGAACAGCTGTGGGTTTATACATGAGAAATGGAATAACATGAATAACATTTAGTGCAAGATAAGGTCCAGTAAAATACGATTAAAGATAGTCCAAGGGTCTCCAACGAGGTAGATAGTAGCTCAGGACTCCTCTCTAGATGTTGTAAGGATAGTTCAGTTGCCTGGTAACAGCTGGGGAGAGTGAATTGGTCTCAAGGAGCAGGATGCTGGGGCCTTTGCCGTCTGTAGAAGTGTTTCTTGGGAATTGGGGGAAGAACAAGAATGAAGGTTCTCCTTTTAATCCAAGCGGCAAAACAACTGTTTATCCAGTGATGTTTAATGAACCGTAACCACAAGAAAAAGAGAAAATCAATGAAAACTGCTTTTAAAATTGTAATCTCATTAATAACTCATTTCTGGAGAACTGGAGCATTCTCCCAGTATTGTTAATTGACATGACATGAGCATAAAAGAAATAGAAGATAAAACTGTAATGACAAAAATTTACTTTCCTTTAAGATAAAATAAAGGGTCGGGACCCTTCTTCAGACTGATGGAATAGGGGGAGAGAAAGCTGGAAGAGAGAAGTGTGAGGTGGATATAGGTGATGTGGGAGGGGGGGGGGGGGGGGGACATGTGGGGGGGGGGGGGGACATGAAAGCAAGTCAGTTGAGAGTTATAAAGACTCGAGGTGAAAAGGAGACAGAGTATATCAGATATGGAAATTAGAGGAGTGAAATGTAAAGTCGGAGGGAGAGACATGGGTGGGAGAGGATGGGGTGGGTGGGGAAAAAAGGGGATAATACAGGACTCAAGGATGGGAGATGAGAATACAGGGGCGGGGGATGGAAGGATACTGTAAACCCAGAGTCAGTAGCATAAAATCCTCAAACGTTAAATGTTTTTTTGCCGTTTATTAAAATCTAAAATATTCCATTGTCTAGATGAAAATAAAAGAAAGTGGAAATGCCAGCTGGGAGAGACGGAGACAAACGTTATGGCAAAAATATACAAAGAATATTGCATACTTTTTGAGAACAATCAGTTTGTTGTCAGATCCAGATAGAATGGACTAAATTGAGCGGTGCAGCAGTGGAGTCGCTGTCTCACAGTGCCAGAGACCCGGGTTCAATCCACACTTCTAGTCCTGTCTGTGCGGAGTTTGTACATTCTCCCTGTGACTCTTGTCAATTTTCTCTGGGTGATCCGGTTTCCTCCCATATTCCAAAGACATGCAGGTTTGTCGGTTAATTGGCGTCTGTGAATATTGCTCCTAGTGTGTAGGTCATAGGACTAGTGTAAGGTTGATCGATGGTTGGTGATCGATGAAGAGTCTATTTCCGTGCTAAAATTAAAAACTGGTCTGCCAGCAAACATTATTTACAAGCCTCTTTAAGTGATAAATTAAAGAGAAAGTCCAAAGAAATGCCCATCTTGTTTGCAATTTACTCATACCGAGTATGAACACCAGTTGGATTGAACATTTCTGTGCCAATGAAGGGTTAATATTCATGGGTAGACTCTACCGATTTGCTTCAGTCAGTAATAATGGTGAATGGTCCAAGTTCAGTTGTTATTGCAACATCAAATTCCTAGTCAATTTTAATTTTGAGAGCACTAATATTTCTTTAATCTGTAAATAATTATCTTTGGTAGAGCTGTTTGCAGTGGTAAAGTTGCTGTCTTACAGCGCCAGAACCCAAGTTCAATCCCGACTATGGGTGCTATCTGTGTGGAGTTTGTATGTTCGCAAAATGACTGCATGGATTTTCTCTAGGTGCTCTGGTTTCCTCCCACAGTCCAAAGACATGCAGGTTTGTAGGTTAATTGGTTAGTGTTTGTGGTGATCGCTGGTTGGCGTGGACTCAGTGGACTAAAGGGCCTGTTTCCATGCTGTATCTCTAAAGTCTCTGATGAAAATATCAACCAAGCCACATTGATCCCTCCCCAAAGTTATTTTGTTCACTTTCAATTAGAACAGTAGATCATATAATGCTATGAAAGTGGAAAAGAGTGTCATTTAATTTCCAAGTACCAATCACAAAAACAAGCAGGCCTTTGTGAAATCTTTGCTCCATCCATGCTATTTGGGACAGCAGCAAATTATGCATTTACCTGGTTATAATTACAATAACCACAGCCCATACTTCAACTAGTTTGGGAATGATGTCACTTTTTCTTTTATTGCTTCACATTTAAAATGTTAAATGTGAATTAACATTCATTAACAGGGTTAGTTTATCAGTCTTATGGCACCATGTTAAATTAGTCTGGTTTACACGGAGGAAATAAAAACACAATCATAACTAAATGCTATATCAAAATACCATGCAGGTAGTACTAAAAATCTGCATGGAAGTTTGATATAGCATTTAGTTAAGGGCCAGTTCCACATGGCGATATTTTCGGCGACTGCTGGCGTCATTGACTGACATATATGGGTCGCCAAAAGAATTTGAACATTTCAAAATCCACCGGCGACAAAAAAAATGTTAAGCACAGTGGTGGGGGTGTTATAGCCTGGCCATGTATGGCTGCTGACGGTACTGGCTCACTTATCTTCGTTGATGATACAACTGCTGATGGTAGTAGCATAGTGAATTCTGAAGTGTATAGACACATTCCATCTGCTCAAGTTCAAACAAATGCCCCAAAACTCATTGGCCGGTGGTTTATTCAGCCGTAAGACAATGATCCCAAACGTACTGCTAAAGCAACAAAGGAGTTTTTCAATGCTAAAAAATTGTCAATTCTTGAGTGCCAAGTCAATCACCCGATCTGAACCCAATAGAGCATGCCTTTTTATATGCTGAAGAGAAAACTGAAGGGGACTAGCCTCCAAAACAAGCATAACATAGAAACATAGAAAATAGGTGCAGGAGTAGGCCATTCGGCCCTTCGAGCCTGCACCACCATTCAATATGATCATGGCTGATCATCCAACTCAGTATCCTGTACCTGCCTTCTCTCCATACTCCCTGATCCCTTTAGCCACAAGGGCCACATCTAACTCCCTCTTAAATATAGCCAATGAACTGGCCTCAACTACCTTCTGTGGCAGAGAATTCCACAGATTCACCACTCTCTGTGTGAAAAATGTTTACCTCATCTCGGTCCTAAAAGATTTCCCCCTTATCCTTAAACTGTGACCCCTCGTTCTGGACTTCCCCAACATCGGGAACAATCTTCCTGCATCTAGCTTGTCCAACCACTTAAGAATTTTGTAAGTTTCTATAAGATCCCCCCTCAATCTTCTAAATTCTAGTGAGTACAAGCCGAGTCTATCCAGTCTTTCTTCATATGAAAGTCCTGACATCCCAGGAATCAGTCTGGTGAACCTTCTCTGTACTCCCTCTATGGCAAGAATTCTTTCCTGTGTTTTCTGTGTTGCCTGCAAGAAATGTCTTTCCTCAGATTAGGAGACCAAAACTGTACGCAACACTCCAGGTGTGGTCTCACCAAGACCCTGTACAACTGCAATAGAACCTCCCTGCTCCTATACTCAAATCCTTTTGCTATGAATGCTAACATACCATTCGCTTTCTTCACTGCCTGCTGCACCTACATGCCTACTTTTAATGATTGGTGTACCATGACACCCAGGTCTCATTGCATCTCCCCTTTTCCTAATCGGCCACCATAAGCTAAAGATGGCTGCAATACAGGCCTTGCAGAGCATCACCAGAGAAGACACCAAGCAACTGGTGATGTCCATGAATCGCAGACTTCAAGCAGTCATTGCATGCAAAGGATATGCAAAAAGATACTAAACATGACTACTTTCATTTACGTGACAATGCTTTGTCCCAAACATTATGGTGCCCTGAAATGGGGGGACTATGTATATACACTGCTGCAATTTCTGCAAGATGAAACCAAAATGTATAAAAATGGCCTTTATCAAAATCTGACAATCTGACAATCTGACTTTAACCACAGGTGATTTTTTTCTATTACAAATTTCAAATTTTGGAGTACAGAGGCAAATAAGTAAATGATGGGTCTTTGTCCCGAACATTATGGAGGTACTTTGTCTCTCTTGATTTTGAATTGATCACCGAAAGATGAATACATGCGACATAAATCATCTCAACTATTAAATGCAGCTGTGGAATATTTTAAAGCATCACATAAAGCTACAAAAGCACAAGCCCTTCCAGCTCGTTCTTCTGTGAGCATTGAAATGTACCAAGTTTTGTGTAAATGTTTACATTTTGTACATTTTTAAAATAATTTAAAAAAAAATGCACCAATGCCAAATCCCAGCCATTCCTATTACTGACCTTATTCTCTTCTCTTCAGCTTTTCTCAATAATTCATCTCGGCGTAAAACATCTAGGATCAGGTCCTTTTCGTTGTCCAACAGGAATGACAGGTTGACAACCTCAGTGCTTTTGGACATGCTTCTGTAGCAGCTATGTTTGTTGTGCTCTCAGGTCTGCTGATGCTGCCAGTGCTGACGAGTTTTAGACAAAATCACTCGCAGTGAGATTCAGGAAACAATGAAGTGAATATGTTGGATCTCAAGTTGACTCAAGATGAAAATCTGACAAGTCTTCCCAAGAAACATGATTAACTGCAGGACTTCCAAAGACAACTCATCTTGGATTGATACTCCACTTTAGTCTTTGAGGTCATACGACCTATGTAGAAAGTTTTAAAGCACCATAAATGGACTTCAAGTCTTCCAGTTCTTAAGCATTGATCCTCGGCCAAAAATACTTGTAAACCTCAGCCACCTTTGTTGCTGAAATAGAAAACAAAAATGTTAATAAAATGAATCCTATAAATTCATTCTTATCAGCTAGATTGATTAGTAGAATTTTATTTTTTGTTCATAATTATAATGGAAACATTCTGAAGTAGTGTGTTATCACAACTGTCCTGGAAGTTGTACAATTTACAGCTCATTAAATGGTGGTTTGGAAAATATTGATATTTTGTCATATTTTTATGAACCCAATTGAAATCTTGCACAGTACTTAATTCAGCAATGATTTACTCCCAATCACTAAAATAACTATAGTTTTATTTAAGGTAGACAAAAATGCTGGAAAAACTCAGCGGGTGAGGCAGCATCTATGGAGCGAAGGAAATAGGCAACGTTTTGGGCCAAAACCCTTCTTCAGTTTTATTTAGCTTAGTGTAGATTTTAAATGACAAATTGTAAATCAATTTGATGAAGGGAGTAAGTGTTGGTTTGCACAATTCTATCCCAAACTTGCGGCTGAAGGGTCCCAACCCGAAACGTCACCTATCCAATACCTCCACAGATGCTGCCTGACCCACTGTGTTACTCCATCATTTTGTGTTTTACTCACGATTCTATCATCTACAGTTATATGCGTCACCATCCAAAACTGATGAGAAAGTCTCCAGCATTTGTTGGCCTCAGGAAATTCTGTAGCAATATGCACACAGAATGGCACAAAACTACCTCCAAAGGCACAGAGGGCATGATGCTTAGTTTTAGTTTTAAAGATACAGCTTGTAAATAGTCCATTCGGCCCACCGAGACTGCGAGGACCAGTGATTCCACCATACACTAGTTCTATCCTAAAGACTAGGGACAATTTTACAGAAGCCAATTAACCTACAAACCTGCATGTCTTTGTATTGTGGGAGGAAACCAGAGGACGGGAAAATGCTCACATGGTCACAGGTGAGTGTACAAACTCTGCACAAAGCTCTGGATTGAACCTGGGTCTCTGGCGCAGTAAGACAGCAACTCTACCACAGCGCCACCCTTGAATGCATTGCATTAAACATGAGAAAAATGTCACATCAGGGAGAGATCTTCTGAGAATATAGCTAACGCATTGGCAATGGACCAAAGCAGAGGGAGAGTTCATCTGCATGTCAAAGCAGGAGGGCCAAATATTAATACGAGGAAGTAGCAGGTATGTGTTAAGGTATGTTGCAACGACCAGGTTCGGGAATAGCTACTTCCCCACAGCCATCAGGCTATTAAACCTGGCTCGGACAAAACTCTGAACATTAATAACCCATTATCTGTTATTTGCACTTTATCAGTTTATTTATTCATGTGTTTTGTAGTTAATGCCTACTATGTTCTGTGTGCTGAAGCAAAGCAAGAATTTCATTGTCCTATCAGGGACACATGACAATAAACTCACTTGAACTTGAAGGTTGTTTTACCTCTTAAATACAAAATGATGGTCATATCTAGCATATCAAACTAATTGGAGAGCAATTTTTGCAGAAGTAAAACTGTTCTACAAATGATGATGAATGCAGCTCCAAACCCTGATTGTGCAGAGTGCAAATTAGGGCAATCATTTAATGGCTAGTTAGGAAGTGAAAACCATTTTAGCACACAAGTTGGGCAGAAGATAAATGGGCAAGATCGAGTGAACCCAGAATTCTTACATGGAGTTGAGAAAAAAAAACAAGGGAAAAAAAACCTTTTGTAGTTTCATTGAGATTTTGGACTTTGGAAACCAGGAAAAAGAATTTGGAGCCAAATTTTAAAAAGTCTTGGGAACTCAGCAAATAACAGCACAAATCCTAACTGGAAGGGAAGAAACAATATAATTCCAGTTATAACAAAAAATAACAAGGCGAGATTAAAGTAAAAAACCCCACAAAGTGCTGAAGTAATTCAGCAGACCAATCAGTATCTCTGGAGAACATGGATAGGTGACTATTCGGGTTGGGATCCATCTGAATTACTCCACCACTTGTCTCGTAAAACAGCATCTGCAGTTCCGTATGCTTCGGGTTTATAGTCAAACTTGGAATGCACAACAGCAAATCATTTTGCCCCAGGCTCATGAATGTAAGTGAAACAAAGGTTAAACTGAAGATGGTAATTTAAAATTGCTTGAGAGCAAACAAAATGTGGAAAAACACAGTACTTTAATTCATTTCTACTATTATTCAAAGCTTAATATGAATAGCCAATCAACTTGCATGAAGTAATGCATGTTGACAATCTCATCTTGCCGCAGACGTTCGCAATATGCACACAAAATGAAAACCCTGTTGGTAAATCTAATTAATTATAAAACCTGTGATGGTTGCACAGCGGGGCTGTACGACTGTGAATCACAATAAAGATGCTCAAACTGCTTAAAAGACCCAGCTATTTCCCTCACCAGAAGAATTTCCCAGACACCAATCTCATAATTATGGAATTTTGGTAGTTTAAAGGTTTGATTGTTTTGCATCTGATATTTTCACCCATTAAGAATAAACTTATCCACATCCAGACATTGGTACCAGTCTGACCTTTTTGGTGCTGTCATAGATTCTTATAAATAAAATGCTGCCACGTGCAGTGATATGGAAAATTCCATGGCCATGAATCCAGCGAGAGACGCAATATATATTTTAACACAAGGCTTCTTTTTTCTGAATTACCTGAAACAACTTCCTCATTCCAGAATGATTACAGGAAGAGATGGGAACTTCAGTTCTCAGAACCAAGGTGTGTGGAAAAATGTTGCTCAGGTTCCCTCTGAGTACATGCATGTTGGGAGCATGTACCAGTGGGGAGTTACCACATGTAGTGGCACCAAACTCTCCCGTCTTCACATGTAATGGTGTACAAGTGGTAAAGAGCAGCTTCTGAATTGTACAACACTGCCTCCAGACCCGATGAAGCCTCATCAAACATAGGCAAGGAAACCTCCTACAGTCAAGTCAAGTGAGTTTATTGTCATGTGTCCCAGAAAGGACAATGAAATTCTTGCTTTGCTTCAGCACAACAGAATATTGTAAGCATAAATACAGAACAGTTCAGTGTGTCTATATAGCATAGACCTTATATATACACAAAAATAAACAGATGAAATGCAATAGTCTGTTATAGTTCAGAGTTTGGCTGATGTTGAGTTTAATAGTCTGATGGCTGTGGGGAAGAAGCTGTTCCTGAACCTGGATGTACCAGATTTCAGGCTCCTGTACCTTCTACCTGATGGCAGCGAGGAGATGAGTGTGTGGCCAGGATGTTGTGGGTCCTTGATGATGTTGGCAGCTTTTTTGAGGCAGCAACTGCGATAGATCCCTTGATGATGGGGAGGTCAGAACGGATGATGGACTGGGCAGTGGTTACAACTTTCTGCATTCTTTTCCGCTCCTGGACGCTCAAGTTGCCAAATCAAGCCACGATGCAACCGGTCAGCATGATTTTTACTGTGCACCTGTAGAAGCTCGAGAGAGTCCTCCTTGACAAACCGACTCTCCGTAATCTTCTCAGGAAGTAGAGGTGCTGATGTGCTTTCTTTATAATTGCATCAGTGTTCTGGGACCAGGAAAGATCTTCGGAAATGTGCACGCCCAGGAATTTGAAGTTCTTGACCCTTTCCACCATCAATATAAACGGGATTGTGGGTCCTGCTGGTTTTGCTGGTGTTGAGAGCCAGGTTATTGTGCTAGCACCATTTGGTCAATCAGTCGATCTCACTTCTATACTCTGACTCGTCACCATCAGTGATTCGTTCCACAACAGTGGTGTCGTCGGCGAACTTGATGATGGAGTTCCCACTATGTCCGGCTACAGTCATGAGTATAGAGTGAGTACAGCAAGGGGCTGAGCACGCAGCCTTGAGGTGCACCCGTGCTGATTGTTATCGAGTTTGACACATTTCCACCAATACAGACAGACTGGTCTGTGGATGAGGAAGTCAAGGATCCAATTGCAGAGGGATGTGCAGAGACCCAGATCTGAGTGCTTGGTAGCCAGTTTGGAGGGGATGATGGTATTAAATGCCGAGCTGTCGTCACTGAATGACAGCCTGACATATGAGTTTTGTTGGTACACAAAAATGCCGGAGAAACTCAGCGGGTGCAGCAGCATCTATGGAGCGAAGGAAATAGGCACGTTTCGGGCCAAAACCTTCTTCAGACTAATGGGGGGGTGGGGGGTGGGGGAGCAGGGAGAAGAAAGGAAAAAGGTGGAGGAGCCCGAGGGCTGAAAGGAGACATATGAGTTTTGTTGTCCAAGTGGTCCAGAGCGGAGTGGAGAGCCAGTGAGATCGTTGATCTGTTGTGGTGGTAAGCGAACTGCAGTGGGCCGAGGTTCTTGTCGAAGTAGCAGTTGAAATGTGCCATAATCAACCTCTCAAAGCACTTCATCACCACAGACGTTAGTGCCACTGATCGATAGGTATTGAGGCACGTCACCTTGCTCTTCTTGGGCACCAGTATTATTGATGCCTTTTTAAAGCAGGTGGGAACCTCAGACCTCAGGTTGAAAATGTCCATAAAAACTCCACCCAGTTGGTCCGCACAGGCTTTTCAAACACGCCCCAGGTATACCATCAGGTCAGGGGCTTTCCGAGGGTCACCCCCCTGAAGGATCTTCTGAAATTGGCCTCTGTGACAAATACCATCATGGTGAATGGGGGCTCGGGAAGGCACATCAGTGTTCTCCCTATCAAAGCGTGCGTAAAACGCATTGAGCTAGTCAGGGAGTGATGCTTCGCCGACAATTGAGTTGCCTCCTGATTTTGCCTTGTAGGAGTTGATGGCATTCAAGCCCTGCCACAGTTGCCATACAGCACGGAAACAGGCACTTCGGCTCAACTTGCCCACGCCAAACAAGATGCCCCATCTAAGCTAGTCCCACCTGCCCATGTTTGCACCATATACCTCTAAACCTTTCCTATTCATATACCCGTCCTGTATTTTAAATGTTATAATACTTGTCTTAACTACGGTACCTCCTCTGACAGCTTGTTCTATACACCCACCGCTCTCTGCAGCTTGTTCCATAAACCCTCCACCCTCGGCACCTCGTTCCAAATACCCGCCACCCTTTTATAAACATCTGCTATCCTCCAGCCGCTGATGAATTTGCTTTCCTCCATGTGAACAGCCACGTGCAAAATGGTCTTTCGGTGGGGAATCTCAAAGTCAGTCACCAAGAGTGGCTTGGTAGCACCAGCAGTGACTGAACTAGCAGAATTATGAAAGATATACGAAGCGATATCAAAGAAGCCCTTTGGCCCACCAAATGCTAATGACTGAGGACACATCTTTGCATGAATCCTAAACCCATTCCCATCAATAGTACCCTTAGGGACAATATAAAACCACCAATTTAACTATCGCCCTGTGAGCTGTCGGATGTGAGAAGAAACCGCAGCACCTGAGGAGATCCATATGGTTACAGAGAGAACAAGCATAGATCAAATGTAAACCTCTTGGTTTTCGGCACAAAGTGCTGGAATAACTCAGCAGGTCGAGCAGCATCTGTGGAGAAAAGGGATGGGTGACGTTTCGGGTCGGAAACCTTCAAATGTCCTTCCTACACATGAGACCTCTTGGTTACCATCTACCATCCTAAGCAGTTATAGAGTCATATAGAGTGGAAAGGCCATTCAGCCTAACTTGCCCACACCGACCAATATGCCCCATCTACACTAATCCCACATACCTACATTTGGCTCATATTTCTACAAGCCAATCTTGTCCATGCACTTGTCCAAATGACTTTTAAAGTTGATGAGTCAATGCTCCTCCACATCAAACAAAGTTTGGAAGGAGAAGTGAAAGCAGCAAGGGGAGAGGATTAAACTGGAGTGGCTGGAGCTGAGATGGCCGAGGGAACATCTGGACTGGGTGTGCAGCGGGTAGGAAGTGAGCCGACATGTGGAATAAACCTACCTGATCACATCCTCACCAATCTACCAGCAATTCATGATCCACCTACGATGGCATTGGTAGGATTGTCCAACCAGGGGAGTTGGCATACACAGTAAATGACAGTGTTGTGGAGCAGTGAGACAGAGAGGTACAAGTACATAGTTTCCAGAAAGTGGTGACACAAGTGTACAAGGTGGTAAAGAGGGTGTGTGGCACCTTGCTTTCATTGAAGTTCCTCCAGCACTTTGTGTTTTGCTCACGTTATTATCATCTGCAGCCCCTTGTGTCTCCATGTCCCATACAACACCTGGCATGCCTCAAGCCTGTTTAATTTAATTTGTTCATGATATATGTTTTTTTATTTCTATTTACTTGTTGTTATTTGTACTGCACACTGAACGGACACTGGTTGAGCAACGTTTTTTTGTTTCCTCTGGGTATGTGAGTACTCAGGAAATAACAATAAAGATATACTGATACTGATACTGTATCCCTTCAACCCAACCCTGGTATCCCTGCAACCCAATTCTCAGGCCAGACGTCCAAAAGGAGACTATATATACGGGCATCTCACAAATGTTAAAATAGCACTGCCAGCGATATATGCAAAGATCTCAGTCAGCATCAAATCATTTTGGGGTGGCATAGTGGTGCAGCAGTAGAGTTGCTTCCTTTCAGCCCCAGAGATCCGGATTCGATTCTGACCACGGGAGCTGCCTGTATAAAGTTTTGCAAATTCTCCCTGTGACCGTGTGGGATTCCACCGGGTGCACAGATTTCAGCCCATGTTCTAAAGTCATTCAGTTTTGTAGGTTAATTCTGTAAAAATTACTCCTCACCGTGGACTCGGTGGGCTAAGGGGTCTGGATCCACGCTGTATTTCTAAAAGCTAAAAACTAAAAGCAGTGCAGAAAAGTAAAGAGCTGCTGCATTTTAATATTATCCATAAAAATATTCAGTAAACCAGAGAGGCAAGTGTTAACTGTTTAAATTAATGCAATAAAGCTATTTTGATACCTTCCTATCCAGAATATCCTGACATTCTGATGTTAGCCATTTTGCTCAATGACTTAAGTGTGAATCATCCATTAAATTCTACCATTATCAATCCATGGAACATGCTTCCCACTAATCCTCCCTTCAAATGACCAATTTGAAGCCTGATGTCCTCCTACTACCTGATCTGAGGAAACATACCATGAGTGTTTTGTTCTGCATGCATGACTCACCCACCTCCACCTATCACTGTGCAAATAGGTGCAGCTTATTTACTTCTCAAGCGATTTGGCCACACTGAATTTAATACAAAATATTAAACATATGGCAAGCATTGATTGAAACTACAATTATTGATCTCATCCATCTGCTGTAACCAGCTTGGTGTTCACGTCTGTGTAAAGAAATGGAATGTAGGACCTATTTACTCCCCAGGATATTTTCCTCACAATTGGTACCAAAACAGTGAAACAAAAATCTTATATAACATGTAAAAGACATATGGACAGGTACATGGAAAGGACATGTTTAGAGGGATAAGGTCCGAACACGGGCAGGTGAACTAGTGTAGATGAAGCATCTTGGTAGGCATGGAGAAGTTGGGCCAAAGGGCCTGTATCCATACTGTAGGACGCTATAACTGCTGAAATACTTCTATGCCTCAAGTTCTTTTTGATCCAAGGTTTAACTGTAGATTTAATTTAGTTCTCACTCTGATGTTATATATTTTTTAATAGTTTTCAATATATAGAGTGACACAGCACAGAATCAGGCCCTTAGGCCCAACTTACCCATGCCGACCAACATGCCCCATCTACACTAGAAGACAGTTCTAATGCAAAAGGCAATTTTCAATACAGATCAATGGACAAAGTCCAATAAACTCCAATTAAAGATAGTCTGAGGGTCTCCAATGAAGAATATCGTAGGTCAGGACCTCTCTCTAGTTGGTGATAGGATAGTTCAGTTACCGGATTACAGCTGGGCAGAAACAGACCCTGAATCTGGAGGTGTGCATTTTTACACTTCTGTACCTCTTGCCTCCTTCTTTCATCTCTGCAACATCGCCAAACTCAGACCCTCTCTCACACCTCCTGCTGCTGAAAGACTCATCCATGCCTTCATCTCCTCCCAACTGGACTATTGCAACTCACTTCTCCTTGGCATCAGCTCCACCTACATCAACCGACTACAACTGGTCCAGAACGCAGCCGCCCGACTCATCACCCACACCAAATCCTGGCATCACATCACTCCAGTCCTCAAACAACTTCACTGGCTTCCCATCTCCCACCGGATCAACTACAAAATCCTGATTCTCACCTACAAAGCCCTCCACCATCTGCCCCCCCCCCATATCTCACTGACCTCCTCTCCCCCTACCAACCCTCACGGTCCCTCAGATCCACATCAGCCGGTCTCCTCTCCATCCACAAGTCCAACCTCCGCAGTTTTGGGGACAGAGCCTTCTCCAGGGCAGCTCCAAGGCTCTGGAACTCCCTCCCCAACTGATCCGCAATTCCGTGTCCCTCACCATCTTCCAGTCCCGCCTCAAGAACCATCTCTTCACCTCTGCCTATCCTTAGCCCCACGTCCCCCTCCCTTTTCATCTGTGCATGAATTGCCTCATATTGTGTTTTGAATTGAATTCTGTCTTTAATTTGTGTACTAGTCATGTCTCTACTATTTATTTCATTCCACTTACATGTTTTTCCTCTACTTGCTAAATTTTTGTAAGGTGTCCTGGAGACCCTTGAAAGGCGCCCATAAATAAAATGTATTATTATTATTAATGGGAGAGGGGAGTAGAGGGTGAGAAGTCTTTCATTATGCTGGTGGCCTTGCCGAGGCAACGTGAAGTGTAGATGAAGTCAACGGGAGGGAAGATGGTTTGCTTGATGGTCTCGCTTGTGTCCACAACTCTCTGTAATTTCTTGTGGTCTTGGATGGTCTTGATTACTCTCTGTAATTTCTTGTGGCTATGTTACTAAACCGTGCTGTGATGCATCCCATTAAAATGCTTTCTACCGCACATCTGTAGAAGTTAGTGAGAGTTGTTAGTGTGCTTTCTTGCCCATTGCTTCGATATGGTTGGTACAGGACAAGTTGCTGATGATATTCACTCCTTGGAACATGAAGCTTTCAACCATGTCTACTTTGGTGCCGTCAATGTGTATGTTCACCGCTTCACTTCCTGATGTGTCCTTCACAATCCCTTTTGTCTTGCTGACATTGTGGGAAAGGTTGTCATCTTTGCACCACGTTACAAGATTCTCAATCTTTTTCCTGTACTCCGTCTCGTAATTATTTGATATCCGGCCCACTACTGTGGTGTTCTTTGCAAATTTGTAAATAGAGTTGGATTTGTATTCGGCTGCACAGTCGTGGGTGTATACGGAGTATAGAAGGCCTTGGACAGCAAGAACCTGGTAAGACTACGTAACAAAGAATTTTGAATCTTCTTAGATATTCCTTTGCTGTGTCAGATATTAAAAATGCATTGCACAACCTCAGCTATTCTGCCTGAAGTATGCATGAAGGCCTTAAATCATGTATGGAAACTGCACAGCCCACTGACAACATACCCGATAACATCCAGCAATCCAGTTTCTAATTAACTTCCTTTGTGTTGGGCAGTATAGACATATGCAAGGATAGAATTCCTCACCCCATATCTCGAAACAAAAATAGAAAGAGCAAGTAGTCAGTGCAGAGTATCCACAACACAGTAAATTTAAAGATGTACAAAGTAAATCACTGACTCAACTGGAAGGAGTGTGTAAGAGCCTGGAAAAATGGGAAAGAAAGAGTGATAAAAATGTGTTGAGTCTTTTACATCGGCACATCGCCAGGCCAGGGCAACCCCTGTAACCCTGACCCAGTCCTGCCGCCAGGGCCACTGGCCTTTATGGCCAGGTTAAGACACTTAATATATTTTTAAACGGGTAGAAGAATGGTACCAGAAGCTTGGCGACTCTTGTGTGCTGACTCCGTGTGGTCTACTGTCTTATGCTCATGTACTTGGTATGATTGTGTCTAATGTATAGTAGGATTGTCCCCAAATTGTATGCAAAAAATATATATTTCACTGTCCTTGGGTACACATGACAACAAAGTACCATGAATCATCCCATATTTTAGGAGCTGAAAAGCTACTTATAAATGGTTAATAGATGTGCACTTCTAGACCCCCGGGTCACGGAGTTTGAACCGGCCCCATCGCGGAGCTCGGATTCAGCCACGGGACTTGCTTACCATCACCCGGCGGGGTCACAACATCGGAGGCCTGGATCGCAGAGGGAGAACAAGGAGGGAAGAGACAAGGACTTTAAGACTTTTGCCTTCCATCACAGTGAGGAGGTGCATGGTGGACTCACTGTGGTGGATGTTAAATTTGTGTTCATTGTGTGTTTTGTTATTTTATTCTATGTTATGACTGCAAGGCACGAAATTTCGTTCAGACTGAAAAGTCTGAATGACAATAAAGGATACTTGATACTTTACGGTTCCGTCCATTTGAGAACCTTATTTACCAAAGAACTGGGGCTTTTCTCTATAACTGAATGTTTTTCAGTGAAATTCCTTTATGTCTTACACAACCATCTTGCATTTTTCATTGTACCGGTCGGTACCCCTCCATACTTGTGGACATACGACAATAAAAAGCAACTTGACTAGCAAATTTATGAACATTAGTTTGAAGTATTTAGTTTAGCTACAGTCCCAATTTGATATCAGCTACAGATTCTGAAATCATATTACAATTTATAGAATCCCAAGGCTCTACTTGCATTTATGCTAAAAAAGTCAAAATGCTGGACAAACTCGGCAAGTCAGGCAGCATCTCTGGAGAAGATGGATGTGATGTTTGAAACTAAAGTCTGAAAAAGAATCCTGAACCACAACGTCATCTATCCATGCTCTCCAGTGATGCTGTCTAACCTGCTGAGTTACTCCACTTTAGTTTAGTTTAGAGTCCCACCGGATCCGCGCTGACCAGCGATCCCCACACATTAACACTATCCTACACCCACTAGGGACAATTTTTACATTTACCAAGCCAATTAACCTACAAACCTGTACGTCTTTTGAGTGTGGGAGGAAACCAAAGATCTCGGAGAAAAACCCACGCAGATCACAGGGTCGAACGCACAAACTCCGTACAGACAGCACCCATAGTTCAGGATCGAACCCGGGTCTCCGGCGCTGCATACGCCATAAGGCAGCAACTCTACCCCTGCGCCACCGTGACCGCTGCGCCACCGTGATCTTTATCTGACGTTTGCAATGCTATTTTCTATATTGTGTCTTTTTTTGTAAACCAGCACCTGCAATTCCTTGTGTCTATGTCTTTCATTGATGCTAACTAGACCCTGCTCAGCCTCTTGCAACCTTCTTGCAGAAGCAGCCAGAACGTTATGGGCTCAAGTCAACAAAATGAGTCGAGCGCAAAAACTATGCCGACATTTCAGTGCTGATGGAACGCCACGCTTCTGTGGATCCCAACTTTTGGACGAATTGCAGAACTAGCAGAGTCCCTCAATTCTCTAACTAGGATGAAAAACGATGCTAATCAAAAATGCAGATGCTGGAAATAGAAACAGAAAATTCTGGTAGCAGTCAGGTCACACAACATCTGAGGAAAGAGAAACAGCGATAACATTTCAGATCAAAGACCCTTCTTGACTTATTTATTTCTTCCTACCTTGTATTCATCCTTTCTTCCCTGGACGTGTTCCTTCCTGCTTACATAAGTCACATTTCTGATGCCCTCTTGTACTTTGACAGATTTTAGTTCCCGGCTCAACTGGTTGAGCTTCACCATGGACTCTCTACATCTTGATTATCTTCTTCCCAGAATAGATGCCCAACCAACTCCTTTCTACCTACACACTCATCTGCCTGGCTAAACCCGTTCTCCCTTTTAACCCCAGGTATCTTTCTGCAGATCAAAGGGTGTAGTTATAGAATCTACTTTCTGTGGATCAAAAGGTGTAGTAAGCATATGGGCCAAAGTTACAACATGCCTTTTTGTGGGATGTGAGGAAATAGTCTTTGTTTCAGACCTGCTCAGATATCCACCCTCAAATATTTCTCTAGTACACTGCTACCTCCATTCATATGAACTTGAAAAGTTCACTACTTTTACTGAAATTGCCACTTTGCTCTCTACTACATAGACCCTTGTTGATTATTTCCTCAACATTCTGGATTCCCCCCCATCTCCAGAGGATAAACAGGTGACCCACATTCATTACAGTGCACAGACTCTCACAACTATCTTGACATATTTCCACAAACCCTGCCTCCTGTTATGTCCCCATTCCATTGTCTTAGTTCCTCCATTTCTGTTGTATTTGCACTTGCTCCAATAATGAGGCTCTTTATACAAATGCCTCGGATATCTTCCTTCTTAAAAGAAAGCTTTTACTGTTCCATAATTGTTGAACTCTAATGATGCTAAGTGGCAATAATAAATAATGTAATTATACTTGTTGGTGCAGGGCATTAATGCCCAATATGCAAGATATTAAGAATATCACAGGAATTCATTGTGAAAGTTTCCCCAGATAAGTTATTCATTATCATTGAAAACATTAGCGACGCAGTGGCGCTGGTTTCCAATGGGAACGGTGATGGACGCACCACACATCTCTGCCCTCCAGTTCCTGCGGACTTCCGTCGCTGAAGTATAGGATTTTGGTGTGTGTGTGTGCGCACTTTATCATCATTCCTTACAACGCTGTGTACGACAGTGATCACAACTTCTACTGAAGTGTGGATGGTCGTTGGTTCGCTCGAAGCTCATCCGCCCTCTGACAGGTCATGTTTTTGGTCCTGCTGGGAGTCCACAGCCCCCTCCTCACCTGGCAAACCAGGTGGGGGAGATGGTTTAGTCTCCGACCATGGAGCAGGAAGCACGGGATTACATGGTACCCGTGGCGGGGGGAACTCAAAGACGTCTTGAAAGGATGGGTGATCTAGAAGATTAAGGGGGGGGGGGGGGGACTCCAGAACTGTGCCTGATTTTTGGAAAGTACAAAATGTCAACATTTGTACAATACAGGTTGGAACATGACAAAGTTAAAGATAAGGGGAAGCTTACAAGGAAGCTTATTGCCAAGTCAGTTTTACCTAAATGGCTACTAAAGAAGTCTCATCGACTTGAACAGTTGACATTCAAGCTGGATCTTTATCTAATGTTTGCAATGCTATTTTCTATGTTTGCCAAACACTGCAATGAAATTATACAAATTGTGTTGAGGTTGATAACAGTTTCTCGGCAGAGCACAGCTTGTGAGCTGAAGCCTCTGCTGTTCTTTCCAACAGTAAAATAAAAACGTGATAAACTATGACAGACTTACTTTGATAAATGCTTGATTAAATCTAAGAAGATGGTCGTATCAAATTCTCATTTAATTTGTTCAACACAAATCCCTGGGGCAAATCGAGTAACTGTCATCACATGCAGACAACAAACAAATTGTTAAACTCTCTCCAGGAACTGGAGGATGTGCGTTGAAAAGCGGTTTCATAATTTTATAAAAATTGAACTGTGTTCATGCCAATGCATGAATCTGATGGTGAATTTACATGAATAATTAAGTTAACTCTGATGACACAGTCCCAAGAGCCCCTGGAAACTCAGCAAATAAGAACTGGTGCAAGAAAGATCCTCATTCTTTTTTTCTGAGCAAATGGAAAGATGATATTCTGATTGCCAGTACAATGAATAGCAGGAAAGGTTTAAAATCAATTTAAATGCAGCACAACTAATGGACTAAAGAGCTAAATTCCTCAGACACCAGTCTTGTTATTAAATTGGTAAACATTTATTTCCTTTGCTGAGAACATACCCTCTTCCCGAGGTCTGAAATGGCTGATGACAGTTCACAATAATTCAAATAGTACTGTATTGTCATATGTACCTAGTGTATTGTCATATGTACCTAGGTAGTGTTTTTTTTTTGTTTTACATACAATCCAGTAAAATCATACTACACATAACTAGAATCATACAGAAGTACATGAGTGCAATGATTGCTGTGTAAAAATAGATTTCTTCTGAGACATTACACAAACATTTCTGACACCATCTTGCACCTTTTAGATATCAAGTTCTTAAAAATATTGAGTCTTATCCTGGCCTTAAAGGCCCATGGTTCTGGCAGCGGCACTGGATTGATAATGTTGGGGTTGGCCTAATGGTGTTAATACTAATGGTGTTCTCTACCACCTATAAAGATGATGATTCAGGGATTCAATGCTCTGTTTAATTCCTTTCATTATCCAGCAAGACCCCTGCGAGCCGCGCAGCAGGTGGTTGTTCCTGAGTGCCACATCCAGCTGAGGACACCAATGGCTATGCTTGGCCAGGCCCATCCTGCAACACCGCCAGGCCAATGGGCCTTCGTGGTCAGGTTAAGAACCCTACACCTATAACAACTGGGATTTCATAATAGTGCCAAATCTGGAGCCAAAGTAGTCAAGTTTGAGGATCACTAACTTAGTTCAGGACCACTGAACCAAGATCACAATCTGTGTGACCCTTTACCACACATTACAATCACTGGATACACCTTGGAAGGCATACCCAAATAAATACTCTTCAAAAATAACAACGCTGGATATGTCATGCCATGCATCATTTTCATTGTGATAGGAACATGAAAGGTTGGCATAATAATTGACAATCACATACAGTAATTGTTTCACAAATATGAAGCAGTGAGCTAGCCCCTACTTCAATGTTAAAATGCTGGTTGCCTCTTTAGTTTACATAGCATATGACTACAAACACTTTGAAAACTGCAGACCTAAACTTCTATCTTTTACTTGGCAACTTTGAAAAGATGAACTTTGGCACATTCGCAAAATAATTGTGTTCTTGCTTTCACCTATAGCTACTGCAGTTGATTCAGTGCAACTGATAGAGCAGCAGATGAGGTTCAAGTGACTTATCAGTGTGTGTTCTCCTGCAAGCTTACGATAAGGCCTGACACAAGCTTGAGGAATAGCCCAAGGAATTATCTTCCATTTGGCCCCGATGTGAAAGGACTTTGACCTGAAACGTTAACTCTGTTTCTTTTCCCAGAGACGTGGCTGACCTGCTGAGATTTTGCAGCATTTTCTGGCTTTATTTACAGCATCCCCAGTCTTTTCAATGTCCATTACAACTTTCAATAAAGGCGGATTTCAACATTTTTGAATCTCATTAACACCTTTTCTCTGCATAGCTACCACCTCCACCCATCCTTATATTAATCATATTCCGATCCTCTCTCCATTTTGACATAAACACACAATTTGATGGAGAGCAACAAGAGTGGAGTCTAGTTTCAGGCAATACGATCATAGATACAATAGGGGAACAGCAAGGCTGGTGACGTTCATGAGCACAGGGTCTGCACGTTAATTGGATTGCTCACTCCACATCTTGTGACTTCCCGTTCAGAAACCAAATCCTCATGTGGATAACTCATTAACATCCAAACTGCCTACGATCTAATTTAATTTGGTAGTGCTTTCCTCTTAGTTAGCTGTGGAGTTCCAGTCAATCCAGAATTTAAAAAATCAGGCAAAGCTCCAGTTTAAATCAGGAGGTTGTAATGGCCCATCCCAATTACAGGTCTGTTCCTACCCAAATCTTGTCCAGCACTGAATGACTTGGGCAGGATATCTGTGTTGCAATGTCAGGTCAGTCACTGTAATTATTGCCCGTGAAACCTACTGATCTATCAAATCCAACTAAGCATCAACATCATGGACTTGTCTGTGATACAATACCCGAACCTGCTGCTCAAGCAACACCGAGTGTGTGAAATATACACAAATTATTATTTGCAAATTAAAAATCCCAAAACAGTGCTTTACTGGAACTTGAGCCAAGACAGCCCAATAAATTGCAGAGAGCTGTAGATGTAGCCCAGTTCATCACACAGTCCAGAATTCCCACCATTGACTCCATCTACACTTCACACAGTCTCGGGGAAACAGCCAACATAACCAAAGACTTGTCCCACCCCGGTCATTCCTTCTTCTCACTGCTTCTGTCCAGCAGAATATACAGAAGCTTGAAAGCATGATCACCAGAATCGTAATCAGGTTTCTGAACAGTCCTTACTTCATCTAGGGTACTGTCTGATTCACCTATACCGTGGCATTGAGGATATTGAACTTTGTCTCTGGAACTCATGCGCTGCAATTCTCTGTATTCTGCACTCTGTATCTTCCCCTTTACTCGACATATAGTACTTGTGCTTCACTTGATTGTATCTATGTATGGTATATCTGATCTATTTGGATAGCAAGCAAAACAAAGCTTTTCACTGTACCTCGGTACATGTGGCAATAATAATTCTAAACCAAATTCTGCATCTGCTCTCTATTGTGGACATTAGCACCACATCATTTTGGTAAAGAGCAGGGAGATACATCTAATGTCCGAGCCAATACGTATGACAGTATATCTAGTCATTCTCACATTGCTGCTTGTGTAAGTTTGATGTATGCAAACTGATTACGATGCTTTCCATCGCACTAGCGACTACTCAAAATATATTTTTTTGGTTACATGGACCAGAGGTTATGATGAGCGCTACACAAATAGGAATTTGAAGTCTTCTATATCCATTACAGCAAAACATTCTTTAAATTTCAGAAGAGAAACATCGTACTTTTCACTTTGATGAACCAATTAGTTTATACTTGCTACAGAGGATCTGACCACAACAAAATAATTAAAAATTTAAATACAAACCTGCACATCTTTGGAATGTGGGAGGAAACCAGAACACCCGGAGAAAACCCACGTGGTCACAGGGTATAAACTCCATACAGACAGCAGCAGAGGTCAAGTTTGAACCCGGGTCCTTGGCGCTATAAGGTAGCATCTCTACCACTGCGTCACCACATAAGATTGCAGCAGTTCCCTGCATAAGAGTTTTTGCTCCTTGACCAAGAGCATAGAGGACCTTCTTTAAAATGCTGGCATTTGAACCTTGTATTTTACCATTAATCCCCAGGGTCTGATGGTCTGCATCCCAGGGTACTTAAGGAAGTGGCTCTAGAAATCATGGATGCATTGGTGATAATTTTCCAATGTTCTATAGACTCAGGAACAGTTCCTGTGGATTGGAGGGTAGCTGATATTGAACTTTTTAAGAAAGGTGGGAGAGAGAAAACGGGGAATTATAGACCAGTTAGCCTGACATCGGTGGTGGGGAAGATGCTGGAGTCAATTATAAAAGATGAGATAGCCGCATATTTGGATAGCAGTAACAGGGTCAGTCCGAGTCAGCATGGCCTTACGAAGGGGAACTCATGCTTGACTAATCTTCTGGAATTTTTTGAAGATGTAACTAGAAAAATGGACAAGGGAGAGCCAGTGGATGTAGTGTACCTGGACTTTCAGAAAGCGTTTGATAAGGTCCCACATAGGAGATTAGTGGGCAAAATTAGGGCACATGGTATTGGTGGTAGAGTGATGACATGGATAGAGAAGTGGTTGGCATACATGAAACAAAGAGTAGGGATTAACGGGTCCCTTTCAGAATGGCAGGCAGTGACTAGTGGGGTACCGCAAGGCTCGGTGCTGGGACCGCAGCTATTTACAATATACATCAATGATTTGGATGAAGGGATTCAAAGTAACATTAGCAAATTTGCAGATGAAACAAAGCTGGGTGGCAGTGTGAACTGTGAGGAGGATGCTATGACAATGCAGGGTGACTTGGACAGGTTGGGGGAGTGGGCAATTGCATGGCAGATGAAGTTTAATGTGGATAAATGTGAGGTTATCCACTTAGGTAGTAAAAACAGGAAGGCAGATTACTATTGTCCCTTAATTTGAGGAAGGACCTTCTTGCTATTGAGAGAGTGCAGCGTAGGTTTACAAGGTTAATTCCCAGGATGGCGGGACTGTCATATGCTGAGAGAATGGAGCAGCTGGGCTTGTACACTCTGGAGTTTAGAAGGATGAGAGGGGATCGGATTGAAACATATAAGATTGTTAAGGGCTTGGACACGCAAGAGGCAGGATACATGTTCCCGATGTTGGGAGAGTCCAGAACCAGGGGCCATAGTTTAAGAATAAGGAGTAAGCCATTTAGAACGGAGACGAGGAAACACTTTTTCTCACAGAGAGTGGCGAGTCTGTGGAATTCTCTGCCTCAGAGGGCGGTGGAGGCAGGTTCTCTGGATGCTTTCAAGAGAGAGCTAGATAGGGCTTAAAAATAGCAGAGTCAGGGGATATGCGGAGAAGGCAGGAACGGGGTACTGATTGGGGATGATCAGCCATGATCATATTGAATGGCTGGCTGGCTCAAAGGGCCAAATGGCCTATTCCTGCACCTATTGTCTACTGTCATTGAGAATGTGGTCAACTGCTTATAGGTTCTGAATAAGGTGGACTGAATAAATACAGTCTTTGAAGGTGTCAGTCACCTTTCACAATCTGATCTCAGCGGGTCTGTGGACGAGGAACTGGTATTGGGACGATGGGAACATTGCACATTATTTGCTTTGGCAGGATGATTAAAAGGAAGTTGAGTAGAATATTTTTTTTCGACTCAGATGGTGGTGACATTCCAGAATTATTTCATGGAAAGGATGGTGGATACAAATGCCATCGTTACATTTAAAAATACTTAAGACGATCATATGAGCCTACGGCGCTAAGAGCAGAGAGCTGGAAAATAGGATCAAAGTGGGTAGTTTTGCTTTCATTATTGCATTGGCACTCTAAATTCATGAACTCGTTCTGAAATATAAATTCCTGATATGCTGTGCACGGTGGATTTTGACTGAAATGAATATAATTTTAAATTCACGGAAACAGGCCCTTCAGCCCACTGAGTCCAACCCAACAATCATCGATTGTTGGACTACTCACACTAGTTCTATGTTGTCCCACTTTCTCACCCACTCCCTATACATTGGGGGCAATTTACACAGGCCAATTAACCTACAAACCCGCACGCCTTTGGAATGCGGGTAGAAACCGGAGCACCCAGAGAAAAAACATGTGGTCACAGGGAGAACATGCAAACTCCACACAGACAGCACACACGGTCAGGATCTAACCCAGGTTCTGTGAGTTAGCAGCTTTATGAGAAAAGGTTGTACGAAGCTGGTCTTAAATTTATAAAATTTAGCATCATTTTGTTGACTCTCAGTCTCAAAAAGGGTCTCAACCTGAAACAATCACCTATTCCTTTTCTCCAGAGATGCTGTCTGACCCACTGAGTTACTCCAGCTTTGTGCCAATCTTCTGTTTAAACCATCATCTGCAATTCCCTCCTACACATAGAAAGCTTTCTGTGTCTTGCGGGCATCTATCAATCCTTTGCCATGCAGCAGCTGAGCGCAGAAAGATGTGAAATAAACATGTTGTTTGAGTCGCTGGCTGTTGCTGAAACTAGTGCTATTAAGAAGCTGCATGAGTCCCTCAGGCTAATGACTAAACAACAACATGGCACATCATACCCAGCTTAAAAGACCCAGCACCCGATCTGTACCTGGGGACTAGTCAATGTGCTATCCAGCAGAGAGCAATTTACAGAATTATCCTTGGAGAGGTGATGTACCAAATAAATAGGCTTAAAAACATTTAATATTGCAGATTAATTTCATTAAATTGAATGAACACAGGTCGATCCAGAAAAAAAGCTAAAGCTGGCATAAAAAAACCCCCAGAACTTTCAAAGCAGCTTTCCGATAAACTTCAAAGTGAAGTTTCAGTGCTTATAACTTTTCATCTGTGACTTAACCCAATATTTGGATTCTTTGCACCACAGTCCTCAAATATTCCCCAAAGATCAAAATTGCAATCTGTGGTGAGTTTGTGGCCTTTGAAGATGAAACATTCTCGGGTATGAGCCTGAATGTGCCGCCGAAAGGTTTTTCAGTGGTTCTTTTCAAATTCTGTAATCTTCCCTTTGATTCCAAAATCAGAGATTGTTTCTGTGAACATTTTGTATAGATAGTTCTTTTAAAAATGAGTTTAACTGAACAGTGATTTTGCAAACCAATGCATCTGCTTCAATGACAAAATTGATGTCATAAAATTATACAGCATGGAAATGTACCCTGTTAGCGCCCATCAACCATGGCAACTACAATGCCCATCCTTGAGATGAGAAAAACATTTTTCACACAGAGTGTGGTGAATCTCTGGAACTCTCTGCCACAGAAGGTAGTTGAGGCCAGTTCATTGGCTATATTTAAGAGGGAGGTAGATGTGGCCCTTGTGGCTAAAGGGATCAGGGGGTATGGAGAGAAGGCAGGTACAGGATACTGAGTTGGATGATCAGCCATGATCATATTGAATGGCGGTGCAGGCTCAAAGGACCGAATGGCCTACTCCTGCACCTATTTTCTATGGTTCTATGTTTCTATGTAAACCTATTTGCTCGCATTCATTATGCCTTTTCTATCCAAGTAGTTGTCTAAATGCCACACCTGCGAGTTCGGGGGCATGCGTGCGGTAAAAGGAGCAAATGAATAAAAGGAGCAAGTGAATAATATTAATATAATATCAAGGGGGTGGGTGTGTGTGTGTGTGTGTGTGTGTGTGTGTGTGTGTGTGTGTGTGTGTGTGTGTGTGTGTGTGTGTGTGTGTGTGTGTGTGTGTGTGTGTGTGTGTGTGTGTGTGTGTGTGTGTGTGTGTGTGTGTGTGTGTGTGTGTGTGTATGGTGGGTGTGTGTGGTTGTGTGTGTGAAGCCGGGCATGGGACCCAATGGATCCTACTTGGTCTAGTCTCTTTTACATTTCTCCCCCCCCCCCCGCCTTAAACCTGGTTCTGGACAACCCTGCCCTGCGAAAACAAAATGCAGTCAAGTCATGAAAAAATTACTTTAGAACCATAAGTTTTCACTAAAACAAAGGAAGAACCTGTAATGCGTGATGTAAAAGCCCACTTATTATCCATCCACTTATGTTAAGTGACAACATAGAAAACCATTAAATGACCTTGTCCAGATTGAAAAAGAATCCTGACCCAAATGTCCCCTGTTCATGTTCTCCAGAGATGCTACCCGACCCATTGATTTACTCCAAGATTGTGCATCTTTCATGACCTTGTTACTACTTGACTATTTTTAAAATTTGTGCTGTCAAAAAATGTAAGTTAAAAATAACAACATATTCCCCCTCATTACAAAATTTCGTAAACCTGAATAAATCTAGCTCACACCAATTTACCAAAAACATATATTCTGGGGCCTACACAAGATACAAAACGTGTCACAATCACTGACCAAGTTGAGCCAACTATATCCTGGATGTTCTCCACTGCTAGATTCCTACAGCAGATCAAGTGCTGAGATTCTCCAGCATTCAAAATGGGGAATGTGTCCACAGATCATTTGCAACATTACAAAAACAATGCAGGTCAAATCATTTCCACAAGAGGTGAAAAGGGATAAGAATATGGCAAGTTCCATTTTATTTTTAGTTATTGTAGTGTGTTGTGCATACAACAATGCACAGCAGCAGTGCTACTGCCTCAACTCCTGGTTTTGCTCTGAACCTTGAATGCTCTGTGTGGAGTTTGCATGTTCGCCCTATGATCACATGGATTGCTGCAGAAGGCTCCAGTTTTCTCAAAATATGTGTTGATTGGTAGCTTAATTGTCTTTTGCAAGTTACCTTGATTCTTCCATGTATCCTAAACCATAGGATACATGGAAGAATCAAGGCGAGTTAATAGGCACATGGGAAAGAATAGGCTGCATGGAAATAAGCATATGTTCAATGGGATTTTTCTGGGAGCCAACTCCAAACTAAGTAGAAAGCATTTTATCAGGATGCATCACAGCATGGTTTGGAAACAGCCCCTTCCAAGACCGCAATTGCAGAGTAGTGGACTCAACCCAGTCCATCACACTAACCAACCTCCTTTCCAGTGACTCCATCCACACTTTATGCTGCCTCGGCAAGGCCATCAGCATTATCAAGTTCCAATCTCACCCCAGTCACTACCCTTTCTTCCCTCTTCCATTAGGCTAGAGGTACAGAGGTTTGAAAATGCACACCTCCCGATTCAGGGACAGCTTCTTCCCAGCTGTTATCAGGCAACTGAATTGACCTCTCACCAACTAGAGTGCTGTCCTGACCTCCCTGCTACCTCATTGGAGACCTTAGAACAATTTTTAAAATCGGACTTTACCTTTCACTAAATGTTATACCCTTTATCCTGTATCTGTAGACTGTGGACAGCTTGATTGTAATCATGCAGTCTTTTTGCAGTCTCGATAGCACTCTCCAAAAAACATTTCACTGTCCTTCGGTACACGAGACAATGATAATAATAATAATAATAAAAATAAAAAGTCACTAATATTTTTTCAGGATTATATTGGCGTAAACTTAATAGTTACCAGATTGAAGATCCTTGTATCACTTAAACATTAAAATCTCAAGACATGAAAGTGGTATTCCATACAAATATTTGCTCAGACTTTCCACAATAAGAACAACCACTCCAATAAGGAGTATTGTTTAAAGTTGATATTTCTTCACAAAAAAAAGCCAGTCCCAAAAAAACATAACACAGATACATGTAGGAAGGAAATGCAGATGCTGGTTAGAGACAATATTCAAAATATATGTATTTTCATTCTCAATAGATAGAACAGAACTGCAGAGAAACACGTTCTTTGGCCCACAACGTCCGTACCGACCATGATGCCAAGATAAACTAATCTCATCTGCCCACACGCAATCCATATCCCTCCATTCCCCGTGTATCCATGTGCCAACCTAAAAGCCTCTCAAAAGCCTCTGTTGTATCTGTCTTCATCACCACCCCTGGCAGTGTATTTGAGATGAACAAAACAAGATTAGTTTTGACATAAGGTGCTGGAATAACTCAGTAAGTCAAGTAGCATCTCTGAAGAACATGGATAGATGATGTTTTGGGTTGAAAGGTCTCAACCATTAAAGAATGAAGAAGGGTGCCAAACCAAAATGTCACCTATTGATGTTCTCCAGAGATGCCGCTTGACTTACTGAGTTACTCCAGAACTTTGTGTCCTTTTGTGTAAACCAGCAGCTGTAGTTCGCTGTTTCGACTCTAAGGTTAGTTTTAATGTGGGTTAACACACAGAAGCAAAAAAAGGCAAGAAAAAGCATTAATTGGGAAAAACAATCAACCTATGCCTTCAAAAAAAAAAAAATCAAGTCTCTTCCCATATCTTTCCTTGTCACAAGACATTATAGGTGCACTACCAGGGTTATCTAATTTATAAAAATTGTTAATACTCATAAATAATACATACAAATATATTGTTATGCAAATTCAGTGTGTAATGACCACAGAACACTAATTGCCATTAATTTGCAAACCAAACTAATAAAAGCTATTCAAGGATAAGAACCAAAATGGACAGTGGGTTAAAATATACAGTTTGAAAAAATGTAGAATACCGAAATAATTATGTATTGTTGTGTCATGGCATTAATCTTTCAGCATCTATGCATAATTGTACATATTTTAAAAAGGCCACAATCTTCAAATACATGGATAATTTTGAATACACATGTCATATGCATGTGATAATAAAACTATGTGCAGTTGTTACAATGATTCTCTGGCAAAGACAATCCTAGTGTTGCTTTCAGTTCAGCGCAAACATTTGGCTTACCTGTTTTTTGATGCAGTAATAACAACCTTGAATAGTGTATTCAATCAAGTTTATTTAGCTGAGAATGAACATCAACTCCTCTGCATTTTGGATCCTAGAAGTAAAGGTCAAACCAATGATTGTGGATGTCCTGTCCAAGATAAGGCTCTGGCTTATGTCTTTGTGGGGACATAGCAATAGATACACAAGGGGGTTTGCAGGTAATTTCTGACATAATTTCCATGATATGCAGGCTGTTATAACAGTATTCTACAATCAGATACACAAGTAGTACAAATTATAAAAAACCTGTTTACAACAAAACATATACTAGAGGACACAAAATGCTGGAGTGTCTCAGTGGGTCAGGCAGCATCCCTGGAGTACGTGGATAGGTGACATTTCAGGTGCAAGTAAATAATAACAGAGGGGAATTATATAGATGCCCTCAATGGGAGTGTTTAGTTTAACTTAGATATACAGAACAGAACAGGCCCTTCGGCCCCCATGCCGATCAGTGATCCCCGTACACTAGCACTACTCTACACACTAGGTACAAATTACAATCTTTACCGAAGATAATTGACGTACAGACCTGTGTGGGAGGAAACTGGAGCACCCGGGGAAATCCCATGCGGTCACGGGGAGAATGTATAAATTGTTTACAGACACCATCCGTAGTCAGGATCGAACCCGGGTCGCTGGCGCTGTAAGGCAGCAACTCCACTGCTGCACCACCGTGCCACCCTTGTGTAATCTGGGACCTTGGATATGCTGATGGTGCACGAGTCAAGATAGAGGTGTCAATATATAAAGTGCCAGCTGGTAAAATGAGAAAATACTAGATAACAAGGGTGAAAATAAGACTGTCGAAAGATAGAGAGGCAAGGATATATTTAATAGAAAAAATATAGTCCACAGGCCACGCAGTCAAAAGTATCATTTTAAATGAGATAAAGGATAATATTTAGTTCTGGAACCAAGTCTGAGGTTAGGAGGAAGAGGATTGTGTGGTGAGTTATAAATGATTGGAAGTGGTTTTACCTGGATTAAGGTAATAGGTATGGAGAGGCTACATCAACTAAGAAAATGATGCAATTGCCTTTTTAAAAAAGGGTGCAGGAAAAGTCAATGGAGTGAATGTGGTGCGTGGGTAGTTGATGAGGAGTGACATTTCAGAGTAATGGGAGCTGGGGCAGAGTTTAAAGAGTTACCAGCCGGTTTGTGAAGAGAAATTCAAGTGGAGCAGGGCGGCATAATTGCACAGCTGGTAGAGCTGCTGTCTCAGAGCACCATAGACCTGGGTTTGATCTTGACTTGATGAGGGGCTATGTGCGGAGTTTGCATGTTCTCTCAGCGAGTTCTGGGTGCTTCGGTTTCCTCCCACATCCTAAAAGACATGGGGAGTTTGTAGGTTAATTGGCCCTCTGTAAATTGCCTCCCAAGTGTAAAGGGAGTGGATGAGAAAGTGAGATAACATAGAGCCAGTGAGAACAGTTGATCAATGGGTTGGACCAGAGGGCCTGTTTCCACTCTGTATCTGTAAACTAAAGATGTGCAAATTTAGAAAGGAGTTATATAATGACAAAATGCTTGAAGAAGAAAGCACAATAGTAGAGGGGGCAACAAGGTCCATAAGGGATGTGATAAGGACCATCATTATACTTATCCGAGGTCATCATGAGCTATAAATTACAGATTCACAGAACAATCATTATTAACAAGGTGATGCCAGCCATGTCAAGTTTTCAGAAAATTGGGACACTAATACATACAATATGCATGTTTCAGAAATAATGTTGTCAATAATGGTTATTGAAATTTCACTTCTTGTGCAATGTGGAAATTCTTACCCAATACATTGCAACTTTAATCAGGGTGGTCAATAGTGTAAATAAATGAAGTTAGTGTCTTTCAAATGATTTTATATGGCAGCATTGCAAGCCTTTTCAAAACGTTTAGTTTTGGAAACTGTCCCCGATTCCAATACCTTGCATTCCAGCATACAATTAAAATACACTTTTAAAATGGGATGGAGGAAAAGGTTTATTCCAGGGCCAATTGTGATTATTTCACCCTTATTTATTCTTAAGTGTCAACTCGTCTGATTCAACTCAAGCATTATCACTAGAGATCAATCAATAATCTGTTCAGGACCTTCTGTACCTCTATCAGCAGACATTCTTACATTCACACTTATAATGGGAAGTGCCAGAACTGTCACACTACTTTAAAATCTATTTTCAAAAAGTGCCACATTTGTATTAGATGTGCCAAAAATGTAACAATCAAAACTGAAGGTAGCCAATGAGTGCAAGGATATGAAGCATATAAATTTGTACGAATTTTACACTGCAAAGATCCATTAGATTAGCTCACTTCAAATTAACCTATATTTTGAAAAAAACATCATTAATTTGCTTCAAAATGAGCCCAGACAAATATTTGTGAAAATAGAACCACTCTCAGTCGTCTTAAAATGCCAAAGTCTTTCGAGTTGGACAGGTATATTGTCAAAAAATATTTAACAATAAGTAGTAAAACAGCTTTGAAGAGCAATATTCATTTCATGCCAATGTGAAACATAATTCAGATGCAAGAGTGAAACTGGCCTTTAATAGCAAAATAGAAATTAGGTTACGTTGACCTCTGTAGCAGCCGCAATACTATTCCCTACTGACGAGGAATACATATCTCAATCACCACCGTTTTTAGCTATTAAATTACGGCATAGAGGCGCAACAGTAGAGCTGCTCCCTTACAGCATCAGAGATCCAGGTTCAAACCTGACTATGGGTGCTGTCTGTGCGGAGTTTGCACATCCTCCCACTGTCCTGCATGCGATTTCTCCGGGTGCTCCGATTTTCTCCCACACACTAAAGACTTACAGGTTTGTACGTTAATTGGCTTGTGTAAAATTGCAAATTGTCCTCAGTGCAGGATAGTGTTAGTGTGCGGGATTGCTGGTCGGCGTAGACTCAGTGGGCATCAGATTTAGGCATCAAAAGACAAATGTGCAAAGAAAAGCATTGTGTAGCGTTGTTACAAAACCTACCGGAGGCTTTGGGGGAGGGGGGGATTAAAATGCAGGTTTGTATAGGTTGTCGGAGAGGGATTTCCTCGGGCTGCTAGCTGATGAAGAAAAATCGCTCGCGCTTCCGTTCCCGTTTTTTTTTTTTTTAATTTGCTGGACAATTGCATCGCTGGATTGAAGTTAAGTGCGATTTCTAACGCCTTCAACATCACAGATCGCAAGCGCAGGACAAAACAAAAGGTATGTCGTTTATTTAACATACTATCTTGCTTTTTGGCATGGTTTCATTTTAATCTTATGATGCGAAAAATGTTATTTGGGCCCCCATACAAATCAGCCATGGCTTGCCTGCCGATATGGGCTTAACATTTATGGCAATGGCAACATTCCAATCGACCACATTCCAGAAAGAACAACTCTCAAGTTAATAAAATTCTTTTTTTTCTTGTACAATCATGTCATAAGAACATCTAAATCATCTATATGTTGTGTTAGTGTCTATCCATGATCAATATATTCATACTAAATATCCACAGTACAGTTTTAGTCAGATGTATTGTGCAAAAAAAAAATTATTTTGATTATCTTGAGAGTGGATGTTTCTGGATTAATTTATGGGAATTAAATTCCTTCCATTTGGCATATAAATTCATGACAAAGTGAGATTTAAAAATCATGTTATATTGTGAATTGTGTGAATGGGATCAGTTTGTTATTTGTTATTTGGATTCTTAAGCTATTTAAATTTTTTTGCCTTTTCTTAAGAAAAGATAGATGTTTAGATCTAGTAATTGAATTTAGATGAATGTAATTGATTAGATGAATTAATTGATTTGATGAAACTGATGAATATGAAGTTTTTTGTTGGGTATTTACTATTTGTTTTACCGTTTAACTTTATCATTTCTACCTTTTTTTCTAAAACTGAAAATAATAACTTGTTTCTGTTAATGCAGTTCGGTGTTTTTTTTTTCTTTACATTTTAAATAGATGTCTCCGAAGAAGAAATGCAAAATTGTCAATCCAAATGCCGAGCAAAATAGACTGATTTAGACAGCATTCGAAGAGATTATCTGAATATGGACTACTCAAAATGTGATGATCTACAGGACATTCTTAATGGGTAAGTAGTCGGCAGAAAGGCATGTCATGCGTGGTTTGAAGAACAAAAACTTGTAGTTTACAAGGCCAAAATTGAAAAGTTGAGGAAAAACAAGGTGTACAGAGTTGCTTATTGGTTACAATCTGAGGAGTATGATGATGCTACTGATTATACCGCTAGCAACTGATCTTCTCCATAAAGACTTGGTCTTTTGCTACAAATTGTAATTTCTTTACCTGTCTGTTACGGACTTACAGCACATATTACAATAATATTAAAGTTCTGATCTTGAAAATATCATATTTTTGAATTTTCAAGGCAGTCTGGGTGTTTATTACTATTTCCATCACAATGGTCAATTTTGTAATTAGCCACAATTAGGTAACTAACTAATTATATGCTTTAATTTTAGGTCATCCAAGAAAGACATTTCATATGCGTTTCAGAATGCCTCAATCTATAATAACTGAAAATTTCATTCAGTTCTTTAATTTTTAAGAAAGTTATGGGCTTTTATGTCAATTGACTGTCCTCGATTACAGCTTTTGTGTTAAGTCAATGGAAAAGCAATAGGCAACAAGATGCTAATTTCAGAGTATGAAAATGACCATAACGTTTTTAATACCGAAGATATGAAAGTAAATTAGGTATCAAATTAATGTTCTTTTTATGCTTTATCTGAATGGGTCAATTACTGGCTTGATTTTTGAAATCTCAAAATATTGTAACATTCCTACAATGTGTTGTCATTTATACAACGCCTTTAATTTTCCATATACCGAAGCAGTTCCAGACCACATAAATACTCCCTGAAACGTAATTGTCAGGTAGGGAGTTGTTGGTCAAGCTTCTACAAAACAATAATGAGGTACGTGACCAGGTATTCTGATTTTTCAGGATGTTAGCCAACTCCCAAAATAAAAACTCGCTTCAGATTGCTCCTTAGGATCTTTCATTTCTATGCGACGGTAGAGAAACCTTCGCCCAATTGCCAAGTTAGCCCAATCCGAACTTAAAATCATTGGTCTAGAAGTTCCATAATCTCCCAACATGAGGCTACTGACACTCTGACAAAGGCGGCGCGGCTCTTAAGCGGCCTTGCAGCCTGTCCGCGTTTTTATCATTTTTTTGTCTGTGTTTTTTATGTAGTTTTTGATGTTGGGGTGTGTGTGTGGGGGGGCGGGGGTGGGGTGGGAGGGGGGGGGGGGGGGGGAAACTTTTTGAATCTCTCCCTGCACTGGAGACCCGACCTTTTTCCGTCGGGTCTCAGGTGTCGTTGAGGCCGCAACGAGGAGCGGCCTCCAACGGGAAGAAGCCGGGACTCTGGTGCCGTCGCGGAGCTGGCCTGGAGCGGAGCGGGGAGGAGCGCTGCTATGCGATAATGAGGCCGCAACTCCTACAACTGCTACCGGAGAGTCGGAGGACGGGTCTGTGAACGGCGGCACCGGGAGCCCGCGGCTCCCTGGGGGGAGACCGCTTTTCGGGGCTCCTGCAACGGCGAATTCTCCCGCCCGAGTTGCGGGGTTGAAGAGCTCCTGGAGCGGGGCCTACATCACTGCCCCGCGCGGCTAATCGGACTCTGCGAGCGCACATCTAACACCACCAAGACCCGGTGTGCGACCTGCGTTGCTTTAATGGGCCGCGGGACAATCGCCATCGCCAGCCGGGGGCTATGACTTTGACTCTGACATCGGGGGGGGGGGGGGAGAGTGCAGTGGAGAGATAAGTTTATTTGGCCTTCCATCACAACTATGTGATGGATGTTTATGTAAAATGTAATTATGTTGTGTCTGGGGTCTATTTGTGTGTAATGTATGGCTGCAGAAACGGCATTTCGTTTGGACCTCCAGGGGTCCAAATGACAATTAAATTGACTCTCTTGACTCTAGCTGCTAATCATCTCTTATGTTTGTAACTCAAGTGGCTGATACTTTAAATGAGGAAAATGGACAGACGATATTGAAACCATGCGTACATTAGGCGACTGTTCACCAGTGGGAACTCAGTGGGTCAGGCAGCATCTTTGAGGGAGATGGACAGACAGCGTCTTGAATCAGGGCCCCTCTATCAGAGTAAAGGGGGAGATAGTTGGTAGAGAGAGTCGAGGGGAAGGGATGGGCAAGAAGTAACATGACAGGTGAATTCAGGCAAGGTGGGGTAGATTGACAGGCGAGTCAGTTGGGGAAAGATGTCCACCAGAGCCTGTGATGCTTCAGCCATTTTAATTCCCCTTCCCATTCTGACCGTTCTATCCTCGGCCTCCACCAGTGCCACAGTGAGTGCTACTTGATAGTCCACAACCCAAGTGGCATGAACATTAAATTCTCTAATTTCAGGTAACCAACCCCCTTCTCATTGACTCAGTTTCCTCCTCCACCATCTGCGCACACATTTCTTTCCTCTCCCCACCTCCATCTGCTCATTTCCCCACCCCTCTCCAACTCCTGTTCCTTTCCACCCATTGTCCTTCTCCTCTGGATCTACACATAACCCTCCATCATCCTTCCTTAACAGATTCCACCATTTGAAACCTTTTGCCTTCTCCACTACATCTTCAACCTTGGGCACTTTCTCCACCCATCTCTCCCCACCTGACATCTGCCAATCAACCGCCCCCCCCCTCACTTGTATCCACCCATACCGTGCTAAATCTTGCCCCACCCCTCCCTCTCTACCAACCATCTCCCCTCTATATCAGTCTGAAGAAGGGCCATAACTCGAGATGTTGGCTGTCTATTTCCCTCCGCAGATGCTGCCTGATCCGCTGAGTACTTCTAGTAGTTTGGGTTTTTGTTTAAGATTCTACCATCTGCAGTCTATTGTTTAGCTTAACACCCAGTCCATGAATTTCCACTTTGAATAGACATTGTGGGAGAACACTTACAATGATCTTGTTGCATAGGCGACCCCACCAGGCCTGAAAATTTTCCAATAATGTCATCGATCAGATATGTGATAAAAGATGAATGTGGACAACAAAGTATCTCAGCAACACCACAGGCAAATAAAGGCATATTTCTCAATAGCTGCAAAGATGGATGAAGGCTGTAACCAGTCGCTTCCCTAACTCTTGCCATTGAATATGTTCCTCTTCCACCGAGATCACCGTGGTAGTTGAAGTTCAAAGGCAACACTGCATAAAAAGTTTGACACTTCTATTGACCACTGCCTGTACTGCCTTCCAGTGTCTGTGGCTCAAGTTTAGTTTGGTTTAGTGTAGAGATACAGCATGGAAACAGGCCCTTCGGCATATCGAGTCCATGCTGACTATTGATCACCAATTCACACTACTTCTATGTTATCTCCCTTACTCATCCACTCCAAACTAGGTGCAATTCATTTTTAAACCTGCACGTCTTTGGGATCGGAGGAACTAGAGCACCTGGAAGAAACCCGCGCGATCACAGGGAGAACGTGTAAACTCCTCACAGACAGCACCCGAGGACAGGATCGAACCCGAGTCTCTGGTGCTGAGGCAGCATCTCCACCAGCTACACCACAGTGCCCCCCTCAAGGGTCAGAACGTTAAGTCATCAATAATCTTACGATACGATACAACTTTATTCATCCCCGGAGGGAAATTGGTCTGCCAACAGTCATAATACACAAAGTACACGAAAACTTGAAATTAAAATTTCAAGAAAGAAAGAAAAAGAAAAAAAAGAGGAAACAAAGAAGAAAAGGACAAGTGACTGTTGGCTGTTTGCTGTGTGCACAGCGCCTTAACCAGAACAAACAAACAAATAAACACAGGCTTATCTCCTGGGAAGAAAACTATAAAACTAGAGTGCCCCCCCACACTGGGTCTCCCTTTGCTCTCCCACTGTCTCGCACAGTGGTCCCCCCACGCCGGGTCTCCATTGTTATTCACGGCGGCCCCCCACACTCATCGACCGCTGACAACTGATCCAGGAAATTTGTCAACAATGAAAGACTGCCAACAATTTTACCACCTCAAGTTTGAATTAGGAGCGGTGCTGCATTCCAGAGTAAAATTTTCCAAATAAACCACGTCTTAAAGATATGCCCATCTAACCGTACTGAATAGTGAAAGGCATCGATAGAGTGGATGTGGAGAGGATGTTTCCATTAGTGGAGAGTCTAGGACCAGAGGCCATTGTCTCAGAATAAAAGGACGAATCTTGAGAAAGGAGACATTTCTTTAGTCAGAGGGTGGCGAATCTATAGAATTCATTGCCTCACAAGGCTGTGGAGGGCAAGTCATTGGATGTTTTTAAGGCGGACATTAATAAATTCTTGATTAGTTCAGGTGTCAGGGATTATGGGAGAAGGCCAGAGATTGGGGCTGAGAGGGAAAGATAGATCAGTCGTGATTGAATGGCGGAGTAGACTTGATGGGCCGAATGACCTAAATCTGCTCCAATAACTTATGAACCTTTCACCGAAAGATTCTGGTAGAAATTCAGTTGCATGGCGTTACCTTTTCCAGCATCGAAGGTTCACATTCTCCGACACTACTGAATCAGCCTTGTATGAGGAAATGCATTTAGCTTACATGCCTGTGCTGATGCATAGAAATACCAATGTTTCCTCAAATGGAATGCAGTTGCACTAGTTTTACATCAAGTCATTCCCTTTGGAAATCTGATAAGGCAGCTGCGTAAGAATGATTTGGTCAGGAGGAGCAGTTTCTTCATTGGTTAGATGCAAAGGTGTGGATGGGAAAGTGAGCGCACGCAGCTCTCCATACACCTGTAGCCAGTAATGATGTAAAAGAAGCTTCCCCTGTGCACGTCCCAACGCAGCCCACTCTACCCAACTCTGGCAAACTCTTCTATTTACTGGGAACCAAAAGGAATTGCAGATGCTGGAATCTTGAGCAAAAAAATAAAGTGTTGGGGTAACTCAGCAGATCAGACAGCATCTTAAAGGTGATGTTGAGACGGGCCCCCTTTATTGAAGAGTTGATGAGCATGTGAAGTGTCTTGGATGTAGGTCGGAAGGGACTGGGCATGGGGGGGGGGGAGGAGAGGAAACAACAGATAGAATTGAGATATTTGAAGATGAGTAAGATAGATTCGAGCTATTTGGAGACTAGTCTGAAGAAGGGTCCCAAACTGAAACATCGCCTATCCATTCATTTCCTCCTCAGTTGCTGTCGGAATCACTGTCACTACAGCATTTTGTTTCCTTCTATTTACTTACTTGCTCTCCATTTGTTTCCCATGACCCGAAACTTTCATTTCCCTACTTAATTGCTAGATTACACCTGTTCCACCTTCCAATCACCCAATTGTCAACCGCTGATCACCATTGTAATTCCCCAGTTTTCTGACCCATGCTATCACAATCCCAACTCAATATCCTGTTCTGCACACCACCCCAGGTCTCTGACTCACTGACACATCTTCCCTCTCCAACCTTGACAGATCTCATTATCAACGATTACACTTTTGGATCCACAATTCTCCCCTTCCTTGAAAACCATCCAGCATCCAGATCACAGACAAAGTTTCCTTCACACAGTCCAGGTGTGTAAACTAAAAATATTTCATCATGACTCAAGTGGTGCTCAAGCCACCTGACCTGCTGAGTTACTCCAAGACTTTGTGTCTTTGTAAACCAGCATCAGCAGTTCCTTGTGTCTTCATCTTATTGCTCCACTGCAAAATCTCCTCAAGGCATGCTTACTTTAAAGAAGTTAGTCTGAAGAAGGCTCCCGACGTGAAACATCACCTATCCGTTGATTCAGCCTCAGTTGCCAGTGCATTGTGATCGCTGAGGCACTGTGCAGTCATCAGTTAACTAATCTCTGCAAGCTCCAACGAATTTCACAGGGAACTGCCTGCGATGCTTGTCCAGATAATCAAATAACACATAACTTTAGAATGAAAAGAAAATTACCTAATGCAGAATGCATTTCTTTAAGAATGGGAGTAATTATTTCACATTCCCGAAATGAATGAATCTTTCACCTTGATGCTCATGTTACAGAAAATAATTCAGGCTTTGTTTCATTGATAGATCAATTAAGGAGGTGTAAATACTGAGCCAGATCGTGTTGACTAATGCAGTTAGTTCTGAATGGAAATGATGTCATCTTGTTGGTCAGGAAAAAGGAAGCATGGGTCAGTTATAGGCAGCTGGGATCAGAGGAGCGAGGAGCATTGGCACTGGGAACTAATAATATCAACAAAGCAAAAAGGGGTTGGGATACATCTCTGGCAGTTAAGATTAAGGAGAATCCAGAGACATTTTATAAACACATTAAGGGAATAAAGGGTAATTAAAGAGAATAGATCCCCCTTTAAACACTATAGTGGTCAAGATTCAAGATAATTTATTGTAATGTGTCCCAGAGAGGACAATGAAATTCTTACTTTGCTTCAGCAGAAGATAGTAGGCATCTAAAGTGGAGAGACACAGGAGATGGGTAAGGTCCTAAGTGAATATTTCTCCTCTGTTTTTACTACAGAGAAAGACTCGGGAAATTGGGAAAGTTGATGGTGATATTACAGTTGAAGAGAGAGGCCGGATATCCTAAAATGTATGAAGGTCGATAAATCTTCTGAGCCTCATCAGGTATATCAAAATATACTGTGGGGAGCTTGAGAAAAAAAACAGCAGGAGCCCTGGGAGAGATATACAAATCATCATTGGACATGGATGAGGTGCCTAAAGACTGGAAGGTGCATAATGTTGTGTCTCGATTTAAGAAGGGCTGCAAAGAAAAACCTAGGAATTGTAGACCAATGTCCAACATCTGTGGTGGGAAAATTACTGGAGAGGATACTGAAGGATAAGATATGTGGATTTTGAAAGAGTGGTTGATTATGGATAGTCACCATAATTTTGTGCATGGTTTGGGCCTCATGAATTTGATTTGAGTATTAGCAAGCTAACTGGATAGAGAATTGGCGTAAATGGTAAAAAGCAGATGTTGGGAGTGGAAGGCTGTTTTTTGGACAGGAGATAACTAGTGAAGTGCCTTAATGGCTAGATCAATACTGGGCCCATTGCCATTAGACATCTATGTCAATGATTTGGATGAGAATGTAACAGGCATGATCAGTCAGTTTGCAGATGACATAAAAATAGGTGGAATCGTAGAGAGTGAAGATGGTTATCAAGAATTAAAAGGTGATCTTGATCACCTGGACAAGTGGGCCAAGGAATGGCAAATGGAGTTTAATTCAGATAAGTGTGGGGTATTGCATATTGGGAAGTCAAACCAAGGCAGGACCTTCAGAGTGAACGGTAAGCCCTGGGAAAAGTTGTAGACCAGAAGGATCTAGGAGCACAGGTGCATAGTTCCCTGAAAGTGGCGTTGCAGATAGATAGGGGGTGTGAAGGTAGCTTTTGACGCACTGGGCTTCATCAGTCAGGGAATTGAGAGTAGGAATTCGGACATTATCTTATAGTTGTATAAGGCACTGTTAGTGAGGTCGCACATGGAGTATTGTATTTAGTTTTGGTCACCTTGCTACAGGAGAGAGATCATTAAGCTGGATAGAGGGCAGAGATTTGCGAGGATGTTGCCTGGACTTAAGGGCCTGAGCTATAGGAAGAGGTTGGGCAGGCTAGGACTTTGCTCCTTGGCGAGTAGGAGGCTGAGGAATGATCTTATTTATCGAGGCATATTAAATCATGAGGAGAGTAGATTGGGTGAATGCACTGTTCAACTTTTCCCAGGTTGAAATATAATCAATATTCATTTGAACAAAAGTACAACCAATGAGTTTGTCCATTTGACAGAATCACAATAAGATTGACAAACCAAAATGTAGAATTTTGCCTTTTTTTCATATATTACACTCTCCTCTAAACTGAGAGTGCACAAACATTTGGACTTTTTGGATCTAACATGTCCATAGATGATTGTGTACACAAGATGTGTAAACGCTCAGACCCACTTGTTTCACACCACTTGTGCAAAGTTCGCTGACCCTCAAGCATAGTTTAGCGGGTTCTAAACAGAAGGTTGCAGCTCATATATCTAGAAGATTTTTAACATTTCAAAAACAAAATAAGAAAAATAAAATGCAAGCACAAAAAAAAGTGCATGGTTCTCTTTACATTTTGTTGTGTCGTTCAATCTATACATTCAGTGTTATTAGTTCTATGAATTGGTACTGTCGTGACTTTGTGTACATAACAGCTTTGCCACCACAGTGACCACCTTGGGATGATAGATGCTGCAGAGAAGGTTCAACATTATCTAGACGCAGTGGGGCAGCTGGTAGGACTGCTGCCTCACAGTGACAGAGACCCAGGATCATGTCTGTGTGTAGTTTGCACGTTTTCACTGTGAACGCATGGGTTTCCTCCGGGTGGCCCAATTTCCAACCCGCATCCCAGAGACGTGCGGGTTTGTAGGTTACTTGGTCTCCGTAAATTGACCCTAGTGTGTCGGCAGTGGACGTGAAAACGGAATAATATAGAACTAGTGTGACCGGATGATCAATGTTCGGCGTGGGCTTGGTGGGTCAAAGGGCCTGTTTCCATGCTGTATGACTCCATTCCATTCAATAAACCTAGACTACAGTCTTTCCCACAAAGTCTTTGCCATGGCTGCACTCAGCTTCAGTGCATCCCATAGCACGTACTCCCACCACCTGGTATGTGCCAGTTGGCAGCATTCTCTATTGACATCTCATTATACTGGAGGACCAACAAGCTTCGGGTAAACCAAAAAACATCTTTCACCACGTTGATGATGTTTACCTGGAAAATCAGAGTGATGTCTTCAGATTCAGATTAGTTTATCAAACATACCAGGGTGCAATGATCCTTGCTTATTCAGAGTAAACAGTATGCATACAGTAATGATAAATACAAAATCCACAAAACAGCAGAATGATGCAAGATTGTAGTGCAAAAATATATTAAAGTACAATAATTGAATAAGCAAATAAGGTAGAGTTAAGAGTACGTGGCAGCACCTCTGGGAAGGGAGGTTGGTTCAGCACTCTGGTAGAGATAAGCTGTTCTTCAAGTTTGGACACCAGAGCTTCAAGCTCCAGTATCATCTCCCATAAGGTAGGAGAGAGAAAAGAGATGCCTGGGGTGGTATCTTTGACGACACTTCTAATCTTCTGACGCAACACACTATGGTGGTGATGGATTGGATGGAATGAAGTGATGAGACACTGAAGGACCAGGTTGTGTTCACCACTCTCTGTAAATTCAGGAGGTCAAGACAGAGAACAACTTTAGCCTTAAATGGACTTTGATTTCTAGAAGCAAACACGCATGCCATTGATTGCTTGTATGTTCAATAAACAGAGGGAGTGTGTAATAAAAACAATGACAATAAACATGTCTTCAGGGATTTCCAATCAAGCATGAATGCACCAGGGCAACTTTGTTATTCAAAGGAAGACATGTCTATTTATTCTAAACCTCTCCCAAATCCTTCCTCCAAGGTAAATCTTAGCTAGTTTTAAAACTAATTTTATCAAAAGTTGAACAGTAAATTTGACTCCTGGTCCATTTGAATCAAGCAAACTTTAAGTTTGGCATTTTGGAAGATAGCTCCAAGCACAATCTTAAATTTAATTTTGCAACAAAAATATGAATACAAAAAGGCCTATTACACTGCCTTCATCACTTCAGCTCAAAAACACACCCTGCCATGAATAATGCAAGATTTTATTAACACAAGCAATATGAAACTGCAGAAGCAACCCATACTTCATACACCTAATTAGCTCTTCTCAGTTGCTTGATTGATGCAAAGCATTAAATCATCGGCCACACTGGTTACTCCTATGTCCTTTCTTCAAACATTTCTTAAAATTAAATGTTAATTTGTAGCTTTGGCCCTTCGTAGTTCTATGTTCATTTATTATGATAATCCTGGAATGGACTAATTGGTTCGGACGCATGCAACCCTTTATTCACAGAATACCTGGATTCGACGCTTACCTCCAACAGAATGGCTGGTAACTGCAACTCACTTTCAGGTGGAGTTAGTGAAAACCATGGCATCTACAGCATGGGTAGTGGTGAACAGAGGCAGAAATCATGTTCCTGCTTTCACATCCCACACATACATGATAAAGGGAATAACGTTTAGTGCAAGATAAAGTAAAGTCCATTGAAAGATAAACCAAGGGGCTCCAGTGAGGTAGATGGTAGCTCATACTAGGGAGAGAAAGCTGGAAAAAAGAGACAGGGGCAAAATTACAATGTTTGAATTAGTGTGGACTTTAAGCTAGTCTGCTTGATAGGTGTAAAGTGAATAAGAAACACAGGAGAAAGTTCTAAACAGTCCTGAGGCGAATAGTCCCTCACTGAATTGTGTGTTGCGGTCAGTAAGACAAAGGAATTTAGTGTGCTAAAATCCAACTTAAAAAAGATAATATTTCTGCCAGTAAAGAGGTGTAACAAATTGAAATTGGTTTGTGTATGTGCTGTGTACCCAAATTGCCACGGCAGTACCAGTAAAACTATCGTTTCATTATAGTCTTATTGTTTCCTGCAATGATTTTCCAAACTCTTTGAATAAAAACCAAGGATATATTTCAGTCTGAAGAAGGGTCCCAACCAGAAATGTCACCTATCCATGTTCTCCGGGGATGTTGCCCGCTAAGTTACTCCAGCACTATGTCTTTCTTCGGTAAACCAGCATCTGCAGTTCCTAGTTTCTACGATATATCCCTGAATGTTGTCCAAAAGAATGTTTTTTAATCTGAGCAAAGATGTTGTGTACTAAAGAGAAAAACATTCTGATCACACCTGCTGCAGCCTTTGTTTTGTATTTTACAACTGAGGAATACATGAACATCACCATGTTAGCAGTGTGCTGTGCAACCAGTCTGCCACCGTATGAAAACATGTTTACACAAAATAACAACAGCTCAAATTTCAAACCATCAAAGCTAAAGTCTCTCTGTGCAAACCACAAGGAAACATTTTCAATTTCAAAACGGATTCATTGGTACTTTATAAGCCAATTTGGTTTTCCGAAAAACGCAAGGAATCATGGGGTTTTTCCAAAGGTCATTAGAGAATTTAAAAAAGTGAACGGGATGCAAGGTTGCGGGGGAGAGCGGGGTGTAACAGCGAGAGAGAGAGAGGGGGTAGATGCGAGTGGGAGACAGGGAGAGACGGTGGGAGGTGGGGGAAGAGAGGTTCCAGTTAGACAGACAACCACTGGTAAAACCATGGCTCGTTGCTTCTAGGAGAGTCTGGAAAATGTCCTCAATCGAGAGAATGCAACTTCAGAACCCCCTCGTCTCGATCGCACTGGAGATTTTCACGGGCGCAAGGAACAAATGACCTAAAGTTTGCATTGAGTGAACTGAGTGTTCTTACCGTCCTCGTCGTACACCAGCGTTTTGTGAGAGTGGTTGGATCCCGGGATCGAGGAGTCAGCGCCTGGCAGGTGAGCGGCCCGCAGTAGCTGGTGCCGCTCCGCTCGCCGCTGGAAGAACTGACACCTCTACACCCGGGTCGGGCGCTGCCGATGATTCCAGAGCATCGCCGATGCCTCACATCAGCTCCTGATCCCCTGCCGCCTGTCCGGATAATGTGACCGACATTGGCTGAGCTGCTAGATGTGATCCAACCACTCTCACAAAACAACGGTGTACGACGAGGACTGTAAGAACACTCAGTTCACTCAACGCAAACTTTAGGTCATTTGTTCCTTGCACCTGTGGAAATCCACGCTCCCATCCAACCCAACCACAGCGTAAAAGTCTAATGTGTAGGAAGTCTGAAGGAGGGTCTTCTATCCAGAGATCCGCGGTCAGGTGTGTCGGCCCAGGCCCGCAGCCAGCGATGAGGGTAGACGCCAGCCCCAGCTCGACTCTGCCTGTCCCGCCGGCGGGGTGGGTGGGGTTGAGCTGGAGTTGGTGCTTCTTTTCCGCGCCGCCTGTGGGCCAGCGCCCCGCCGGGGACAGGCAGAGCCGAGCTGGAGCCCCGGGCGTCCCCGGATGGGACACTCGGGAGGGGACGGGGACGGCCCAGGACGGCCGGATAGGGACGAGACGCAGGTCTACACCAATGCAGCAGCACGACTGCCACAAGTGTTTAGCCCGAGCGACCTATGACCTGCGTATATGTGCAGTCGGAATACCGAACTGGTTTATTGTCAAGTGTACCGAGTTACAGCAACAAACTTTGTTTTGCGTACTACCCAAGCAATGGATATTTTAAAGGCGGAGATTGACAGGAGGCCAGATCAATAGATTTTAATTTTTTTTAAATTATTTATTTATTTTTTAAGGTGGAGATTGACAGATTCTTGATTATTAAGGGTGTCAGGGATTATGGGGCGAAGGCAGGAGTATGGGGTTGAGAGGGAAAGATAGCTCAGCCATGATTAAATGGCAGGGAAGACTAGATGGGCTGAACGGCCTCATTCTGCTCCTAGAACTTTTGACCATGAGATCATATCACACGAGGCAAAGAGAAAATAAACATGGTCCACAATATACAGAAAGCCCATTTTATATAATTTCAGGTTAACAAATTGCATTGATGACATCGAGGAGAGCAAGCACAACAATCAAGACATAATAAAAAGCAACTGAACTACAGAAGCTGGTTTCTACCAAATATGGATACAAAACACTGGAGTAACTCATCGGATCAGGCAGAACTTCATTTTCCATGAACCTATCCACGTTTTCCAGAGATGCTGCCTGACCTTTGGAGTTACTCCAGCACTTTTGAGTCTTTTTTTCGTAATCCAGCATCTGCAGTTCCTTGTTTTGACATTTTTTTCCATATTGGGATGATTTGATTAGGTTAAAGTACATAATCCTGGAAATAGAAAGGTTGAAGAGGGGATATATTTGGAAGGAGAGAATAGGTTACCAAACACAAAACACAAAGAGAATAGGTTACCAAACACTGGAGGAACAGTGGGTCAGGCAACATCTGTGGAGGGAATGGACAGGCGGCATAATGTAGCCTGTCCATTCCCTTTGCAGATGCTGCCTGACCCAACGAGTTACTCCAACACTGTGTTCTGCTCAAGATTCCAGCATCTGTAACTCTGTGTGTCTCAAGAATAAGTTACAGGCCAGTTGTAGGAAATTGGATTTCTTCAGCATCTACTTTGATGCACCTAGTCTGATAACTACAAGCATAGAGCTCAAAATTCAAATGTACATTTACCCAAGAACGGAACTCACTATCAAAACATGGAGGGGACGGGGGACACAATTTTTTGGAGGTCGCGCGCACATGCGCACACTCACACACGAGGCTTCGGAGGCTCAATCCAGCAATAAATGCAGCTCAACTGCCTGTCTCACCAGGTTAACCTACAGCCCTGTCTGGACCGACTGGATACCGGCTCTGCTTTTCCGCGCTGGCCATATTTCCCGCAAGCCCAGGCAGGTTAACCTGGCGGGGATGTCGCCCACCTCTCAAAACATGGGGGGGTGGGAAGTCCCCTCTGGCCCCCCCTGGTTTTCCGCCCCTGCATTTACCCACGATCTAGTTCATAATTATTCACCTTGGATTGTGTGGGACATTCTACTAATTGAAATCAAAACAAACTTTTTGTTCTGCCCGAACATTGTGCAGCAAATCAGGCAGCATCTGTGCAAAGAAAACAGTTCCTGCTTCACACTTTCCACTGTTCATTGTAATTTATCAACATATTTCCTTTTGGATTTCCAGCAAATGCATTATCTTACCTTCATGTGCCACATGACATAATTGGAGCCAAGTGACAATAAGCTAACTTGACATTTATGCTGCTGGAATAACTCAGCGGGACAGGCAGCATCTCTGGAAAGAAGGAATGGTTGACGTTTTGGGTCGAGACCCTTCTTCAGTCTGAAGAAGGGTCTCGACCCGAAACATCACCTATTCATTCTCTCCAGAGATGCTGCCAGTCCCGCTGAGTTACTCCAGCTTTTAGTATTGATCTTTTAAAGCAGCATCTGCAGTTCGTTCCTACACATTGTGCTGCTGGATGCTGCTGCCAACTATACAGCAGAAACTTGCAAGCTGACAAATAAGAAAATCACTGAAGACAAAAACAGGTCATCTCATTGTGTGATGCATTGAATTGACAACACCATACCAGTGATACACTCAGTGCAGATATAATGTGATACAAGTGCAAATTACACACACAAAAGATTGGTCAATTCATAAGAACAGATGTCACATTTAATGACTTGAGAAAATGCAGAATTCAAAATAATAAAAAGGCATTAAAAGGTCATCAAGATATGAATCATATCGTCACAAACCCGAAATAGCCTGGTTAGGTCTACCTGAACATTCCCATAGGATTTAAAATTCATAAACTCTGGATGATGCATTTTCCTATTTCACACTTGATTTAATTCCCTTTGATTTCAGTTAAATATTATTTTCATGAATCGTTTCTCTCATAGGTTCTAGGAGCCCAATAAGGCCATTTGGCCCATCAAGTCTACTCCACCATTCAATCATGGCAGATCTATCTTTCCCTGTTAACCTGATTCTCCCACCGTTGCCCCATAACCCCTGACACCAGTACTAATCAAGAATGTCAATCTCCGCCTTAAAAATATCTATTAACCTGGCCTCCACAGACATCTGTGGCAATGAATTCCACAGATTCACCACCCTCTGACAAAATAGATTCCTTCCCATCTCGTTTCTAAAGGTACGTCCTTTTATTCTAAGGCTATGGCCTCTGGTCCTAGACTCTCCCACCCGTCGAAACATCCTCTCCAAATTCACTCTATCCAGGCCTTTCACTATTAAGAAAATTCATTATTTTATTCAGAATGAAAGTATATTTTTGTGTTTTCACAAAGATCCATTTCATAGGAAGCTATGCACAAATGATAGCCAAGGACTAAAAACATCTCAGCGAGTTTGGTATTGACTCCTATGATCAAAGTTGCTGCCTTACTGCGCCAAAGACCCAGTTTCGATCTTGACTACCGGTGCTGTCTTTACAAAGTTTGTACGTTCTCCCTGTAACCACGTGACTTTTCCCCGGGTGCTCCGGCTTCTTCACACACTAAAGACATGCACTTTTGTAGGTTAATTGGCTTCTGTAAATTGTCCCTAGTGTATAGGGTTGAACTAGTGTACGAGTGATCGCTGTTCGGCACAGACTCGGTGGGCCAAAGGGCCTGCTTCCACGCTGTATTTCCAGACTAAATTAAACTAATCCTAGCAAGGTGTCCCTTAAGTGTGCTGCAAAAGACAGCTCTGTGCCTTTAACGGGCTTGGTGTTGCTTAAGTATGGAGCTTACTGAGCTCCCAAGCAATTTTTGATTTTTGTTGATGAGCTTAAATTCTGTGTCACAGCAAATAGCCATTGGGAATAAAAAACTCAAACAAACCCACATAGGTTGCAGGAACCTAAAATGTTCATCAGCACACGGGGTTAATGTAGATAAACAAATCGGCAAAACAAAAAATTCAAAACAGGTTAATGAAGAATAACTGAGCATCAAAAAACTTCAATATGTATCTAGGGGTTTGGAAGCCGAGGCCATATGTGTGTCAGAACAACAGCGGCTCAGAACGCTAATCATTATTTACATTCACCTGGAACAGCAACATCAGGCAACGTTGTTTTATTCTGTCCATATCAGTGCTGAACTGTCAGAATCATACAGCACAGAAACAGGCCCTTCAGCCCAACTTGTCCATGCCAAACAAGATGCTCCATCTACACTAGTCTCATCTGCCCATATCCCACTGAACCTTCCCTATCCACGTATCTGTTCAAATGTTTTTTTAATGTTATTATCGTATCTACTTCAACTACCTACTCTGCCATTGTCTATTCGGTGTATCCTTTGTTCAAGTGATAAAGTTGTTTTATTCAGACAACCATGCACAACTGAATTGTCCTGCTCATTTTATTGCAAGCCCTTTTAACAAATGGAGAGTTGATTGCTGCTGGCCATTCAGATTCTCATACAAGAGAACTATTATCAGTATTCTCCCTTGTTCTGAGATTCCAAACACGTAAAATTTGTTATTTGTGCTTCATTTTCTTTATACTCATGGCTCAATCAATGTTTCTGGTTCTCTGTTTGATTTGGCATGGAATTTTCTAATTAACATTTCTGCTCAATTCATATATTATTTAATAATATTCCTGGTTCTGTTGATTCATATTTCAGTTGCTTCTCACTGTTCTATTGTTATTTTTGGTAATTTGCCATGCAAAATTTCTTTCAAACCTAAATGTGCATAGCACATCAAACTTATATGATTGATCTTATCAGGGTTTCCAGCCACAACAAATTACAAAGTTTTAAATACATTCACTCATTTATGGTCATGGTTTCAACGCAAATGCATTAATCAATGGATTAAAAACATCTGTTGAAGGGATAAAAGATGGCAGCATTTAAATCTCAAAAGGATTTACCAGATTTTATTTACCGGATTTACCCGGCTTTAGCCTGAATTGAGATGAAAGCACTTTTGTTTTTAAATGAAAATTTCTGATTCAATTTTCAATACTTGGAACAAAATGGAATTCAATCGTTCTTTGGTGTGCTGGCTGCTATGATAAGCAGACAGTTTGCAGCTGAGCCTGGCTCTAGGCCAACATCAGACTGGGCTTTGAAAGTACCATTTTTTCCCCAAAGAAAAACTTCCATAGCTATGGGGCGTCATTGCCGAATCCAGTACTGGCAAAATTAGTACTGGCAAACTGGGGGGGGGGGGGGGGGGGGGGGGGGGGGGGGGGGGGGGGTTTGCAATGAGGTAGGTTGGAAGCCTGATAGAGGGGATAAAGCTGTTTCCGAGTCTAGTCAAGTCACATTTATTTATATAGCACATTTAAAAAACAACTCTCGTTGGCCAAAGTGCTTTACATTTGTTATACGAATAGTATACACAAGCAAGCTACATACATATATACAAATAGCCCTCGCTCAGAGGACGTCAGGAAAGGCTTGGGAGAACAGATAAGTTTAGTGATACCCCTCAAGAATAAATTCCAATGCACATAAGTACATGGTATACATGTGAAGTTTTGTGTCCATTAAGTGACCCTCCACATTTCCTACTTTACCCACAGTTAGAATGAATTGTGCATAGGCATTAAATAACAAATTACTTGGGTAAGTATTTAAAGAGTAGACTTCATGTGAAGCAAGCCAGACACAAAATGCTGGCGTAATTCAGAGGGAATGAAGGAATGGGTGTGGAGCAAGCGACGGTAGAGCAAGGTAACTGAATCATGGGCTGAACATGTTGTTGTCCACAGTTGAATGTTTGAAGCATCATCAGCATTGATGAGCATTGTGGTGGCTAACTGAGCATGTGCCAGTGAATGTGGAGAAAGGAAAGAATAGCTGCCAATTCCCACGCAGAAGAGGCAAACAATTTGGATTAAGCAGCCTGTGAGACAAGTATGTTGGACAAATACTAGCACACTTGTCAAGGAGAAGAACAGGGTATAGACAGTGTGGCCAGTACACTGACTTGCCTGAAGAAGGGTCTCGACCCAAAACGTCACCCATTCCTTCTCTCCAGAGATGCTGCCTGTCCCGCTGAGTTACTCCAGCTTTTTGTGCCTATCTTCGGTTCAAACCAGCATCTGCAGTTCCTTCTTAAACACTGAAAATGCTTGACAGTTTCACAAGCATGGGAATATTGCTAAAGACTGTAGTTAGTTTAATGAGTCAGAGGTTGTGCCTGCGAAATCTCACATGATCTGGTCTGACATCATCAGTTTTGATGGGAGTGGCCCAAGAGGACAAAATGGGTGCAAAGACTCAGGCCAATTCCACTTGGCGAATGCAAATCACATGGGGAAGCCTTTCAACATATGGATGTTTATTCTTTTCAATAAACATATAGATGTTTTGAAATAGCAACATGATAGATATTAAAAAAGACACAAAGTGCTGAGGTAACTCAGTGAGCCCGCTGTGTTACTCCAGCACACTATCATTTTTTTTGTAAACCAGCATCTGCAGTTCCTTGTTTTTACATTATAGAAATAAATACTGATTCCAATAATACACTTGTAGAATGAATGTTAATTGCAAGAAAGACATTTTTCCCAGTGAAATGAATTCTGAAATGACCAATGTATTAGTAAATCTCTAAATATGACAAAAAGCAAAAAGCAGCACAAAATTTTACAGGATCATTTGACTACTAAACCATCCAAAATATGGAGAGCTACGAGTTGAGAATCATGAATCTTAAGTTAGGAAATAGCAGATATAATGTCTCCTCAAAGCACAGCCTCCCCACTATGGCTTCATTACCTCCTTTGGTCATGTGTGACAGGTTTGTGGCATTATTGTCAATCTGTTCCAATAAAACATAGAGCATCTTACATTCCATCTTGGCAAATAGCCATGATTACAGACATGATGGTGGAATGTTGAAGATTGATATCCAATGAAATGCAGTGCAATGGAGGCAGCAGAGACTGCAGATGCTAGAATCATGAGCAAAAAAAATAAAATACAAACAAACAGCTGGAGGAACTCAGGGGATTAAGTGGCATCTATTGGGATGGTGGTACAAGGAATTGTTGACATATTGGGTTGAGACCCTGCATCAGGTCCTGATCAACATTGATGGGCATCAATTGACTGACATTGATGATAATGAGTGGTTCAGAGAAGTAACCTGGACTGAAAATATATGTATCCAGATGCCACATTTATTTAGTGCCATATGTATTGAAGAACCAGGTGGAAGAAGTGGTAGATAAATTAGAATGGAGTTTGATTGAAGACAAGTGAGAGCGTGACAGACAATACAATTGTAGAAGGGAGGGTCATAGAAACATAGCCATAGAAATAGGTGCAGGAGTGCCATCGGCCCTTGGCACCGCCATTGATAGATTGATATCCAATGAAATGCAGTGCAATGGAGGCAGCAGAGACTGCAGATGCTAGAATCATGAGCAAAAAAAATAAAATACAAACAAACAGCTGGCCTCAAACCCTCAGTGGGGATTAAGTCACCATCTATTGGGATGGTGGTCAAGGAATTGTCCCCTTTATCCTTGGGCTGAGACCCTGCATCTGGTCCCCAACATCGGGAACAATGATGGGCATCTAATGTCCAAACCTTAAGAATTTGTAAGTTTCTATAAGTGGTTCAGAGAAGTAATTCTAGACTGAGTAAAAACCAAGTCTATCCAGATTTCACACTAAGACAGTGCTGACATCCCAGGAATCATGTATGGTGAACCGTCTCTGCACTCCCTCTATGGCAATAATGTCCTTCCTCAGATTTGGAGACCAAAACTGTACGCAATACTCCAGGTGTGGTCTCACCAAGACCCTGTACAACTGCAGTAGAACCTCCCTGCTCCTATACTCAAATCCTTTTGCAATGAAAGCTAAACATACCATTCGCAGCAGTAAGGGTCAGTATGGGAAAGTAGGAACCGTGGGGGGAATATTAATTGAAATTGGAGAATTCAATGTTCACATACCATTGGATTGCAAGCTATCCAAGCAGATTAAGAGGTGCTGTTCTTCCAGTTTATGTGTGGCCTATAGGCACTGTAGCTTCTTGTGTCTCCTCCTCCCCTGCAGACTGCCCACCAACCAATCCTCTGCAATATTCACTGATTGCTTATTAGCAAAAATTGCCCCCAGTGCGTAGGGAGTGGGTGAGAAATTGGGATAGCATAAAGCTAGTGCGAATGGGTGGTCGATAGTCAGCATGGACTTGGTGGACTGAAGGGCCTGTTTCCCTACTTGTATCTCTAAACTAAAACAAATTTTACCCTGACATTTCTGGCTGTCAGGTAGGAGAGAGGTGAGTGATGTATATTTATATTTTTAATCCTCCTTTCATCGACAGGGGTCATTTCAACTATCCCACAACATAGAAGACCACTGCAATGTATAGGGCCTCACCTTGGTTAATTGTCCTAGTGGTTTCAGTAACACTTGCTTCTTTTAGATAAGAGACGGTGCCTGCCTGTGTATCTGCTCAACCTACTCCATTTAATTTTCCGCAATGCATTTATAAAAGAGTGTTCGAGTTCCGATTTTCTACTGTGCTATATACACACACCCAGTAATATGTCAAAATGATTAGATGAGTAATCAGAGAATGACTAACAAGATAATTAAATGGTGCATGTCAAGAGTTGAAGCAGCATCAAAATAATAAATATTCATGTAGTTCTCAACTTGTGAGCAACTGAAAAACTTACATGAAGACTGCATACAGCGACATCTCCCGCAATTTATCTTACAGCCAAAGAAAATGTCATAACTTAATGAGAATATGAAGAGCTCATTTTCCCCCTTTTCTTCCTCTTGCTCACTGACTGGCGCAAGAACTGGTCTCTAATTAGTGCGAACGGCATGTGGCTTTTGAATTGATGGCATAGTTGGAACAAAAGCAACACAGGGGACAAACTACATGAATAAATCACAACTCCCATCAAGAAACCAGTGACAGACCTGTACGACAGAAACACTGTGCAAGCAACCAAGCTGTTGCCAAAGGAATGGAATTTATCTTCTATCGAGCAAGGTGCCAAGATGGCTATGGAGAGCACACAATGCAATGTGGCTTCCATCTTCAGCAAAAGACAGGTAAATGTAACACATGCATTGAGATGATTTGTCCATTCAATGAGAGACACCCAATCAGTGGTCAACAAAGCAAGTCAAGTATAATATTAAATTGAAAAGTTGGGCATGCAGAGGCAAGGGCTTGTGTTAGACCAGAGAACCAGGAATGTTTAGGATCCAGCAGCAAGAGATAAAAATAAAAAATAAAACAGAAAAGGGAGGACATTGATTTTGAGAGAAAACTTGCATGCATGTCAAAACAAACAAAGCTTCTATGGATGGGTGGATATGGGGCCACTGCAGTACAAGCTTCTTGTATTAATAACAGGCAACAATGAAATGGTAGATACATTCACTTTTTTTTGTATTAGTCTTCACTAGGGACACTGCAAATATCCCTTGAATAAAAAAAAACACGGGGGAACTCAGTGAATGAGGCAGCATCTGTTCAGGTGATGTTTTGGGTTAAGACCCTTTTTCAGAATAATTTTAAAAATCCCAATCGCAAGGGATATACTGCAAGTATTAGAGAATGTTATGGTGCTTACGGTGGGTAAACCACTGAGATATAATGAGCTGCACCCAAGGGTTTTAAAGAAAGTGATACAAAGATAATTGAAGTATTGGTTGAACTTATTTCAAAACTCATTAAATTCTGGGAGGGAATCAAAAAATAAGAACACAGCTAATGACACTCCCTTGTTTATAAAGGGAGGAAAGCAGAATGTGGATCACTATAAACCAGTGTGTTGGCTGAGATGCCAGAATCAATAATCAGAGGAAATGACTAATAATTTAGAAGAGCTGAATATAATCAAATGTAGTCAACATGGTTCTTTGAAGAGGTGACAAATATGTTGATGGAGGAGAATCTGTTGATGTATTATATTTAGATTTCTAAAAAGCATTTGGCTATGAGAATTTCTCGATGACAGTCCATATTACAGTCAAGAAGGTACTGGACATCCTGGGGCATATAAAGGAAGATAAATCTCCCAGCTTCACACAGAGGGTAGTGGGTATATGGAATGAGCTGCCAGAAGAGGTAGTTGAGGGAGATATTATAACAGCATTTAAAAGACACACGGACAGGTTCGTGGATTGGAAATGTTTAGGGGAATATGGGCCAAATGTGGGCAAATTGGACTAGCTTAGATGGGGCATTTGGTTGACATGGATGAGTTGGGCTGAAGAGCCTACATCTGTGCTGGATGACTATGACTCACTTTCCTATCAACATACAATATATTCTTCTATTTATAAAAGGTGATCAATGGGCATCCATTGAACAAATAAGATAAGACATCATTTATGTATGCTGCCGCCGTTTTGCACAGAAAACTTCCAATGAATCAACGGAATAGCCTGCAAAACAATATTTCAAATTATTGTTCTTTGGGATTAAAATAATAATAGACTTTACTTCTTCGTACTGAATATCAAAATGGTGTTTCATCTTCCATTTAGGCTTTTATTTCCATGTCTTGTAAATCTTGTCCGGCTGTTCTGGCTATTTTGTACAATATTCCTTTTTAAAAGCACTAGGTTGTATTGAAAGTATATTTAACTATTCACATCCAAGGAGTTCCATTTGACAATTAATGGAACTCTAGGTTTAGTAACATTCAAGTACCATTAAATAGAGAAGAAAGAAGGAAATCTGAAAATACTTAGCACCTGCAGCGATAGAAACATTAAAAAGGACTCCTTCAATAATCCGCAGTATTCCCACAATCTGTTCTAATTTTGAATCGGATTTACAACATTTCAATATTGTTTTAAATATTAAAGATTTATACCTAGGATGGATGTGGACTCTGTGGGACAGGTTTAGTTTAGTTTTGAGATAGAGCTTGGAAACAGGCCCTTCAGCCCAAGCCAACCATCGATCACCCATTCAAACTATTTCTATGTTATCCCACTTTTGCCTCCACTCCCTACACACTAGGGGCAATTTACAAAGGCTAATTAAACAACAAACCCACACATCTTTGGGATGTGGGAGGAAATCGGAGCACCTGGAGGAATGCCATACGGTCAGAGGTAGAACGTGAAAATTCCACATGGGTAGTACTCGATGTCAGGATTGAACCCAGGTCTCTGGCACTACAAGGCAGCGGCTCTACCAATTGCACCACTGTGCCACCCTGAATCTATCACTCATTCCTAATTGCCCAACAAGAACACGGCTTGATTATACAGCTGCAGTTCACCTGTGAAGGTGCTCCCAGCATACTGCTTTGTAAACTGTTCCAGGATTCTGATCTAGTGATACTGAGGGAATGGGAATGTTTGTATACATGTATATAATGTGCAAGTTAATTGGAGATGGTAGTCTTTCCCTTGAGCCACCTTCATTCTGCCCCAGTGGTAGAACTCCTCTTGCATTCTCCGTAGTTTCTGCAAGCACAATGTATTGTCTGGTTTTGGCATTTAACCTTTCAAATCAAAAGAACCTGCACAACTGGTTCAACATCAAAAAACCAACTGCAACTATTCTTCTCCACCGAGTTATTAAGCCTGGATTCTATCAACTCCTGACATATTTAGTAATATAAAGACAAAGGATTTATGTGTTAAAAAATGAGATCAGTTTAAACTTACACATAGAAATGGATTAGGATTAGTGACTAGGACTAGATTAAAATTGTTTAACTAGTTCAATTCAGAACATTACAACACATAATCAAGTATTTCACAGAAATCACAAGTTCCCTAACAGAACTCACGCTTATTTATTTTGTAAAATGTAAAACGTTTAAGGAGTTGACTTCAACAATGTACAGAATTCTAAATTTTAGAGCTTTAAATCTGTCCAGCCTCTCTCGCACGCGTGCACACGTAAGCGCGCACATCCCTCCTCTGCTTACTAATAAAAGCTTTGAGATTTACCAATGTCACAAAGTGAAAATTGATTGGCAAGAAACTTAAAGGCCTGCCCCACCGAAAAACTGACACTCTCCAAAATTTTGCGCGACAACGGCCTGTCGACCTGCAGCTGCATTGAGGCCGTACGCAGCGCCTCGATGGCCGTACGCAGCGTCTCAACGCCGTATGCAGCGTCTCGACGCCGTACGCCTAGCACATGGCATTGCGCGATGATATCACCGCCCGGCGTGCTGTTGCGTGATGACGTAACCGCCCGATGCCGTGCGACGTCCAAATTCAGTCGGCCCGCCTCCTGCCCAGCTGATTGGCGAGTATGATGTCGGGACCAGCCCCGCCCAACTCCAGACGGCTCCACGGTTGGAAGTGAGACCAGCCCCGCGAGGCCATACGCCTCAAGCCACCACGTTTGGCCGCGCTAGACCATGCAATCGCATGCTGGTGGGACAGGCCCTTGAAACTCGGCAAAGTTCTGCATCACCATTTTTGTAAGCTCTACGTGCTTTACAAACCCTACCTTCCTGAAGTTCAACAATTTATTTTAGTTTTTAGAGATACAGTGTGGATACAGGCCCTGGGCCCACCAAATTCACGCCGACCAACGATCACCCCATGCGCTCATTCTAGCCTACAGCCTAGGTACAATTTACAGAAGCCAAACTACAAACCTGCATGTCTTTGGAGTGTGGGAGGAAACCGGAGCATCCGGAGAAAACCCACGCGTTCACAGGGAGAACGTACAAACTCTACACAAACCATCAGAGGTCAGGATCGAACCCGGGACTCTGGCGCTGTAAGGCAGCAGCTCTTCTGCTGCACCACTGTGCCACCCTCAACTTTTCCAACAGTATTTCAACTCACACAAACAATCACTCAGAGACCCAAAGATTTGTAAGTGCTCCAATAAAAATAGAAACCACTGGGTATATTCAGATCAGGCAGCATCCAAGGAGAGTGAAATTGAGTTCATGTTTCAAGTCGATGATCCTTCATCAGAAACTAATCCTGGTGAGAATCCCTAGTGTTTTTTTTTAATTTCAGATTTCCAGGAAATCTGCATTTTTGATTCCAGCTAAAATATTGCAGCTTCTTTACGGTCCACAAAACAATTTCTAATGGAAATATTTGACATCTCTCATCCCAGCTCATTAATTTTTTCATGTTCACACATATACAACCACGTGTAATTGTTCTCATGGTATTTTCATTATTGTTGTTGCTGAATTCAAGAAACGCAAATAAATAATTTCTGCAAGGGAATTAAAATAATGTTAATACCCTGGAATCAGTTCAGAGAAAGTTTATTAAACCAATATTTGGAATGGGAAGGTGAATGGCTGATACAAGCCTATCCAGCTTGTGTTTAAAAGAGTGAGAGTACATGATTGAAACATGCAAGTTCCTGAAGGGTCTTGGCAGGCTGGATGTGGAGAGAATATTTCCTCTGGCAGGACAATCTGAAACTATGGAGTCATACAGCAGGGAAACAGGTCCAACGGCCCAACTTGCTCATGCCGACCAAGATGCCCCATCTACACTAGTCCCACCTTCCCACATTAGGCCAACTCTCCAAAACTTTCCTATTCATGTACCTGTTCAAGTGCCTTTTAAATGTTGTATTGTACCAGCCTCAACTACCTCCTCAGGCCATATACCCACCACCCTCAGTATAAAAAAAACCTGCCCCTCAAAGTTCCTATTAAATCTTTCCCCTTTCACCTTAAATATATGTCTCCTGGTTTTTGATTCCCCTAATCTACAATACAATACAATTTGTTTGTTGTCATTTGAACCCAGAGGTTCAAACAAAATTTGGTTTCTGCAGTCATACAACCAAGACACAACACAATTTACACAAACATCCATCAGTGAATCTCCTCCTCACTGTGATGGAAGGCAAAGCCTTATCTCTCCTTAATCTAAACCTTTTTTTAATCTGGTCATTGTTTAAAAATAAAGGCTTGGCTATTTGTGACAGACAATATGAAATTTCTCTCAAAATTTGTTCACAAGCCTTTGGTTATTGCCAAGTAGTGGAAAACTCTCGACAAGGGAGAAAAAGATTCCACAGATATATGGCCAATGTAGAATGGAGGTACAATCAAATCAGTTGAACAGCCAAAGATAGACAGCCAAAGAAAAGGACAGACATGGCAAAGGTTGTGCACCTGTACAATCAAATCAGTTGAACAGCCAAAGATAGACAGCCAAAGGACAGCCATTTTCTTTTTAATGGCAAAGGAGGTTTTAATGGCAAAGCAGACTGAGTTTCTACTCCTTCTCCCAATTCATTAGTTCAAAGCTACAATGTCCTTTGGATTAAAAAAAAAAGATCTCGCTTGTCATTTTTGGTATTATTGCTATTACTCTGCCATGACTGTGTCGGAACTTTTCAGAGCTCACATCAAATTTTAATTCTCTGGTTGGCACAACGTCTTCCATTCATATCACTGCACATGAGATTCTGGTGTTACTGACAAGCAATGCATTCACATGGGAAGGGGAAAGGTCTGATTCACAACACAATCCACTGAATTTACATTTTACATCTATTAGTAGCAACAGATTAAATGCTGTGTTTGACTCAAAGTGTCAGACCCTTCCGGTCATATCATCATTGTTGAAAACATCAACAGGCACGGTGCCTCATAATGCTGTGTACGACAGTGATCGCAACTTCTACTGAAGTGTGGATGGCCGTTGGCTCGCTAGGAGCTCATCCGCCCTTTGACAGGTCTTGTTTTTGGTCCTGCTGGGGGTCCACAGCCCCCTCCACACCTGTCAAACCAGGTGGGGAAGACGGTTTAGTCGCCGACTATCCGACCATGGAGCAGGTAGCACGGGATTACATGGTACCGTGGCGGGAGAAACCCCCCCCCCCCCAACCTGACCTTTTGTACCTTTTGTACAAAAGAAGAATGATAAAAATTGTAGGCTGTGGAATATATTTAATTTCAGTTTCCACTAATTACAGAGAAACAGTTCAACCCTAATTAGGATTTAACATGTCCTTCCTAAACACACTGAAGCCAAACACAAATTAATTCTGATACAGAATTTAATTGTTCAAAGATAGAAGGGTTCTGACCCGAAATATCATCTATCCATGTTCTCTCGAGATGCTGCCTGACTCGAGTTATTCCAATAGTTTGTGTCCTTTAACTTTAAAAGTATACATGTAAATAGATTCTATGGCCCATCGAGTCCACGCCGACCATCCATTCACGCTAGTTCGATGTTATCCCACTTTCTCATTCACTCCCTGCACACTAGGAGTAATTTATCGAGTCCAATTAACTTACAAACCTGCATGTCTTTGGGATGTGGGAGGAAACTTGAGCACCTGGAGGAAAGCCACGTAGTCACAGGGAGAACGGGCAAACTCCACAAAGACAGCACCCAAGGTCGGGATTGAACCTGGGTCTCTGGTGCTGTGAAGCAGCAGCTCTACCAGCTAAATCAAAAAGCACAATTATGAATGCATATTGTATGACTTTATAAAGTTACAACAGATTATTAAAAACAAGAAAAATATTCACCCATACACCCATACTTTTTATGTATCAAAGGGCACAATTAAGGAGCCAAATGAGTGAAAATGAAATCTATTGGATAACCAGCAGTTACTATCAGCCAAATTGTCTCCCTACATGCAGAAATTTCCATGATATACGTATGCTGGATAAATTGTGTAACTTATTCAAAGTTATATAATACCATGGCATACTCATGAATACCACAAGTAATGGCAGGTGCCATCTATCCGTAAGAAATGACATCATGAAAGCCAAATCTCTTTTTCTGGTCTTTTAATCTGACTTTACTGGTCTCTTGCAGTAAACGTTATTCCCTTTTCTTCTATTCATGTATCTGTACACTGTGGGTGGCTCAATTGCAATCATGTATAGTCTTTCTGCTGACTGGTTAGCGGGCACTGTTTAGCATATTTTCCTTGCACATTTTTCTCCATGGATGGAGTTCAATAACTGTGACGACTTGGGTCATGAGTAACCAACATTTCTGTATAATCATACTGCCAGATTAACAGAACACTCAAACGATATCTTAAATGGTCAACCGCAATAATATGAATGCTCTTAACGAGGCCAGAGTACAATGAGGCTAAATATTATTTTAGCAGCAGAAAACAATGCTGGCAGTGACAGTAAGATTAACAAATGCTGTTCTGAAAATTCTTGGTTGCTGAGGTGTAATGTGAACTCATTTTGGCGACAATTTTACATAGTAAAACATCTACACACAGTGCCAAAGCCCAGTATGATCTAAATATATAAATCACTACACTGGTGGGCATCTTTCAGTTCCAATAAACATTGATAGTTGTATTGCTTAATTGCCATAGAATGGTTAACAACAGTACTTGCAGAAGGACGACACTAATTTTGACTTGCTGTCACCTTGAAAAGCTCAATAGTGAAGATCTATGTTCTCAAATCATCAACAGGATCAGATAAATCAAGTTGTAAAGTGAATAGATAACCTACTGCTTTGTTTCTTTTTCTTTGGCATTTCTATGGTTTGGAGATTAATTTGCGCTTTGCAAGCATCATAAATGTTAAATCCAGATTGCAGGCATGTTGAGGTGTAAGGAAATTAATCATCTGATCATCAGAAAGATTATTATAAAAGGGCAAGTGGAGTTATTTTGTGACTTGAATATATATTTAAAATATATTGTACTATGAATGCTGTAAGAAGGACCTGCAGATGCTGGTTTAAACCGAAGATAGACACAAAAGCTGAAGTGATTCAGCGGATCAAACAGCACCTCTGGAGAAAAGGAATGGGTGACATTTTTGGGTCGAGACCCTTCTTCAGACTGAGAGTCAGGGGAAAGGGAAACGAGAGATAGAGAACAAATGAATTAAAGATATGCAACAAAATAATGATGAAGAAACAGGCCATTGTTAGCTGTGGGCTAGTTGAAAACACGTTACAGACAATGAGACTCAGCAAGACGACTTTGGAACGAGTACAATGACTTGGGTAGGGGAGGGATGAAGAGAGAGGGGTTGCAAGGACTATTTGGAGTTACAAAAATCAATATAATGCTTGCAGTTTCAATTCATGTGTACAATATAATTTTCCAGTCAAATCAATAATAACTCCTATATCATGGGTAAGATGTCCTTTACCCATTCAAGCGTGAAGTATATTTTATTGTCATATGCCCCAAAATGGAACCATGAAATTATTACCTGCAGCAGCACCACAGGTAGGTAAACATAGTGCTCAGTAGATCCATAATAAGGAACAAAAAGTTAAATACTTTTTTTTTTTAAATAGTGCAAAAAACAAAGCCCCAAGTCTCTAGTGTAATCCAGGCAGTTCGCAGTTTAGTTGGAGTTCGTTCCAATGTTCTTGGTATATAAAATATAACCATTAAACCATTAAAACATTGACAAATGTAAAACCACTATCTTACTATGCCTTTGCTAAAGCATGCATCTATAGATTGGCAGGAAATCTTATGAATCATAAATTAGCTCACTCGTGCAGTGGCTTGCAAATAAATAATTCAGAAACTTTGTATCAATGCATACTTTGATGGTTAGATTTGCACAGGGAAGTAAAGCAAAAACCAATTAGATCCTTGCCCGAGTTAAATGAGCTAATTCAGCCAGTTGCCAGCAAGAAAACATAGGAAGCTTCACTCTCCATTCGTGTCCTTCATTCGATACTACTGAACTGAGACCAATTGATTTTATGCATGCTAGATTATAGAAACAAAAGGAGTAATTTATCCTCTCAAATTTATCTCACCGTTCAATAAGATCGTGGTCGATCTATGAATTCTTGGATGTACCTGCTTTTTCCTTTATTTTTCACAAGAACTTTGTTTAGTTTATTATTGTTACGTGCACTGATGTACAGTGAAAAGCTGTATGATCTATAATGATCAAGCCGTCCGCAGTGTACAGATAAAGGATAAAGGGTAGAATGTTTAGTGCAAGATAAAGTTCAATGAAAGAAAGTTCAAAGGTCTCCAATGAGGCAGATGGGAGGTCAGGACCACACTCGAGACAGTGAGAGGACGATTCAGTTGCCTGGTAACAGCTGGGAAGAAACTATCCCTGAATCTGGAGGTATGAGTTTTCAAATCAAATGCTATTTAATCACAGATTAAATGGATAATGGAACCATTTATGGAAGGAGTTTTCAAGGTTCATTTGCACATGTGTATCAATGTTACTCCCGACAAGTTTTATTTTAATTTCTAATATCAGTGTTGCAACTGTGCACTTAAAAAAAAAATTAAAAGTGAAATAATTTCAGCTAAATTAAATTTAATTATTGATTTAATTGTGCTCATCTGTACACTGGGAAAATGTGAATTTACATTCAACTAGATACAATATTAGATTTTTTTTTTTTACTATCGTGTAAACATTTTGCCTACAGCAATTCTTATCACATGTTGAAAAATAAAATTGTACTGCCACAAACTACTGGATATACATCTTTCTGCTCAATGACCTTGTTTGTAACAGTTGTAACTCAGTTTTTAAAATGAACGTGATGTTCAGTGTTTACATTGAGTGCCAACACTCTGATATATACTGGACTGCAAAGAATTAGAAATAAGGAACTGCAGATGCCAGTTTACAAAAGATGACACAAAGTGCTGGAATAACTCCGAGGGTCAGGCAGCATCTCCAGAGAACATGGATTGGTGACGTTTCGGGTACCTTTCGTCACCTATCCATGTTCTTCAGACCCGCTGAGTTACTCCAGCACTTTGTGCAGAGAATTAGATGTGCGTCTACAATATGCCAGCACTGAATTACTAGCTTGCAGTGCTGCTGCAATAATATTTTTTTCAGAGGGTAACTTCAGCTGGTCACAGTGCCTTGAGTGGAGCGTGGATTTATAACCGTCCAACATTAGCACAAAAATAAATGCTTTAGTTCACATACCATTACAGTTACTAATGGTCAACGAGATGACAACTTCACTTTTATGAGCACACATCACTATTTCATGCGAACCAAAAAATGATCTTAAATGGACGCAGCTCTATAAGACTTAAAAAGGGTCTCGACCCGAAACGTCACCCATTCCTTCTCTCCAGAGATGCCCCTGAGTTACACCACATTTTTGTGTCTATCTTCAGCTCTATAAGACTTTGGTTAGGCCACATTTGGAGTATTGCGTGCAATTCTGGTCGCCCCATTATAGGAAAGATGTGGAGGCTTTGGAGAGGATGCAGAGGGGGTGTCTCAGAATGCTGCCTTAATTACAGGCTTTCAATTACAGGAGGTGGTTGCATAGACTTGGATTGTTTTTCTAGGACATCGGAGGTTGAGGGGAGACGATAGAAATATAGAAAATTATGAGAGACATCGATAGGGTAGACGGTCAGAACCTTTTTCCCCGCAGGGTAATAATGTCTGACACTAGAGGACATAGCTATAAAGGGGAAATTTGAATGGATGGGGACCCGGAACACATTGCCAGGGGTGATGGTAGAGGCAGATACAATAGTGGCGTTTAAGTGGCTTTTGGATAGGCACATGGAAGTGCAAGGAGGGATATGGATCGTGTACAGGCAGATGAATTCTCTTTAACTTGGCATTGTGTTTGGCACGAACATCGTGGGCCAAAGAGCCCGTTCCCGTACTGTACTGTTATATCGTCTATATCGTAAGCATGCCAAACATACCTTTAACTTCATGGTATTCGCATTAGTTTATCATTGTCACATGAATTGAGATAAGGTGAAAAACTTTAACGTACTATTAGTCAAAGTAGTCGACTAGTCAAATTAGACTAGTCAAATCATACGAGCCCAATCAAGCCATGCACAAGTACAATGGGACAAAGAGGAAAACAATCTGTGCAGAATATAGTGCAACAGCATTAGTGTTGCGGGAGCCACAGAGAAATTACAGATTAAAAAAGTGCTAGGGCTGCAATAAGATAGAATGGAGGATCGAGACTACAGCCTTAGTATATGAGATCCGTTTAATAATCTGAGCCCCAATCTGATGGTGCTTCCTTTTAAGATTTTTGTGTCTCTGCCCAATGGGAGAGTGGAGAAGAGAAAATGACTGGGTTGTGGGTGGTCCTTGACTATGTTGGCTGCTTTCCTGAGGCAGTGCGAAGTGTAGATGGAGTCGCTGAGGTTGGGTGGCTGATAGGCCAGTTTGCATGAAGGACTGAGCTGCATCGACAACTTTGCACCTTCTCGCGGTCTTAGGCAGAGCAGTTGCTTCCTACACTACCCTTGGGGACGGACATGGGGTTCTGTCTTGCAGAATACAATGTGATCCTGCTATTCACAGTCGTTATTCTATGTTCTTGTTCAACATGGCAAATGTGTCCAAGTCGATGGAAAATATTTTGTATTTGAGAACCGCAATATCTCAATAATAAAATGAATTAATACTCAATGCTGGAACTTATGCAATAATAGCTCATACCAGAAAGTCTTGGTGGGTTTGGGGACCACTTTCATATAATCCTGATTCGTATCCTGCATTTTACGATCCACCTTGTCCAATACCTCCTCATCCCAAAAATCTTTCCGACTGCAGACTTGAAACAGTATTTGGCCATTCCCTCCAAAGATGCTTTCTCCAGCACTTTGTGTTTCATTTAATCTTTCACTTTGGTCTTTTCCTCTCCTTATGCTATATCTCCAATACTTTTCATTGCTGATGTAAACACCCAATATGCATGTTTTGAACTTTGTCAAAAGAGAAAACTTTCCATTCATTTATTTCCTGGAGTCAAATGTTAACACAGAAACATGCAATGATTTTTTCACATGTAAACTTGTATCCTGCTTTGTCCTTAGCATTACAAATATATTTCAGGTCCACCACCAATTTTCTGGCGACGGGTGGTCCAGCACTTCCTTTAATCCGGACAAAATGATGCAAACACATTTGATATCACCCCCCCCCGAGAAGTCCCCCCAAAAATGTGGCTCCTAGGTTAGGTGAGGTGGCCGATCTCTACCTCGTCAGGACTTCTGCACTGATCATCATGTGCGAATTTTCGCCATGCGGCCAGGGCTCTGGAACTCCGGCAGGGTGGGAGCTGGTAGATCCATTCCCACAGCCAACTTCTGTGGCCAATCAGCGGGTCGAATTTGCCCCCTGTGGCCGGGGCACTGGTCTGGCTGGAGCCGGCAGATCCGTTCCCACAGCAGACTTTCGAGGTCAGTATCACGGTTCCCCGGCAGCCTAGGCGGACTGTTCTGGTAACGTTGGACACCTCTTGGAGGCCTTGACCTCTGTTGGTCCGGTAAGGCTTTGGAACCAAGGGCGCCGTAAAATCGATGGTGGACCTGTACATAAGTGGTAGAACGAGACCTCACTTCGCCATATACCAACTGCATTAAGTCACACCTTTGGCATAAATGAAATTCTTCTCAGTTGCCCTGAAACAAAGTCTGCAAAAGTCTTTTTTCACAGCTCATACTAACCAAATGAACCCTGCACTAATTATGATCCATAATGCTTGAAATGAATCTCATAAAAATGTCCTAAAAATGAATAAAAAGCTCATTGAATAAAATGAGAGATATTTGCAACAAAAATAAAATCAAAAGCCTGTTCCAATTCACCGGGAAAAAAATAACATTATTTTCTATATTTAAAAAAATTACATAACTTCAGGTTGCCTTGAAAGTGCTTTCCAACCCATTAAACAAACTTGGGAGCATGGGGTGCCTTTTTTAATTGAGGTAGTAAATACACACGACAGGCCAACATTATCTTTAATGACCATACATTCTGTTTAGTGACATTAGTCGAGGGATAAATATTGACCAGGATATACAAGAAACCCTCCTCTCTTTACTTTGAAGGCAGTGCTGAGAGAAGACATCTGGTCCAACAATACGAAACAACTATTTTTTAAGCTCACCGTTTAAATTAAGAAGTGGAAACAAGGATGAGCGGATGTAGAGCAGTCTGAAGAAGGATCCCAACACAAAACATCACCTATCTGTGTTCTCCATGGATGCTGCCTGACTCGCTAACACTCTCCAGCATTTTGTGACTTCCTCTTGTTTAAATTATTAATGCTTTTGCTGTACCACTAATATTTAAGTTGCAAAATTGCATACTTAAAAGATAATCTAAGAGCTAATAAATGTACAAAATGTTGGCATTAGAAAAATAAATTTGCAATTGAAATTTATGAATCAATCATCGAAATTCCAAAGTTGCACGTAGAAACAAGGAACTGCAGATGCTGGTTAATAAACAAACTGTATATTCTTTTCATTGAATATAAGATTCAAACCAGGTTGACAAATGTACACAGTGTACTGCACAGCGGGGTCAAATGTACACCATAAAATCATTTTACATTGGAAGTAGACGTGAGAATGCAGGAAACTGGAAGGAGAGAAAGACTTTGCTCAACAGGTTGGGCCTTGAATATCACATTTTGAATATCGCATATTAGCATGTGTGTACATTCTCCTGTTTTGTCAACAAAATAAAACCCAATCTGACAAAGTTGCCCTGCTGTTTCTAAACCTGGCTATACATCCATTCATCCCATGATTTGCTGACGTGTATTTCAATGATAAAAGTGTTCCTTTGCAGATCGACTTTGAGGACCTACGTTTTTTTTTCCACAGCCAACATACCAGGGAGACAGAAGTCCTGCAGTCATATAGTGTGAAAACAGGCCCTTTGGCCCAACTTATCTATGCTAACGAACATGCCCCATCTACATTAGCCCCGCCTATCTGTGTTTGGTCCATATCCCTCAAAACCTATCCTATGCATGTACCTGTCTAAATGTTTCTCAAACATTTCGATAGTACCTGCCTCAATTACTTCTTCCAGCAGCTTGTTCCATACAGCTACCACCCTTTGTATATACATTTTCCCCCTTGGGTTCCTATTAAATCTATCCCCCTCCCCTCTCCCCATCTTAAATCTATGTCCTATGGTAACAGATTCCCCTTATCTGGGTAAAAGGGTTCTTGATTCCGCTGCTATGGGCAGACCTTACAGATGGTAACCTATCAAAAAAAAACCCTCATATTGAATTTTACTGCTTCCGTCATTTTCCACTGCTGACTTTCTCCCGAAAAAAGCATAGATCAGAAAAATATCTGAAACGAGTGTACCCTTATGGTGAGACAAGAGACAAAATCCTGCTCTTCCTGGCCCTGAGGAAGCCAAACAAGGTCATAAAAGACACGGACCCACCCAGCTCAGCCCAGAAAATACTCAGATTTTGGGTTGACATTGCATACTGATTAGTGGCATCAATGGACACAATCAGCATATTTGAAGCAGTATAGTAGTAATGTAAAAACCTGCTTCTTTCCCAGAGGCATCACGATTAGAATAGCAGTTAAATATCAGAACAAGGCAAACAGCAGCAGCAGCGTTGGAGAACCCTAGATGCTTGTGACCATTCCGTCAACAGAGGGCTTGAGGCCCCGACCGCGGGAGAGCCAAAGGAAGAGATTGAACTATTTTTTTTGCCTTCCATCACAGTGGAGTGGAATGTGGAGGAGTCACTGTGGCGGATGTTTATGGTAAAATGTGTTTTGTATGTTCCGTTGCTTTTTATTTGTATGACTGACTTGGCAAATTAAATTCCTCGCATGTTGCAAAACATACTTGGCTAATAATGTATTATTGTGATTGTGATTGATTGTGATTAATGCTTCATTCTTTCCAACTTCCTTCCTGCCTCACGAGTGCAGCTATAAATCATTAAACACAGGGATAAATCCAAGTACAAGTGAATAGCAACAGGTACCTATTAGTTTTTGTTTACATCACACCAATTGTTCAGGGCTTATTTACTTAGTTCCCTAATTATACAATAGATGATCAATACTCAAGGGTAATAATCAAAGGCAGTAGCATCACAGAGTACTGAGATTACGATTTTTTATATTCCTGACTTCCTTTTACGTATATCAAAAACTTCAGCAGCTGGAAATCTGAAATAAAGACACAAAAATGCTGCATTCACTCTGTAGCTCATGAGTGGAATGAATAACAGTTAATATTTCAGGTCTGGGACTCATCGGAACTGGGAAGGTCTTTCTAATGTTGTGATGGTACATGCCTCAACTACCTCATCTGGCAGCTATTTCCATATATCCACCAACTTTTGTATAAAAAAAGTTACCCCTCGGGTTCCTAGTAAATCTTTCTCCTACACTGTAAACCAATATCCTCTGGTTCAAGATTCCCTTACTCTGGGAAAATATACTGCATTATCCTGTCTATTCCCCTCATGATCTAATACACTATGATCACCCCTCATCCTCCTGCGCTCCAAGGAATAAGGTCCTAGCCTGACCAACATCTGCCTATAGCTCAGGGCCTCGAGTCCTGGCAACGCCCTTGTAAATCTTCTATGCACATTTTCCAGCTGAACAATATCTTCCCTATAACAGGGTGACCAAGGTTCTTCCCTTCCACTCCACCAACCTCAACATTCAACAGATTATAAATTGCAATATCTGCCATTTGCATTTAGATTCCACCACCAGATACATATTCCCCACCCTTTTCAGCATTTTAAAAGGGCCTTCTTTCTTTAGGTTGTGTCTGATTCCACCATCTCCCCTGGCAGCATGATGATAGCAGCCAAGGCTCTCAGCATAATAAAAAAACTTGCATTGGAAATCTCCTTTAAAAACGTGCCCCCTCTCACCTTAAAGGGCCTGTCCCACTGTACGAGGTATTCAAGAGTTCTCCCGAGTTCTCCCCCGATTCGAGTAATGTTCTCCCCTGACTCGTGTAATGTACTGACTCGTGTAATGTACGTAGTGGCCACGTAGGGGCTCGTAGGAGTAAAAAGTAACCATTTTTTTCATCACGAGTATTTTCTTTACTCGTGGACATTTTTCACAGTGTTGAAAAAACGTCACGAGTTTACCGGATTTCCCGAGTACCAACCGTTACTCGTACGAGCCACTGCGTGACATCCACAAACTCCTACGTACATTACACAAGCTCGAATCAAGGGAGAACTCTTGAATTACCTCATACAGTGGGACAGGCCCTTTAAGCTATGCCCTCTAGTATTTGACAATTCCTCCCGGAAAAAAGGTTTGTTGATTAAATAACAGCTTCTTATAATTTTACACACATCTGTCAGGTAGCCCCTCAGCCCCCTAATGCTCCAAAGGAAACAATTCAATTTTAATGAACCTCTCCTAGCTGATACACCACAATCCAGACGAGATCCCGGTGAACCTTTTGGGCACCATCTCCAAAGCCTAACCAAAGTTTTATAGCGTTGCAACATGAATTGCAAACTTAAAATTAATGCCCCGATCAGGAAAAAGTAAGTATGTCAAACCCCATCTACCGGTATTGCTAGTTTTGTTTTGTTTAGTTTATTGTCACGTGTACCAAGATACAGTGAAAAGCTTTTTTTGTTACGTGTTATCCAGTCAGCAGCAAGACTATACATGATTACAATCAAGCCGTCCACAATGTACAGATAGCCTTTAGGGAACTACAGACTTGCACTATAAAACCCCTCTGTACATTAATGCGCCCTTGGGTCCTGCCATTTACTGTATACTTTCCTCTAACATTTAACTTCCCGAAATGCAATACCTCTCATTCTTCCAGAATAACTACATCTGCCTTTTCTCCACCCACGTTTCCAGCTGATCGATATTCTGCTACGTCTTTTGACAACCTTCCTCACTATCCACAACTTCACCAATTTTCATATCGTATGCAAATTTACTAATCAGCCACGTGAATTTTTGCCCAAATCATATATACAACTTTGACGGGGTCCTCACCACTGTTACAATGTGGCTGAACACAAGCCTGAGGTACTACACTTCACAATGTAGAATTCAATATTGAATTCCCCAGCTATAGATAACACTTTTCAACTTTGTTTTGGATCTGACCATTTCTGCCTGTCATTACTTTGGCTCCTTGTTTTTGTAGAGTCTTGCCAGCTGGGCAGATCCCACAGCCTCAGCATTAGCAAAACATTACACAAGCCCAGAAGCTCACACCGATCTTAAGTGCTTCTTAACTCCAACATTAGCTCATCATAGCTGGTTTCACCCTAACAGAGTTATTCATTTAGTTCTGCACAGCAGTGCAGCTGCCTCACAATCAATGGTCGGCCTGGACATGGTGCCAGAGACCCCGGTTCGATCCTGACCTCCAGGTGCTCCGGTTTCCTCCTACATCTCAAAGACACGCATATTTGTAGGTTAATTTGCCTCTGTAGAATTTTCCCTATTTTCTGTATTTATTCAATTTTTAATATTGCAGTTGTATTCTGTCCTGATGTTGTACTTTCAAAGCAGCATTGCTTTGCAAGGGTAAATGCTCGACATATGTGTACACAATTCAATTAATCCGTCAGCTTCATCAGATAATATTGACACACAACAGCTAATGTACAAATCCAAAAATAAGCGTGGTGTACTGGGGTGTCACAGTCTATGTCATGAAAGTTGCCCAGTTACCTTTAACAGCTTTTTACTTAGTTGGAACACAACAAAACTGTGAAAGCATTATGAAGTTTAGGATTCCTTCACAAATATGGATTTTGAATACCTGGCCCTCTTCAATGGGGCTTTGCTAACAATGATCAAATGTATGAACTCCTCACCCAGTTCAGCAGCACCCACACAACTGTTCTGCAAATCCCAGGCACTCAGAGGTATATGGAGATGCAAGGAACTGCAGATGGTGCAATTTTGAGCAAAACATAAAGTGCTGGTGAAACTCAGTTCGCCAGGTAGCATCTGTGGCTGCCTGTGATGAAGCCGAGTTTTAGTTAAAAATATAAGAAGATATTAATTGGTTTCTGGGCTAGCTTACAGCTTATATTTAGTGTCAAGTTAGGCTTGCCTTAGGTTGTGGGTGTGGGGGATAATAAATCCTATAACATTGTCTCTCAAGTGACAGGCAGAGAGAGAAGCAGCTAAAGATATCTTTGAAGTAGAGATCAAATGACCAATGTTTATGGGGGAGCAGGCAATAAAGGAAGAGAGAAATAAACAGTTGCATCTTTGTAAACAAGTGACCTATGTTTATGAGGGACCAAATGACAGAGGAAGCAGCGGAACAGAGAAGGGTGGTCTATTTGGAGAATGGACAATGTTTTTAGTATTCTTGTACCATGTAAAAAAAGGGTTTGATGTGATGCATTCTGTGGAAACCTTTTCCAGTACTTCTGACCATGACTAATGTCTGTGGAATGTGATAAGGGGACAAAAAACCTATTTAAAGCAATGTAATTCTGTTGTTCAGGGAAGAGGACTGGGGACAGTTGAGTGTCTACATTGGTCACTTAGCTGGAATCCTCGCTCCCTTCCATCGGCCGATGTTAAGTAAAGTTTTGAACTGGTCTACCAAAACAGTTTGTGTGGTGTCTGTTTATTAAGAAGCGAACCTGGTTTAGTAGTTAAGATAAGTAGCTTTTTCACCTGGACTATGGTGCCTTCCTCACCTTGGTGCCACTGTGTTGTGTTGTGTGGTGGACTTTCTGTGTTTGTGCTTTTCTTTTATTTAATTCAATTCAATTTTATTTTTAATATGTTTTATTATTATTTATTTATTTATTTTTATGATACTGCCTGTAAGGAAAATTCATTTTGTTGTCTCTAATTGAGACAATGACAATAAATTTGAATACAATACAATACAATACAATACAAGTGGTGGGAATGGAGTCATAGAGTCATAGTCTTACAGCCCTTTGTCCCAACTTACCGGCGCTGACTAAAATGTCCCATCTAGTCCCACCTGCCTGCATTCGGCCCATTTGCCCCTAAACCTTTCCTATCCATGTACTGGTCCAAATGTTACCAAACTCACAGAACTGGGTCTCTGCGCATCCCTCTGCAATTGGATCCTCGACTTCCTCATTCACAGACCACAGTCTGTCCGCATTGGTGGAAATGTGTCAGCCTCGATAACAATCAGCATGGCAGCACCTCAAGGCTGCGTGCTCAGCCCCTGCTGTACTCACTCTATACTCATGACTGCGTAGCCGGTCATAGTGCGAAATCCATCATCTAATTTTCTGACGACACTACTGTTGTGGGACGTATCACTGATGGAGATGAGTCAGAGCATAGAAGGGAGATCGACCATTTGACCAAATGGTGCCAGCACAATAACCTGGCTCTCAACACCAGCAAAACCAAGGAATTGATTGTTGACTTTGGAGGGGGTACGTTGGAGACCCACAGTCCAATGTATATCAACGGGTCGATAGTGGAAAGGGTCAAGAGCTTCAAATTCTTGGGCTGCATATCTCTGAAGACCTCTCCTGGTCCTAGAACACTTATGCAATTATAAAGAAGGCACATCAGTGCCTTTACTTCCTGAGAAGATTACGGAGAGTCAGTATGACAAGGAAGACTCTCTCGAACCTCTACAGATGCACAGTAGAGAGCATGCTGATCGGTTGCATCGTGGCTTGGTTCGGCAACTTGAGCACCCAGGAGCGGAAAAGACTACAAAAAGTAGTAAACACTGCCCTGTCCATCATCGGCTCTGACCTCCCTACCATCGAGGGATCTATCATAGTCACTGCCTCAAAAAGGCTGCCAGCACCATCAAGGATGCACACCATCCTGGCCACTCACTCATCTCCCCGCTGCCTTCAGGTAGAAGGTATAGGAGCCTGAAATCTGCAACATCCAGGTTCCGGAATAGCTACTTCTCCACAGCCATCAGGCTATTAAACTGAACTCAATCAAAACTCTGAACATTAATAGCCCATTGCACTTTATCTGATTATTTATGTGTGTATATACATAATCAATAGTGTATGGTCACACTGATCTGTTCTGTATTTATTTATGCCTACTATATTCTGTTACGCTGAAGCAAAGCAAGAATTTCATTGTCCTATCTGGAACACATGACAATAAACTCCCTTGAATCTTGAAATGTCTTTTAAATGTTGTTATAGTACCTGCCTCAACTACCTCCTATGGCAGCTTATCCCATGTACTCATCATCCTTCTAGGTCACTGCTCTATAACAAGCCCCAAGGCCCTGCCATTCACTGTGAAGGTTCTACCCTAGTTACACTACCCAAAATGCAACAGCTTGCATATCAGCATTAAATTCCAGTAATCATTCCTCCGCCCACTTGCCCAGCTGATACACATCTTGCTGCTATTTTTGATAACCATCTTCGCTATCTACAAAACTTTAGTGTCATTGCAAGCTTATTAATCAGTCTTGTACATTCTCACCCAAATCGTTGATATAAACCACAAACAGCAAAGGGCCCAGCACTGATCCCAGCAGCAGAAGCCACTAGCCACAGGCCTTCAGTCCACAGAACAACCATGCACCATCAACATTTGCATCCTTCCATGAAGCCAATTCTCCATTATAGATATCTCTGGATCACATGCGATCGAATCTTCCAGAGCAGCCTACTATCCGGAATCTTATCAAATGCATTGGTCCATGTAGACAATGTCTACGGCTTTACCCTCATCAACCTTTTTGGTTACTTCTCCCTGGTAGATCCCTCTACACATTGCCCGAGGAGGCTGTGGAAAAGAACTGGCTTATATTTAGTTTAGTTTTAGTTTAAAGCTGAATCATGTCCTTCGGCCCACCAAGTCTGTGCCGACCAGTGATCCCCACATCTATATTACTAAAACTCTGTTCTTGACCGGTTTTGGCGATCTGTGCTGCGATTTCCGAGAGAACGCCGCCACCTACAGACGTCATTTTTGACCACTTCACTCAGAGCCCCCCTCCGCCGCATGTGTGCTGAGGATTTTTCCCGTCGATGAAATATGAAAGAGATATTAATGATTTTACAAAATTCCCCATTCTCTCTGCTGCTCCTGCTGGTGGGATGGGGGAGGGACTATAAAACCAGGAAGTGGTGTGCCCCAATCAGTCTCTACAACATGGAGGTCTGAGCTCTGAATGACTGAAGAAATGTCTACACAGCTGTGAGTAAGTACCCTTAATTTGGTTTGAAAATGAAAATATGGTTATGGTTAGTTTGAAGGAAAAAAGCACTGCCTGCAAATGGTTGTTTGGGGGGTTTGGGTTCTCTCTCTCTCCCCCCCCCCCTCCCTCTCTCTCCTACCCCCCCCCCCTCCCTCTCTTCCCCCCCCCCCTCCCTCCTCTCTTCCCCCCCCCCCTCCCTCCCTCCTTCCCCCCCCCCCTCTCTCCCCCCCTCCTCTCTCCTCCCCTCCCTCCTCCCCCCCCCCCCCCTCTCTCTCTTTCCCCCCCCCCCTCTCCTCTCCCCCCCCCCCCCCCCCCTCTTCTCCTCCCCAAGATCAAGATTTGCCATCTCACTTGTAAGGCCCTCTACATATTGCCAGAGGAAGCTTTGCTGGACACACTTGACAAGTTCCACCCTGTCTAATCCCTTGGCACGATGACAGCCCAAATCTATATTTGGAAAGTTAAAATTCCTGACCATGACAACCATATTAGTCTTGCTGCTGCCTGCAAACTCTTAGCATATTTGAATGAATCTCATTGTTCTTCTAGTTCTCATTGACTATTTGGGGGTCTGTAGTACACTCCCAATTAGCTGATCATCGCCTTTTTATTTTTCAGCTCCACCAAGATAGAGGAACCATCTCGGACTACTGCCATGACATTCTCCTTTATCAACAGAGCAACACCTCCTCCTCTTTTAACCTCAACTCTATCTCTATCTCACCCATAACAGCTGTGTTAATGTGTTAGATTATAGACATTTTAATTGTGCTAAATTGAACCAATACTGAATATTAAACAGTTTATGTCATGAAGTAGCAGGATCTCAATGTTTAATTTCACGAATCTGAGAAATTCAGAAATTGCCAGCACTTTAAACACCATTTTTCAATTCCATCCAGAATTCTCTCCCAGAACTGGAGAAACCTCACGTGCAAAAGGGTTTACACTACCTTTTGCATGCAAAAGTTCAAATGCAAAGATAGTCAAATACAAAGATGGCCAAGGAGTACAAAGATCTCTGGTCTCTAGTCCCTATCTACTCCCCTCATCATTTTATACACTGGTATAAGATTACCCATTCCCTGTGCCCAAAGGAATAAAGTCTGAGCCTGCACCATCTCTCCCTGTAACTCAGGGCCTTGAGTCTTGGCAACGTCCTTGTAAATCTTCTCTACACTCATTCCAGTTTAACGACATCCTTCTTATAGCAGGGTGACCCAGTTGTACACAATATTCCAAAAGGGGCCTCGCCAACGTCTTATACAACTAATCAAAAGTCTGCAGCCAAAATATACACCTTGTACTTTGTCTGCATAGTTACAAGGGTGACATTATGTACATTTTCATCTAGACAAACGTGTTAGCATAAACATTTAATCTCAATCCTAATTTTCGACGAGTAACTTTTTTTGCAAGACAAAATAAAATTGATGTTAGCAAAAAATAACTATAACTACTTCACTTGTCTTTGGCATTTGTGCAGGCCACGAAAATGCTAAACAGCTGCATGAAAACTAAGCAAAAGGGATAACTCGCTGGTGCATTCGGTCACACTGGAAACGTATCAGTAGGAAAAGCATAAATACTCCTTCAGTACAGCCAGACAAGGTCTACAAACAACATCATTTCACTGCGATGTTCTGGTTAACATTGAGTAATTAGCACAGTATTCAAAATGACGGAGCCGGAAAACAAACTACCGAAAACAGACAATATCCAGCTGTGTGGAGGTGCATTCGAGCCCTCTGCTCCAAACCTCCTCCCATACTACTCTCCCTTGCGGACTCGCGGGCTGTCGCTGTCGCTGCGGCTGCAACATGTGCAACACTCGGAGAACATCCTTACCCCGGGTCGGGAGTGCTTCACACAACAACTGTTAACAGAGGCAGTTCATCGCCCAGATTGTCACGTTTACGGCCACAAGGGGCAGACCAGATCCATATTAGTATCGTAGTTTAAAACCCCATCTATTCCGAATACCTTAGCCCTGAACCTTAGCCCTGCAAGGTTGGTCACCTACACCCTGCCACCAGTTTTCTCTCGTAGATTAATGCTGAATGCAAACGCAGGGGGACATCACATTACTTCCAACCCTCAGTTCCACACGCCAGACATAAAAACCAACGCGGCTGTGTAAAAGCCGCGTCCACCAATGTCCAAATCAAGTCGTGCCCTGTTTCCACGTACATGTGTCTCACCTTTTCACGCGGTGTTTGTAGCGAGGCACCGAGACTGGGGATCCAGCGTCCTATTCCACTGCTGCTCGCCACTCTTCTCAATGCCACACTGGTCGAGATCTCGGGGGTTAGGCTGAAGCAGCTGTAGATCGTTTTTACTCTTCCGTGTTCCTGCTTTTCTCTCACACTGATCTGAACATTAACCTCCAGTCTGGAGATCTCTGCCTTTAAAGGGGCGGGTCGTTGCCAGCGCTGCTGTGGCGAGTTTCAGACTTGCGGAAACCCAACTGGAGCTGATGAAAGGTTCGGAACTTTAGTGTCCTGTCGACCCAAGACAACGTCTCTTGAATTTGGTCAAACAGTTCAGAAAGAGAATTTGATGCATTTGGCACTAACCTACCTACTAATCCACGGAAACCTTCCAATTCCATTCGCCCCACAAGCCAGTCAAAGAAGGGATTTTAAATCACCTGACTTGGTTCCATTTCACTTCTGTTGCTATTGATCATTCGCTGGTTGGTATTGAAATGCAGTTGAGATGTCCAGGTTGGACACAAAATGCTGGAGTAACTCAGCGGGACAGGCGGCATCTATGGAGATAAGGAGTGGGTGACATTTATGTCCATCTTCAATTTAAACCAGCATCTGCAGTTCTTTCTTTGAGATGTACAGGGATTTCGTTTAGAGATACCAGTATGGAAATAAGCCCCTCGGCCCACCAAGTCCACGCAGACCACTGACCACCCATTAGTTCTATGTTATCCCACATTCTCATCCACTCCCTACACACTAGAGGCAATTTACCGAGGGCGAATTGACCGATAACCCCTCCCGTCTTTGGGATGTTGGATATAGAGCATCCGGATTGAAAATGGATTCCAGCATTTAGTCTGGAAGACAGTGACTAGTGATGATGAAGATATGAGAAAAGTTGTTTATAAAGATGGAAGGAGGAAGTTTTAAAGACATTGGACATTCATTGGTGGAAATGAGAGCTGCAGATAAATACATACATGGTTTGGGTGGGGTAAGTGTGGAACAGAACCTACTTGAGAAACAACATTGTGAGATATACACAAAATGCTGGAATAACTCAGCGGGACAGGCAGCACCTCTTCAGAAGGGTCTCAACCCGAAAAGTCACCCATTCCTTCTCTCCAGAGATGCTGCTTGTCCCGCTGAGTTACTCTAGCATTTTGTGTCTATCTTCTGTTTAAACCAGCATCTGCAGTTCCTTCCTACACAATAGATGGTCTTTTTGGAGACAAATGCCATTGGAGTTGAGAATCTCAGTAAAGGAGGAAGTTTGCGAATCTGTTTAGGAGACTGCACATGGAGGGAAATATGTAAGGCAGTAAATTCAGAGAAGTGTGACAAAAATGTAAAATTATTTTAGAATGGCTAAGGCTTGTGGACAGAAATAATGACAAGATACAGCCAATAGTGACAAAGCTTTCCCAGGACATGATCACATCTTCAACTGAAGAATGTAGGAACTGGTGAATTATTTAATCAGTATTAAATGTCACTGCAAAATCTTGTTATCGGTAACTTTGAAGAAAACCCTGGATGGATGGATGATCAGATAGGATATCACTGGTCCTGCAACAAAGATGACATTGTGGGTAGACACAAATGCTGGAGAAACTTAGCGGGTGAAGCAGCATCTATGGAGCGAAGGAAATAGGCAATGTTTCGGGTTACCTATTTCCTGTTGACATTGTGGGTATTTGATTGTTGTGAAATACAAGCTGAATCGCACATCACGTATGTGTACACATATCTACGAAAGACTTAAAACATGGGGAAAAAATACAATGTGCTGGAGTAACTAAGTGGGTCATGCAGCAGGTCTAGAGAACATAGATATGTGACGTTTTGGGTCAGGATCCTTCTTCAGGCTGACTGTAGTGGGGAAGGGGAAGCTGGAAGAGAAACAGGATAAAGCCTGAATGATAGGTGTAGACAAGTAGGGGAGGGGGGGAGGGGGGGTTACAGGCAGATCATTGGACAAAGTCTAGAGATGAAAAGGCAAAAACTGTGAGATGAGGATAGAAGAGGTACAAATGAAGCCGGAGGAATGAATATAGGTGGAAGGGGAGGGGGAACGGGAGGTAGGTGCGAGTCCAGGTGAGGCACAAGGAAGGGGGGGAGGAGAAGGGGAGAATAAAAAGGTTGTTTGTAGATTAGGTACCCAAAATCGAACCACCCTTTGACCACTTAAAACAAGGGATTAACGAAGGACATTATTGCCTTTCACATGATATTGAGTGTAGCTCAACAATATTAAAGAAATTCAACTGCATCCAGAATAAAGCAGCCTGTTACAGTGGCATACCATCCACCACTTTAAACATTTATACCCTTGTGCACTGTTATCTTGTGGCTTCAGTGTATGCTATCCGCAAATGTGCTGCAGTTAATCTTTCTGCTAACAAGAAGTGCAAGAGCAGCAAGCAAATGGGAATGTCTTCACTGCCACCTGCAGGTACCCCAGCATCACAAACCATTCTAATTGTTCCTTCATCATCACTAGGTCCAAACTGTGGAGCTCCCTATCCAAAAGCAAAGTGCAACTCCCATCAACGAGATGGTGAATGGTTGGTGGTTCACACTATTTTCACATGAGCAATTAGGGACGGGTTATAATTGCTAGCCATGACTGCATGACTGGTGATGACTGCTTTCTGCTCAATTTAGTTTAGAGATGTAGCATAGAAACAGGTCCTTCGGCACACCAAGTTTGCGCTGAGCAACGATCACCCATATACTAGTTCTATCCCACACACTAGGGACAATTTACAGAAGCCATTTAACCTACAAAACTTGCAGGTCTTTGGAATGGGAGAAAACTAGAGCACCAAGGATTGAACCCGGATCTCTGGTGCTGTAAGGCAGCAACTTTACTGCTGCGCCACTATGCCATCCATATTAGTAAATAATAAAACACTAAAATTTACCATCTTACCATCTAAATTAGAATTTTGCACAAATCTCAGTGGAACAGTTGCTATATTGAAGCACATTTCACAATCACTTTCAAATGGTACACCTGGAAGTGTCAGTCATTCAGAATATGTTCAGTGTCAGGAGACCCTCAGTGTACAACACATAAGTTATGGAAGACCTGTAAAGAAGAGACAATCTTTTGAAAATAGATTTTAGAGAAAATCTTTAATTAGCAATGTAAAACGACCAAAAACTAGAAACTTTCTTAAATCAAAGCATTAGAATTAAATGCATTTAAGATGAAATTTCATGGGTGACTATAATGCCACATTAGTAGGATATGCAGGGATTTTAATTTGACCACTGTATAAGAACCTATTACTCAGCAACAGTATACACATTATGCACTGCTCATGTTTAATATTGCCAATTGCCCGTTTCCATGCCCCTGTGTCATGCCAAACCCTACCCCGGATATATCTCTGCACAAATGGAAGAATATATTGTGTAAATCCAGATGCCTGATGAAGAAAAGATCCAGCAGTTACCAACAGTAGAGTCTGAAGAAGGGTCCCGACCCAAAATATCATCCATCCATGTTCTCCAAGATGCTGCCGATCTGTTGAGTTATTCCAGCACGTTGTGTCCTTCTTCATAAAACAGCATCTTCAGTTCCATGTTCCTACAGCAATTACCTTTGCTTTTCAAGCCAAGGACTATATCACCAAGGCCATTTTATGCAAGGAATCAATAAGCAAAGAAATTATGCATTTACGAAGGTTTCACGCAGCTCCAGTATGTCACACAAATAGCCAATCTACCTGTGTCAGCCTATGTAAGTACTTATTTTACATGGATGATAAACTTTATATTGGGAAGATTATCAATAATATTCATCTGTGCAGGCCCACTGACCTGAAAGGAAATTCATCATATTTTCCCACCAAAGGAACACCAAGATCAATTTCATCATCATAATAACTACCCCCCCCCCCCCCCCCCCCCCCCCCCCCCCCCCCCCCCCCCCCACCCCCCCACCCACCTCAGAGATTAGCAAACAGCATTGATTGGTGAACCAGGTATTTTTTGATGTTCAGGGTTTAGTGTATTAAGAGTCTACACAATTCATCTTAACTTCCTCCAAAGTACTTCACAGAAACAAGTCTATTACTTGGTACCATAAATTGAGATATAACTGAAAATATTGAGACCGTTGGTAATAGTTTTGTCTACGGATCTGGACGACTTTCCAGCTGCACAGTTGGAGACCTCTGTTCTGGAATTTCCAGTATGTGACAATTTGGGAACTCATCCAGATTTGTCGGTCGACAAATAAAAAAACAGGATAAAATCAAAATAAAAGAAAATGCTTGAAAAATTCAGCAGGTCAGGCAGCATTTGTTTACTTGAGCTGAGTTTGGGCTTTAGCCTTGGTCAAAACCTTGCAGGTTGGTGGCACGGTGGTAGAGTTGCTGCCCTACAGCGCCAGAGACTCAGGTTCAATCCTGACTATGGGCATTATCTGTATGGAGTTTGTACGTTCTCCCTGTGGGCGTCCTCCGGGTGCTCCAGTTTCCTCCGACACTCCAAAGACATACAGGTTTGTAGGTGAAATGGCTTTGGTAAAATTGTAAATTGTCCCTAGTTTGTGTAAAGAATAATGTTACTGTAAGATAATAACCTAAAATCAGTGTCAATGATGAAAAAAATGTATTGCATTAAAAAAACATTTTTGTCCGCTTTTGTTAGCCCTGTTTTAAAGCGGAATAGAAAGAGATTAATGGGGAGCAGAAATGCTGACACAGATTAATTGCACTACTTTCTATGCTGTACATTACTTGTGACTTTATGTAGTTCTTAATCGAGTTTAATCATGCAAATAGTTTATTTGCATAGGTATGGCAATTCAAATCTTCGTCCACTCAGCAGACATAACCACGTGACCATGAGATAGGAGTTTATTATTTTTACATTTTTACAAATTAACACATTTCCACTGTTTAAAAAGGCAAGGCTCAGGAGTATATTGACACATCTGGATAAATACATATCTAAGGTGATCATCAGGATACAGTGACCTATTAGAATCTTAGGATACACTGAATCTCAGGATACAGTGTGGAAACAGGCCCATTAGTCCATCTTGTCCATCCTAACCAACATGCCCCATCCACACTAGTTCCACCAGCATGCCCTCACATTCATTCCCTCCACAATGTGATGTGTACTATCTTCTATACTATCACTAAAACTCTCATCCTGACCACTGTCTGCGTTGTATTTAAATTTGCGCAAAAACGATCCCCCATAGCGCTACGATTTTTCGCCACCTTACTCATCATTCTCCTCTGCTGCAAGTCAAATAAGTTTTGTTCCGATCAGTGAAATAGTACAAAAGTTATGAAGGTTTAAAAATCGTAAAAACCGCCCCTTCCGGAAACCGCTGTCAATAGCACGGCGAGAATAAAAAGCTGAAGGGGCGCAGTGTGTTGAGCAGTGTGGAGAGTCAGCAGCTCGTAGAGAGTGAGCAACTTGCGGAGAGTGAGCGGCTTGCGGGCTGCTTCTGCGGCGACCAGCACGGCCAGCCGGAAGCTGCTGAGTTGAACCGGAAGCCTCTGAGTGAAGCCGGAGCGGGGCCAGGATCTGCTGCATGAGGCCGAAAGTTGAAGTTGCGGGGTGAGCAGAAGTGCGAGCCCCCCCCCCCCCTCTCCCCCCCTCCCCCCCCCCCCCCCCCCCCCCCCCACCCCCACACCCCCACACCCCCCCCCACCCCCCCCCCCCACACCCCGCCACCCCCACACCCCCTAACCCAACCCCCCTCCCCCACACCGCCACCCCCCCCCCTACACAACTCCTTCCTCCCCCCCCCCCCCCCACCCTCACACACCCTCTCCCACAACCCCCCCTCCCCCCCACCCACAAGCTCCCCCTCCCACACACCCCTCCCTCATAATCCCCCTCCCAAACATCTGCCACACCCCCTTCCCCCCCTCACCCCCTTCCCCCACACACACACCTCCCCCTACCCCCCTCTCCCCCCACCCCCCTCCCTCACACACACCCTCCCCCACACATACCCCCTCCCCCACAATCAATCCCATGAGTGGTAGAATATTGCTTTGGGGGAACGGGTTGCGTTGGGGGAACAGGTGAGTGGTGAAATATTGCGTGGGGAATGGGTTGCATTGAGGAAGACTGGGACCCAATGGGTCCCACTTATTCTAGTTTACAATATAAAATTCCACTAAATGCAACTCAACACCTTGGAAAGGCTAATTGATAGACAAAGTAAGTGTGCAAAATTATAGCAAGTGGAGTTCAGTGTAGGAATGCAAGAAAATGAGAACAATGTGTTTTCTAAAATGCAACGTAGTATTTTTCCACACAAAGGGTAAAAACCTGAAGATTCTTTCCCCAAGGCTATTGAACCAAAATCAAATATAAATTTCAGAATTCAGATTGACATATTTTTGTTAAATATGGGTAACAGGGCAATACAGGTAGATACGTTTGAATTGATTTCAGTCATGAACAAATTGTAGAGCAGAACGTGCTCGAGGGCGAAATGGCTCTATTCAATTTCTACGATCATATGAATTTATAGCTTTTGTGTTCCTTTGTTCAGGCATTCCTTTCTCACGTTGAGGTTTCGATAATCGATCTCCATTAACTTTATTAGTTATTAATGATAGCTTTATCTGTGGGTGACATCATCATAATAAATCAAAAATCAATCACATCACATTGAAGAGCTCCCTTTATAATATACTAGACCGTGGGACCCATTGGGTCCCTGTCACGTGAAATGCCTGATCCCCCAACGCAACCCGTTCCCCAACGCAATATTCCACCACTCACCCATAGCCCCCAGCTGTGCAGGGGTGGCTCATTTCCCCTTATTCCCCAGCAATCCCCCCCCCCCCCCCTCCTCTTCAGCCTCAGAATTGCACTTGTTGCCAGGACTTTAAAAAAATAATTCAATTGCACTTCCCCTGCCTCCCCCAGCACTCCCTCCCCTCCCCCTCCTCTTCAACCTCCCTGTTTTTAAACTTAAAAACTTGCTGGCAGGACTCAGTGTTTTGTGATTGCAACATTGTTGCAGGGAGGGCCAGCAAGGATTTGGATCCCATTGTGACGTCATAGCTGTAACTGAAGAAAAGTGGGATATTGTAAAGTGAAAAATGTGAATAACCTGTAAAATATAACATCAATCTGAACGAAACTTGATACAAACCACATGACAATTGTGAATAAGGTGGTCCAAAATGGTAGTGCTATCAATTTGAGGCCATCACCAAATCAGAGATCACAGACACGCACATACACATAGAAACAAACAAGATGAGAGTTTTAGTAATATTCTAGAGTAAGTGGGACCCATTGGGTCCCATCCACATGGGAGGCCTGGTCCCCCAATGCAACCCATTGGGGGGGGGGGGGGGGGGGGTAACTCAGTGGAACAGCTACATCCCATCCCTTCTATCCAGAGATGCTGCCTGTTCCGCTGAGTTACTCCATCATTTTGTGTCTACCTTATAGTAGCACAGGAGGTGGTTGAGAAAATATTTACCGAGCTGATTCCTGCGCCACCTCTAAGCCAGCAACTGACAGACTCCTCGTCACCGACGTGATGTACAATTTTGATCCGTGATCCAAGACTCTTGTCCCGGGAGGATCGCCAGAACTGTTCTGATAAGAACAATCTCTTTTACTCAAGTAGCAACGGATACTACACTCGATCCGTCCTGGGAGAACCGCCTTTTTGATCATGGTCTCTCCCCTGCCAGGTAAGGATATTTTAAAGGCCCTTTCCATGCTGTGAATAGGGTGATTTCACCAAAGGTCAAATGAGCGTAGATCCCCCCTCACGTGACCGAAAATTTTAACTGGAGGACATCTCTCAGTTTGGTACATGTAAGTGAATGGGGAAACACGCACTTTCCCACCCGTTAAAAACATGGAAAACGGCCGATTTTTGAGCTGAGATTTTCTGTGCTAGTCGGGGTGACCGTGAAGCACAGCGACCTAAATTTTCAGGCAAAAAAAAAGATAGAAAGTAAGGTAATTACAAGAGGGAACTGAAGGTAGAAAGCGGCGGAAGTGAACAGCTGACAATTGCCGTGGTGATTTTAAGATCCAAAATATCGGGAATTATCGCGTTTGCTCGCTGAATTTCATCAAAAGTAAGTTAATAATGCCTTACTTTTGATGAAATTCAGCGAGCAAACGCGATAATTCCCAATATTTTGGATCTTAAAATCACCACGGCAAATGTCAGCTGTTCACTTCCGCCGCTTTCTACCTTCAGTTCCCTCTTGTAATTACCTTACTTTCTATCTTTTTTTTTGCCTGAAAATTTAGGTCGCTGTGCTTCACGGTCACCCCGACTAGCACAGAAAATGTCAGCTCATAAATCGGCCGTTTTCCATGTTTTTAACGGGTGGGAAAGTGCGTGTTTCCCCATTCACTTACATGTACCAAACTGAGAGATGTCCTCCAGTTAAAAATTTCGGTCACGTGAGGGGGGATCTACGCTCATTTGACCTTTGGTGAAATCACCCTATATAAGTACCACTCACAGTCTATGCCTAGTTTGTACAATTTAAACCCCCTAGTTCCTCCACGTTGGTGAGTGGGATGGGCCCCTCCATTGCCAGTGGACCAACACCCTTGAAGACAACATTTTTTAAAGTGGGGATGATGCTAGCAACTCTCCCCAACACATTTTTTTCAACATCACTAACGATGTGGTGGAAGGCCGAAAGTGGCAAGAGTATTCCAGGTGCCGTTTGACCAGTAAATATACGAGTCAAGCTTTGTGGCTGGTCTCCATCCAGCGGGAGGAGCAGGCGCAGCTGCAGTTGCGGGGGGCGGCCGCCTGGTGACGCTGCGCCCGCCTTGTGACGTCAGTGGGCCGGGCCGGGCCGGGCCGGGAGGGGCCGGTGGACTGAGAGCAGCCGCCGCCATGGAGGACTTCCAGGCCGCTGATGAGGTGATTCCGTGTGGCAGCTCCATCTTCTCGTTAGCCCATCTCACCCGTGGCGGGATTCCCACCCGCACCTGGAAGCCGGTTGCTCGAGTGGCAGTGGGCGGCCCTGTACTGGGTGGAGATGACACTCGGCTGCTCCCATCCTCCAGGCATCGGCCCTCTCTCACTGCCTCCTTCCCCTCCCCTCCCCCCCCCTCTCCCCCTCCCCTCTCCCTCTCCCTCTCCCTCTCCCCCCCTCCATCCTCCCTCTACCTGCCTCTCTCCCTCCCTCCCTCTCCCTCTCCCCCCCTCCCTCTCTCCCTCTCCCTCTTTCCCTCCCTCCGCCTCCCCTTTCCCTCCCTCTCCCCCTTCCCTCCCTCCGCTCCCCCCCTTCCCTCCCTCTCCCCCCCTCCCTTTCCCCCTTTCCCTCCCTCCCCCTTCCCCCCCCTCCCCCTTCCCTCCCTCCCCCCCTTCCCTCCCTCTCCCCTCCCTCTCCCCCTTTCCCTCCCTCTCCCCCCTTTCCCTCCCTCTCCCCCTTTCCCTCCCTCTCCCCCTTTCCCTCCCCTCCCCCCTTTCCCTCCCTCTCCCCCTTTCCCTCCCTCTCCCCCCTTTCACCTCCATCTCCCCCTCCACGTCAAACTCCCCCTCAACTACTTGCCCCTCTCCCTGTCTCCACCCATCCCTCTCCCTCGCTACAACTACAACTCTCTCTGCCTCCTCTCCTTTTCTCTCTGTCTCCTCTCCCTTTCTCTGCCTCTTTCCCCCTCTGCCCCCTTCCCCCTTCTCGCCGCCTTCTCTCTTTCACATGCACTCCTTTTGTAATATTTTGGTTCTGGCTTAACCGGCATATGGTAAATTGATTCATAGGAATATGGCACTTTCAGATATGTTGTATATCACCAAATTGTTTACTTGCAGGGTGCGTTCAATGTGGATGAAACCAACAATATTGTCAAAGAGGTATGTTTGCATTTTTGTATAGGAGTGACTTAGAAATAATTGGTCAATGTATGTGGGTGTTGAAATTGATTTATTTGAACCCGAGGTAGAAAATACTGAAAACATTCAGCAGATCAGGTAGCATCTGTGGGAAAATAATCAGTAAATGTTTCAGGTTGAAGTCCTTTGTCAGAACTAGGAAGAGAAGACCAGTAGGTTTAAGATGTAGAGACAGTGAGGGAGGGATAGATAGCATCAAAGAAGCTTCTCCAAAGCGACATTAGGGTTAGTCTGGAGGTTAGCTATAAATGAGGTCATCTAGTTAATGGAGATCGTTATAGTGAGAACCTGAACAAAGGAACACAAAAGCTATAAATGTAAAGACATTCAAAGTTTGGGCACAAAGGATTGTAAAAATTATAAAATGCAGAATAGTAAGGTAGGCCCAACAGGTTGAGCTGTTCTACTGGTGAGAGAAAATCCTGAGTCAATAACAGGTTGGCTTGTCGTTTCCACAACAGATGGATAATATGAGCTACCTGAAGTTGCAGCATTTGATTTGACACAAGGAACTGCAGATGCTGGTTTACAAAAAAAAAATACAAAGAGTAACTCGGCTGGTCATGCAGCATCTCTGGAGAATATGGTCATGGAGAATAGGTCATATTCTCCAGAGATGTGTGTTCCACTGAGTTACTCCAGCCCATTGTAGCGCAGAACAAAAGTAACAAAGGAGATGCAGAGGAATTTCATTAGTCAGAGGGTGGTGAATCTGTGGAATTCATTGACATTGACGGCCGTGGAGGCCGAATCAATGAGTAATTTTAAATTGAGATTGAGTGGTTCTTGATAAGCGTGTCAAAGGTTACCGGAAGAAGGTAGGAGAATGGGGTTGAGAAGGAAAGATGGATTAGCCATGATTGAATGGTAGAGTAGACTCGATGGGCCGAATGGCCTAATTATGCACCTATGATTTATGAACTAATTTGATATTGATTCCAGAAGGTTGTAATGTCCGCAGATGGAAAACACAATATTCCATCAGCTTGAAATATTGGCTCAATGTTTCTCTCCCCATGAGCACTACCTCACCTGCTGGACATGAATTATTGCTCTGCATTTTACAACATTTATATACCTTTATCACTTTCTAATTATCCTTATTTAATTGTATTCATGTTCCTTCCTTCGTTCAGCTTCCCTCGTTCTCCAACTGTCTCCAATTTTCCATGGTAATAATTTGCCTTTAACAGAGAAGCTCTCTTTCATTATCCGTCCCTCCAATGTCTTCTCTGCAAATTTAAACTAGGTGAAAATATGTAGGTTTTGATGGAGTATCTTTAACCTGAAACTTCAACTGTTTTTCCTTGCACAGATACTGCCTTAGTTTTTACAGCATTTTCTGTTATTACAGTATTCCATTATTTACGATTTTTTCCCCATTTGAAATTGAAAGCTTTTGCAGTCACTAAAGTGTGGCTTATTATCCGGAGAATCTGTATCTAGACCAACAATGTCAACTTGTTGAATAATGCCTGTAGGGAGTCCCTTTTTGGACATTTTAAATCATGTGCCTTTGAAGGCAAGAGGACTTAAATATTTACATGGTGTAAAGTTGTATTTGATGGCAAGTGGTTTTTCTGCAGTCTTCCTCTGGTTCGACTAATTCTTCCTGAATAGCTTTCCTATTTACATCGTGTTACAATAAAATGCTATTATTCTCTTTGTTTCTTTGTCTCCTTAAAAATTGATCATTTTTAATTAGTCGTTCTAACTTTTACAACCATGTTGAGCCGAAATCCTATTTAATTGATAAATCTTAATTTCAGTGCATCGACAATGTTATTGGAGGGGTTGATTATAATCACAGCAAGATCAATCAGTGGATTGCAGCTGTAGTTGAACAATCCCTGATGCATTTGGTTAAAATGGGAAAGCCATATAAATACATTGGTAAGTATTCTGTGATCATGTAAAAGACTACGTAATGAGGATATTGTTGGTAAAATAAAGTCTCTTGACAACCTTGTACTGAAAATATAGTGCAGATGCAGAATAAAGATGTCCTTGGTACCAAATGAAGCTAACCCTGTAATTGTGGCGAGATGAGCACCATAATTTTATTTTCTTGCCACATTTCTGTCCAGAATTTGGTTATTATACATACAAAGTTTCTAGAAGATCAAATTATAATCTGGATCGAACATTAGGACAACTCAGAAATAAATATCAATAAGGCAGTAGAGGCTTGGTCACTGTGTAGGCTTTAGACAGTGATAGATTTTTAGATATTAAGGAAATCAATACATTTAGGTTACTGCTGGAAAGGAGCACTGAGGGAAATTATAAGCCATGATCATGTTGAATGATGGATCAGATATAAGAATGCAAATGGCTTTATTTTATTTTTTTTGCCCATAAAAAAAATTAAGTCTGACAACTTCTGTGTTTTAAAAATCCATGACAAACATTCCACTACATGAACAATTAAAAAAGCATTTAATCCAAAAGGGCACTCTTGCTGCTTTTTACACTCCATAAGACTGAATGGAGTTGCTGCTCTCATACCAGGTAAAACGATGCTCAGGTCAGTGGGCGGACTCCTCAGTGTAAATACTGGGGAAAGTGTCCCAAATCTATGCTTTACTTCAAGCTATGAGATCGCGGCTTCAGAAGGGCATTAAATTTGTTGCTTTGGGGCAATTGCCAACAAACATTATAGCCAAAGAATGGCTTCTTATGGAAGCTATTTTCAGTTTGGCTTTTAGGCTTAAGTATAAGCAAACGGACATGTTTGTCGCACTGGGAAAATAGTCCTTGTAACAGAATAATCTTATTGAAATTCTAATATATTGGTAATTCTAGTGACCTGCGCAGTAATGCAGAAAAGTGGAGCTGGCCTCCATACAGCAAGTTCATGCTACTGGGACAGCAGTACTGATGGTAAGTCTTTCTGCCTTGACATTGAATTGTTGTTACAATTAAGGACTGAACTGAATCCTAATGGAGAAAATGGTATCATCGTCAGTTAACAAATGCACCTTATTGATTTGCTAAAAGAAGCTGTAAATTCAAAATTCTAATAGTTTGAATGCAGCTCAATGGCGCAGTGGTAGAGTCGCTGCCTTTCAGCGCAGAGATCCGGATTCGATCCTGACCACCAATGCTGTCTGTCTGTATGGAGTTTGTACGTTTTCCCTGTGGCCGCATGGGTTTTCTCCGGATGCTTCGGTTTCAAGATTCAAGAGAGTTTATTGTCATGTGTCCCAGATAAGACAATGAAATTCTTGCTTTGCTTCAGCACAACAGAATATAGTAGGCATGACTACAGAACCGATCAGTGTGTCCATATACCAATATATACACACATGAATAAATAAACAGATAAAGTGCAAATAAACAGATAATGGGCTATTAATGTTCAGTTTTGTTTGAGTTGATTTTAATAGCCTGATGGCTGTGGGGAAGTAGCTATTCCTGAACCTGGACGTTGCCGACTTCAGGCTACTGTACCTTCTACCTGAAGGTAGCGGGGAGATGTGCAGGTTTGTAGGTTAATTGGCTTCTGTAAATTGTCATTAGTGTGTAGGATACAACTAGTATGGGTGATTGTTGGTCAGCGTGGACTCAGTGGCCGAAGACTCTGTTTCCACGCTGTCTCTCCAAAACTAATATCTCTATAATAGTTTAAATGATCAGCGAATAGGTGCCATTCAGTTGTAATCGCTTGATGGGAATTGATTGAATAAAATTACACATGGCAAATACTACTGAGCTTTTAGCAGTGGGCATGCGTAATTTATCACTTAATTGGGTATATGTAATTTATCACATGATAACCAGTAAGTAAGGTCTTAAGTTATGCAAAAATTGAAGGAGAATACATAATATGGAAATAAGTGGGTGGATTAGAATGAAATAAGAACCAGAGGCTCAATTGGCTAAATTATCTTTGTACTAAGAACATGAGTCTTGATTTTTTTCTGTACATTAATCTGTGCATTATATGTTTATTTTTACAGGAAGTTGCACAGTGAGGTGGGAAAGCAGGACCATGTATTGTGTCGTCAGTGTGTTTGCTGTCAGCATTATGCTGTGACGTATGAGAAATCATGTAAGCACCGCTATTCCTAAGTAACAACTCTTAACAAAGATATATATAACAGACAAAGAACATTTGAGATACAGCGTTAATATGCATTTAGTGATTAGGAAAAGCATTCCAGGATGAATTTAAAAGTTTGATAAAGCAATATTCATTTGTGTTTCTAATGGACTTGTGACTCTTAAACATTAAGGGATTGTTACCGGTTGTGGCTTCTGCTTGTACTACACCAGGAATCAACGATGATATTGTGGAGATTTTATACTGTTATAACTAATTTTTCATGATTATTTTGGAGATTGAGTTGTGCATATTAAAATATCTAACGGTCAACCAGGTCAATTTAAGTAAGACTATCTCTTCTGTCACTGTTCACTGTTAAGTAGGACTATCTCTTCTGTCACTGTTATAGCTGATTCTCACGTTGCGAGTTGACACAAGAGGTAACCCGAGTTAAAACTCGTGGTAATAACGTACGATTAACGTACGGAACTCGTGGACGCAACTTAGAGATTCGTGGCGCTAACGGCAGGTACTCGTGTAACTTGTCGACTCTTGCAAAAAATCAAACGTGTTCGAAATTTTCCACAAGTCAATTTTACTCTTGTGGTTAAGAATTAAAACATTTTAACTCGTTGTAATAACGTAGTGGCCCGTGCGTTTACCTTAGTGTATCGTGAGTCTACCGTGGGAACTCTTTAACTCAGCGGGCAGGCAGCAGCAGATTGTGGATCCAGTTTCCCAGCGACAATCACCTGCCATAAAGCGAGAGAAATCATGCACTGTTGTAGGTCTCCTTTGCACGTCAGTGTTTCTGTTTTTCTCCACTCATTGTTGACGCTATCTGTCACCACCCCCACCTACACCCTCTGCTTCCCGGCCATGTGTGTGACCCCTTCCCTCCCCTCCAGCTCCCCACCCATTGCACCGGCGCGGGGGCTTTGCACTGTCTTCACGCCGGGGGGGGGATGGGTTAGGTGAGCAGGAGAGTGGGGTTGTTTGCAGAGGGAGGGGGCAAGGGCTGTACAGTACCCAGTCTCAGCTCCTGTCCAGGGGGGTGGCCGGAGACGTCAGGACCTACGGGACACCAACCCCCAGGCCCACCAGGCCCACTGCAAGCACAGAGATCCCAGAGACCCACAGCCAGCAGCAACTCCAGCCCAGCCCCGCTCCAACTCCAGAGGAACACGCTCCCCGTAGGGGCAGAAGCTGATGGTGTGCAAGGTACGTCTTGTTCTTGGGGTGGCGGATGAGGGGGCGCAGCTCGGGCTGTGGGCGAACTGCCACTTGTTGCCGTAGCGACCCATCGGGGAGCGGGAGGGGGGTATTGTGCTGTTTGATCGCCCCCTACTATCCCAGGGACAGGGAGACACAGCATCTTTTGAGACTGGTGGGCAATCACTTCCAAAGTTCTGCCCACAGTCAGTACACCTATCCTACACTTGTCTCCCGCACTAAGATCACCCCGCAGAGAATGATCCCAGCCTAACCCAAGAGCCATGTCACCCCAGACAGATTAATGACGCCCCCCCCCCCACAACCTCTCTCCATCTCAACATGCCTGGGCTGCGAAGCAACTCAGGAGGCGAACCCTGAGCTCCGTCTCACAACAATCTGATGTGCACATCGTCCACATTCAAAGATTTAATCAGCCGTCTCCCCGCAGTCTGTAGACATGGCAGTAAATTCAATTAAAACATATCAAACCTGTGTGTTTCAAACAAATCATAAGTATAACTGCTCTGGCACTGGATGGTGCGCATATTCCCTTTGTAGGTCACATCAATAGATGCGGCCGCTCTGAATTATATCTTTAAAACAAAGCCACAGGATGGAGAGGTCTTCTTACCACTTGTTTATTAAAACATAACACTGTTGCTTATTAAAACAAACCTTCAATCAGGATTGGCTCAAGAGTAACTCGGGAGACGAACTTGGAACATCGCAGAAATGACAAGTAAACGGCAAACTTGTCATACCCGTGGGAACTCGGTTAAACACTTGATCATACACTTGCAATCTCGTACACAACCACGAGTCTTTCACTCGGGGTACCTCTTGTCTCAACTCGCAACATGAGAACCAGCCTTTATGGATATTTGTATTGCATTGGACTATTTGCCCTACTGTAGCAAAATGTGAGCAACAGGGCATTTGCATTTTTCAAGATTATTTATTTTTTTAAATTGTATATTTAGAGCCTGAAGTTCCATAAAAAGCAGAATAGAATTCATTGTCACAGAAGGAGGAGGCCAAGTCAGATATTTTTAAGGTGGAGATTGCTAGATTCTTGATTATTAAGAGTGATGGGGGTTATGGAGAGAAGGCAAGAGAATGGCATTGAGAGGGAAAGATAAATCAGCCATGATTGAATGGCAGAGTAGACTTGATGGGCCGAATGGCATGATTCTGCTCCTATAACTTATGAATTTATAAATCTTAATCCTGTTTTCATTTTGTTTGTAGAGAACTTCATTGAGAACTTTTGCAAGACTGGGATAAAGAAAAATAGTTCTTGAAGAAAAGTCAACTGGAACACTAATGTTATTTCACTCCCTCAGAGGCTGTCTAACAGCTGAATGAGTTTTTATTTTGGCCATCTGTCATCAGTGGTTCCGTACAAGAAACTGAGGGTTAATTCTAGATTATGTGGTGGAAATTGTCAATTTGTCAAAATGCAGTCACATGCAAGAATAAAAAAGAAAGTTTGCCTAAAGGTCCTTTAGTAATTTATTGTGTAGCCCTACAAAATATGTAAAATTATTTAAAAGATTTAATTTCTTTGCTTGTTTAGTCAAAAACTTTCATCTTGATCCATAAATATTGACCGACTGATCATGGAATTAATAAAATTGTATATTTGCTTGTACTATTTGATTCCCTAACTCCTTACTTCATTTATTGTATTTATTGAATTAATCTTATTTGTCCATCAAATTTTAAAACCCTTGTTCTGGTTCTCTAGAAACCTAGCAGTCATTGGCTCTTCTAGGTTTACAATCTGAATAAAGGTGTTGTGAAATGCAGTGATAACATTTTTGAGGGTCTAAAGGCATAAAGCTAAGACTATGTTGTAATTAAGTGCTACCTTTGCTGCAAAAATAGTAAAATCTAGAAAGTTGTTATATACTATTTTGTCAAGATATTGGATTACCTTTATAATAAATTGTCATTGGTTTATTTTCATCCTGTACATAGTTGTCTGCCAAAGCCATAAACTGCTTTGCAATGTGGATTGATGTACTTTCATTGAACTTTGTATAGATGATAACTGAACATTATTCATCATGCAACCACAGGAATTGGCATATTTCCGCTCATTGGTTGTACCATAGTCTAGCATGTGCTTTTACTTGAATCAATTTACTAAATTTGCAGCAGTGACTATAGAAAGGAACATCAGAGCTGCTTTTAGTTTTTGTTATATGGTCAAGTTAAAGTACCACTGATGATATTAAAGAACTTGGATTGCTCAATAAAAAAACATGAAGACACGTGACCAGTCTTTTCTTTCAAAGTCAAGTCAAAGTAAACTTTATTGTCAATTCAAATAATGCAACAAGTAGGTACACAGAGGATTGAAATTGCGTTTCCCCATACTCCAAATGTGCAAGTAATATTTATAACACAGACAGACTATATACCAATAAAGATAGACAATGGACATATACATTATATAAAATATTCACAGTGTGCCAGAGTGTAGTAAATTTTAAGGTATGTTATTAAGGTGCAATAATAAAGGTGCAATATAGAAAAGTGCAAATAGCATACTGCAGACATTGAGTTAAAGTTATTTTGACAGTTGGTCTTTGTTTGTGTAATGTTCATGGAATTTTCTTGAGTGTGTTGAGTAGTCTGATGGCCTGAGGGAAAAAGCTGTTTTTGAATCTGGTGGTTTTGCTCCGCATGCTGCGGTAGCGCTTGCCGGATGGTAGGAGGGTGAACAGTTTGTGTGCTGGGTGGGTGGTGTCTTTGATGATATTGGTTGCTCTCTTGCGACAGCGAGATGGGTACAAGTCCTGGATTGCTGGTTGGGGTGATCTGGTGATCTTCTCCGCTGTCCTCACCACTCTCTGTAGGGCCTTCTGGTCAGCAGCAGAGCAACTGCCATACCAGACTGAGAGACTGCTGGTAAGAATGCTCTCAATGGCACCCCTGTAAAAAGTGGTGAGGGCAGAAGGGGGGAGGTCGGCTCTCCTCATCCGTCGAAGGAAGTGGAGGCGTTGCTGTGCTTTCTTGACTAGGGAGATGGTGTTGGTGGACCATGTCTGATCATCCGTGATGTGCACTGCAGTCTGAAGAAGGGTTTCGGCCCGAAACGTCACCTATTTTCTTCGCTCCATAGATGCTGCTGCACCCGCTGAGTTTCTCCAGCAATTTTGTGTACCTCCCAGGAACTTGGTGCTTTTCACAGACTCCACTGCACTGCCATTGATGGTGAGTGGGGTGTGTGCTGTCTGTTTCTTCCTAAAGTCCACAGTTATTTCTTTTGTTTTATTGACATTGAGTTGAAGGTTATTGATATCACACCAGTTGATGAGTTGTTGTACCTCCTCTCTGTAGGCTGAGTCGTCATCGTGGCTGATGAGACCCACCACTGTTGTGTCATCTGCGAACTTGATGATGTGGTTCGAATTATGTTTGGCACAACAGTCATGTGTCATCAGCGTGAACAACAGAGGGCTCAGCACACATCCCTGTGGGACCCCGGTGTTCATGATAGTGGTCTCTGATGAGTTTTTGCCAACTCTTACTGTCTGTCGGTGAGGAAGTCCAGTAACCAGTTGCATAGTGGGGTGCTGATGCCTATTCCGCCGAGTTTATTCACCAGGTGTTGGGGGATGACTGTGTTGAAGGCGGAGCTGAAGTCGATGAACAGCATCCGCACGTAACTGTTATTGTTTTCCAGATGAGCCAGGCTTAGGTGGAGTGCTGTTGCTATGGCATCATCAGTGGAACGGTTGGGACGGTATGCAAACTGGAATGGGTCAAGTGTAGAGGGGAGACTGGATGTTATGTGGGCCTTGACCAACTTTTCAAAGCACTTCATCATGATGGACGTGAGTGCTATGGGCCGGTAGTCGTTCAGTGTTGAGGCTGGGGATTTCTTGGGTATCGGTATGATGGTGGTGGCTTTGAAGCATGCTGGTATGGCTTGGCTCAGAGAGGTGTTGTAGATGTCAGTGAGAACATCTGTGAGTTGGTCAGCACAGTCTCTGAGCACAAGCCCCAGTATGTTGTCAGGACCTGCAGCTTTTCTGGGGTTCACCTTGAGTAAGGTCCTCCGCACATCAGCTGGGTCCAGGTGAAGTGTTTCACGTATAACATCCACAACATAACATTCTCCATTTGGCAATTAGCCAATGTTCCTTTTGACTTTTTCAGGATTGCTAAGAAGAGTTGTCCCTATAAACATTCTCAGGTAGATATTGAGTTTATTTAAATTTTGATCATGCTACTGTAGTCAGAAGGTAGTTCCATTAAAGTCATTTTTTTGCTTAAGCTAGTGATCTTGTAATGCGTAATGAAATTGCTTTGAAACGGAAAGGTCATTTAGCAAGGTGCCAAATTTAGGGAAAGTTTTTTTCTATTATTCTCGCTGCAGTTTCTTCACTTTTATGGTGGTGTTATGGATGTCGGTAATTTACTGCTGCTGCTTGTCTAAATACAGGATAAAACTTACAAGTGCAGCTTGCATCTTCTCCCAATAGAAGTTCCCTGTTCCAGTAGGAGGCATTTAATAGAGGTATGTAGGAAAGAACTGCAGATGCTGGTTTAAATCAAAGGTAGACACAAAATGCTGGAGTAACTCAGCGGGAGAGAAGGAATGGGTGACATTTCGGGTCGAGACCCTTCTTCAGTCTGAGCTACTCTAGCATTTTGTGTCTACCTTTAATGGAGGTATGTAGTTTCCTAACAGCAGTCTAGAACCTAGCTAGAATTGTTACAAGAAATATATGCAAGTATTAGCTGATATTACATGCTTGATCAGCCATCAAAATGTATGTAGAGATATAGTGGAGTGAATTTTTTAACTTCTGATCAACTTTTTTTATGTTCTTAGCTTTCACTTGAATTGTTTATTCAAATTTATCAGGCTTACCCTTCCATATTATTTGATTAATTTTATCCTTTAAAACAAAGGTGTACTTGGATTCAAACTACTCGTGTGATAAGTTAGTTTGTATAACATGTGTCTCCAAAGCTGAACTATCATTAGTTTTTTTTAAATTATCCCAGTTTAATATGGGTAACAAAATTAACCTTGATGTCTCAATAATGCATCTTCCTTAAGCCTTGCCTAATTTTTGAATTTTACTGGAGATTTTTGTTAATTGTAAAATATTTTCCAATTCTATGTGATATTAATGAATAAGCTGAATGCAAGCAATCTTGGACTTTGTTTTATAATTTGCCTATACCCATGAGGTCTGTGGAGTGGTTTTCTTAACAATATACAGACACTATATTTGTCTGCACTCCCTCAGGAGAGTGACAATGCATCACAGTGCCACAACTGATGTTTTTCAAGGTATGAATAACCTGAAGCCAGCAACACTGATTACCTGCATTGAGGTGGAAGATACAATAATGATAAGGATTTCCACTGTAAATTGTACTTTGAAGCAGTATAACACAGATGCAATGAAAGATTATAATAGTCTAGCATGAGAAAGTGGCACAGATTGGACTGTTTAAAAAGCAACATTGGCAATCATTTTGATCTCTAGAACAGATGGCTAAGTGTACAACAATAAACTAACTTTTTCTTTTGTGTTTCGGAACTGTATTGTTCATCCTATCCATTTCCTTCCCAGGCTTAGTGTGACGCTCTATGATAAGTACAGTGGCCTCCATAATGTTTGGGACAAAGACCCATCATTTATTTATTTGCCTCTACTCCACAATTTGAGATTTGTAATAGAAAAAAAAATCACATTTGGTTAAAGTGCATATTGTCAGGTTTTATTATGGCTTCTTTGACTTTCAATGGCACAACTGGTCCTCATGATGATAAACAGCAATACAATTTTCCAAAGGTGATGGAAAGACTGGAGGAAAGACTAGGTGCTGAGAGCTCACCTATACCTGCATTAAGGAGGCAATTAAACACACCTGAGCAATTACAAACACCTGTGAAGCCATGTGTCCCAAACATTATGGTGCCCTGAAATGGGGGGACTATGTATAAACACAGCTGTAATTTCTACATGGTGTAACCAAAATGTATAAAAAATGGCCTTTATTAAAATCTGACAATGTGCACTTTAACCACGTGTGATTTTTTTCTATTACAAATCTCAAATTGTGTAGTAAAGAGGCAAATAAATAAATGATGGGTCTTTGTCTAAAACATTACGGAGGGCACTGTAGTCATACAGATCGGAAACATGCTCTTTGGCCCAATTTGCCCATGTTGATCAAGATACCCCATCTACACCAGCCTCATCTGCTTGCGTTTGGCCTATGTCCCTCTAAACCTTTCCAATCTGTCCAAATGTCCAAAAGTGCCTGTCAAAATGTATTTTATCATTGTTATAGTCCCTGTCTGAACTACCTCTTTCAGCAGCTCATTCCATATATCCACCACCCACTGCGTGAATGTTGTCCCTCAGATTCCTATTCCTGCGCTCTGGTTCTTGATTCCCCTACGCTGGATAAAAGACTGCATTTATGGGGTGCATCTCGCTTATAAGATAATTTCACATTTTTGTATTTGTCGTTTGCATGGATTATTTGTCCATTAAAGCTCGTTTACCATTTTTCATTCTTTTTTCAAAATTTTGTTTGAGCAAGGAATTCAGAAACAAAATTAAATGGAAATTGAGAAACTGCAAATATTGAAATGTTCCTTATTTCCTTACAAAGGAAACCATTTCAGCTCATTGAGTCTAGGCCTGCTTGTGAGATCAATCCTATTCACCCACCGGGCTGGTAACTTGTTAAATCCAATGAATGCTGGAGACATACAGCAATTGTACCCTAGTGTTTCCAGCTTTCTGCAAAATGTAACAAAATATTCCCACTAGGGGGCAGTTTTGCAGAGATTTATTTTGAATATTTTCATGTATCCATAATAGCATTAGATTCCTTAATTTACCAAGGAGAATAGAAACAAAGAATGCAGACACAAAATGCTGGAGTAACTCAGCGGGTGAGGCAGCATCTCAAAGAATGATGGAATTATAATACAGTGTTGCACAGCGTAAAAGCTGCAATGAAATGAGTGCTACTGGCATAGTTTCCAAGGCACCTGCTACTGCACACCTTCTATAATGGATTCCTTATCCTTGCTGGAAGTATATCAAGCATACTTGATAATCTACCTCATTGGAGACCCTTAGACTATCTTTGATCAGACTTTACTGGCTTTATCATGCACTAAATGTTATTCCCTTATGCATCTGAACACTGCGAATGGCTCGATTGAAATCATGTATTGGCTTTCCTCTGACTGTTTAGCACGCAACAAAAGCTTTTCACTGTACCTCAGTACGTGAGAATAAACCAAATTTAGACAAAGGTCCATATTTGGGCCATGGGAAGATGTCACATATACATGTTCTCCAGAGATGCTGCCTGACCTGCTATTTACTCCAGCATGTAGTGTCTTTTGTAAACCAGCATCTGCAGTTCCTTGTGTCTTCATTCAAAAGCATGTTCACTGTTGCACTACTTACTGTTGCTGTTTCATATGTGTAATAGTTTTTACATGAAGGTCAAAACTGAATGAGCAGAAACAAAACGTGGGAAGACTTGAATCCCTGCCACAAACTCCACCTGCTGGACACCATTCCCATTCCAGGAAATTATGTGAAGCTGTGCTAGAAGTTCATGAAAAACAAAATAAACTGCAGATACAAAATCCAGATGATTCATGTGCTTTTTATTGCCTGTTTTTACATTTTTATCTGTTTCCATTCCACCTCTAAAACTGCCCTTTTCCACTGCCATAATGGAGTCTTTCTTTGCCCTTGTCCCTAGATTTGCAACAAAAAATATTGAGTTTACATTTTTTCACCATATTGATGGCATTCAAAATAATTCTGTACTAAAGGGTAATTTGCTTTGTCACATTGCAGATAATGATATAACCATGCAAAAACACCCCAATTTTATAGTAAATGCATTATCACATTTCTTGCTGCTACACCAGATGAAGAAAGTAAGCTATTTGCTTAACATGAGTGAATTGAACAATGTTTTTTCAGCTAAAGTACATAGTAAGCCAATTTGAAGTTGACTCGGATTATAATTATACATCTCTGCCGTCTCCTATTTAAATTTAATGCAGTTTGATAACATAATTCATTGCTTTTCCTTGTTAATAATGGAGTGTGCTTGTAAGACTGATGGTGTTGTAATCATGCAGTATACATTATCAGCTAAACTTTGCTCTAAATTACACCCTTGGATTCATTAAAAGGCACGCACCATAATTTGAGACAATTAAGCCTACAGAGGGTTTTCTTAAATTCAAGGGTGATGAGTTACAATGTAATGTTACCAAGTAGTAGCAAAGGGCTATTATTCTTTGCAATATGAATGTGTAACACTTTTGGTACAATAAATCTGTAAATAATAATTTTCGCTGCTATTCCCATGGCTTGTGTTCTCCTTCCATTCTTGAACAGCTGGTGAATGATAAAAGGTTTCAATTGCTACCTCAATGATACAAGCCAAGAACAAAGATATCTGCATCATCCATGCCATTGACAGGACCCAGCCACCGCTGGACCGATCAAAGCCTGTCATCCCCATCGACCTGGCCCAAAAATGGCAACAGCAGTAGAAATACAGTCAAGAGCATCTTGGAAAAACACTGCAATGAAAGCTCTAATTAATCATCTTAAACCTCCCAATAACAGAAACCATGGAATGTCCCCAGCAATATATTAAATTGAGGCCTGCTCTGGGGTAGAGAATATCAAAGGTTCATAACCCTCAGAGCAGGTTTCTCCTCATCTCCATCCAAAATGGCAAGCTCCAATTCTGAAATTGTGCCCCCCTACTCTCGTTACTTGGACTAGGGGAAACATTGTCTTGGCATCCACCCAATCCAACCCTCTCAGAATCTCACATTTTTCTTGAAGATCACCTCATATTTTACTACACCAACGAGTTTAGGTCCAGCCTGCTCAGCTTTCCTACATGTACTAATCTACATCCTAGAAGACCTTTCTCTGCTCTCCCTTCAATGTAACCACATCTTTTATGTAGGCTTAAATTGCATGCAATAATGCAGGTATAGTTTGTGCAGTTCCTTATGTAGTTCCCTAGAGGACCTACATAAGGAACGGAGGCCAAATCACTGGATGGATTTAAGAGAGAGTTAGTTAGAGCTCTAGGGGCTAGTGGAATCAAGAGATATGGGGAGAAGGCAGGCATGGGTTATTGATTGGGGACAATCAGCCATAATCACAATGAATGGCGGTGCTGGCTCGAAAGGATGAATGGCCTGCTCCTGCACCTATTTTCTATGTTTTCTACGTTTTCTAATAAGAACAGGTGATCAATGGTCAGCATGGACGGGTAATTTTGCCTCAGTGAAAATTTGTCAGTCATTTTGACATTGCATAACGCTTGTCAGTCATTTTGACATTGCTTGTGGGAAACAATTTCACATCTTTGTGTAACATGAAGAATAAATCATCAGTAACTGCTATTTTTAAATGTAGAAGATGAGTTTGCATTTTACTATTAACTATTAAAAAAATCAACAAATGAATTTTATTGTCTACAAAGAGGAAGAACATTTCAGCACTTCCATCTAACAAGCCATTTTAGGTTTGTTTAGTTTAGAGATACAGCATGGAAACAGGGCTTTCTATGCTGACCATCGATCACCCGTTCATACTAGTTCATTTTTGTCGCGCTTTTGCATTCACTCCCCACATACCAGGTGCAATTTACAGAGGCCAATTAACCCACAAACCACATGTCTTTGGGATGTGGGAGGAAAACCGGAGCACCCAGAGAAAATCCATATGGTCACATAGAGATTTGCAAACTCCACACAGACAGAACCCAAAGTCGGGATTGAACCCAGGTCTCTGACGCTGTGAGACTACAGCTTGACCAGCTGCACCACCATGCTCTCCACTGCCAGGAAATACACTTGCATGTATAGGAAGGACTGCAGATGCTGGTTTAAACCGAAGATAGACAGAAAATGCTGGAGTAACTCAGATGGACAGGCATCATCTCTGGAGACAAAGAAGGAGTGACGTTTTGGGTCGAGACCCTTCAGACTGATGTCAGGGAGAAGGAGATACATAGATAAGGAAAAGTAAGGTGTGAAAATAGGACAAAGGAAATCGAGATCAAGGAAAATGGAGAATAGATCATTATTAGCTGGGAGAAGGGGTCAAGGAAAGAGCGTGGCCCTGTTTCTCCAATCTTTCCACCACCATGCACAACAAGCACAAGAAGCAACAAGACAGACTCCATTGTATGCAGATGCCAAGAAATGTGTTCAGCTCTGGCACAACTAATCTAGTGTGTGGACTCAATAAGAAGAAGAAAGCTGGGAGAAGGTAACACCAAAGCAAACAATTTCATGAATAGTAACAATCCTTCACTAACTTCCTAATTAACGTAGGTTATGGGCAAATTGCCATTCAAAGCAAAGATATCCACCCAAATTTGAATGCTGGAGAACAATCGATCATGTCAATTGATACCTATGCAAATAATCTCCAATCCTGTTCTGATCAAGATAGCTCTCTCTGAAACATAAATTTCAGAGCGCTCTAAGAGCAGATAGTCCATAGTACTAACACGACTTTGGTCGGTGGGGGCGCTGCAAGCCGGCACCCTGTCAGCAGCGTGTCCGTTTTTTTCCAACATTTTTTGTGTTTTTAGTATGTTTTAAAGTATGTTTTTAATGTTTCTATGTGTGTGGGTGGGGGGGTGGGGGGGGTGAGGGGGAAACCGTTTTGGACGCCTCCTCCATGGAGAGGTGACTTTTTCCATGTCACCTCCCCGTGGCCAAACATCGAGGATCGGTGCGGCCTTTCCCGGAGACGCGCCCGGGGCTTCAGCGGTGGGTGCAGCGTGGACTCTTGTCGCGGAGCGGGTGAGCCCTCGCTGGGGCTCGCCAGAGGGGAGCGCTCCGTTTCGCTGGCCCGCAGCAGCCGGCAGCCTGAAGCCGCGGTCTGCAGAGCTCCAGCTGGCGCGGCGTCCGCAGCCCGGGTTCCCTCATGGGGGGACCCGGGAGAGGACGAAGCTTCTACAGCAGGCCCGCCGTGGACTTACCATCACCCCTGGAGGGGAGCTTCGACTGCCGGCCCTGCGGTCTGTGGTGCTTCTGGCTGTGGCGGGGGCTTTAAATCTTCGACCGCTGGCCTACGGCCTACACCAACCTAAATCTGCGGTCTCCGGTGGGGAAGAGCCGACACTGGACTGGTTCTGGACTCTGGTCCCCACCACGGGGGGAAATGGAGGAGGACTGGCCAAATTTTGTGCCTTCCACCACAGTGATGAATACTGTGGTGGATGTTTGTGTTAAATTTTTATTGTTTATTGTGTGTTCTTTCTCATTGTACCGCTGCTGACAAATTCATTTCACTTGCACTTTATGTGCAATGTGACGAATAAAACCATATTGTATTGTATTGTATTGTAAATCAATGTCAGGAGGTCACAGGGTTATTGTGGATAAGGAAATATATTCTGTCTGAATTAATTTGTCCGACGCAAAATAACCTAATATCTCCCCTCACTACAGCATCTAATGGATTCTAAAATAATCCACTGGTTTTGAAGGTTTATTGAATATATTGAATACGAATTATGTGCAAAAATTGTTTCCAATATTTATTCTGAAAGCTGTTTATGCAATTTAAATCTGCCTGGTAATTTTACACCTTTAATTTGCTTTTAAAAAATATTTCTGGTTGCATTTTAAACGTTTATTGTTGTCACGTGTCTGAGATACAGTGAAAAGCTTTTATTTGTGTGCTACTCAGTCAAATCAAATCGTACTGTACATTAATAAAATTAAGCCATACACAAGTGCACAAAATATTGTTACAGTCTTCTAGAGTTAGTGTTATAACGTTATAGTTACAACAAAAAAGTCCAAGGTTCACAATGAGATAGTTTGAAAGATCAGGACTATACCGACTTATAGGGGACCGTTAAGTAGTCCAATGACAGCAGGGAAGAAGCTGTTCCTGAATCTGGTGGTACGTGCTTTCATAGTTTTGTAACTTCCGCCCGACCAGGGTGAGAAAGGTCATTGATTGTCCCGTTGAACCCGTCCCGCTGAGTTACACCAGCATCTTACGTTTATCTAAAGTCATTGATTATGCCGGCTGCTTTCCCGAGGTAATGTGAAGTGTGGATCGAGTCGATGTTAGGGAGGCTGGTCTGTGTGATAGACTGAGCTACATCCACAACTTTCTGCAATTTCTCGCGGTCTTGGTCAACGCTGTCGCCAAACCAAGCTGATACAATATGATGTTATGGTATCTATGGTGTATTTATGGAAGTTGGTAAAAAATCATTGGAGACATGCCGAACTTCCTTAGTCCTTAGGAAGTAGTGATGTTGGTGTTGCTTTATTGGTGATATGTACACCAGGAACTTGAAGCTCTCGATCATCTTCACCAGCACCATTGATGCTGATTGGGGCGTGCACTCCTGGGACCAAATTTAGAGCAAGGGAGGTAGATAGGTCTTTAAACAAAATAAGGAAGGAAGGGTAATACTGACAAGATAAACAAAGGACTGCAGGAAAATGAATAGCAAAAGTATATCTAAACTGTGTAGAAGGAACTGCAGATGCTGTTTTATACCAAAGATAGATACAAAATGATGGAGTAACAGCGGGTCAGGCAGAGATCTCTGGAGAAAAGGAATAGGTGAAGTTTCGGGTAGAAACTTTTTTCAGATTGAAAAATAGAGAGGAACTGTGTCTGAACTGTGTCATGAACAGTTAGAGCGTACAAAAGAAAAATTATTTTTGTAAGAAAAATAACACAAATATGGCCATATTATATACAAAAAGTTAAGCTGTATGAAAATGTTGAAACCAATTTAAAGGTACTTTCTCTGAATTCACAAAGCATTTATAAGGTGGTAAATTAATTAACTGAGCAATAAATGGATCCAATATAATTTAGTTTAGTTTAGAGATACAGCACGGAAACAGGCCCTTCGGCCCACCGAGTCCCTGCCGACCAGTGATTCCTGTGCACTAACACTATCCTGCACATTAGAGAAAACTTACATTTTTACTGAAGCCAATTAGCACCTGGAAAAAAACACATATGGTCACAGGGAGAACATACAAACTCTGTACAGATAGCACCTGATGTCAGGATTGAACCGGTACTGTAAGGCAGCAACTCCAATGCTGAGCCACTGTTCCGCCCTAATTGCTGTTAGCAAAATGGACGAGGTTGAGAATTGAATATCCAAATCAATCTATCAACCAATCAGCCTTTATTGTCATCTTGCAAAGCAACAGTTGTAAAGGTAAAGGTATTCAATGTTTTGGAAGGATGGGCAAAAAGGGAAAAGGGCTTGCATTGTCAGTAAATGATGTAGACAGAGTGAGAGTAAGAAAGGACAAAATCAAGATGTAGGATCAGATTGGCTGTCACCGGCAACTGCTACAGAATAGTCAACATTGGTGAGGATTATCTAGAGAATAATCAGGAAATTAGATCAGCACATATCAAGAACACCACAGCAATCATGGGTGACTTTGCCCGACATACCGACCTAGAAACAAGAGAGTAATAACAGTGAAGAGGATAAATTGCTGAAATGTGTAAGAAGTTTCTTTAGACCAGGAAGTTGCGGAGTTCACTAGGGAGGAGACTCTCCTAGATTGGGTATTGTGCAATAAGAAGGGGTAACGAGCAATCTTGTTGTGCAACTTCCTGAGTGTAGAGTAACCACAACACGATAGCATTCATCATTTAGATGGAAAGAGAAACAGTACAGGCCAAAACTGGGATGTTAAATTTAAAGACAGGGAACCATTAAAGTATGAGGAGCAAGTTAACTGTGGTAGATTGGAAGCCTTCATTAAAATGTTTAATGGTGAATGGGTATTGACTAATTAAAAAAAAACATCTGCAGGAACTGCAACAGTTTTACATTTCTTTCTCAAGCAAAATCACAACAGAAAAAATGTGGCTCAGCGGCAGAGTTGCTGCCTTACAGCACCAGAGACCAAGGTTCGATCCTGACAACAGGTGCTGTCTGTATGGAGTTTGTACATTTTCCCTGTCCCATTGTGGACATCAGACTTTGTCCCTGGAACAGGTGTGGTGCAATAACGAGAAGTATATTCTGCACTCTGTATCTTCCCCCTTTGCTCTATCTATTGTACGTGAGTTTACCTTGATTGTATATATGGTGACGACACTCCTCTCGAAGGACTGCTCAGATCCCCGTCATTGGCAGACAGGCCAGACAAAGCCTTCCAAAAGTTCCTTGTTGCTGGAAAACTGGCACTCTGGACTGAGCTGAGGCTGCAGTCAAATGAGCTGCAGGTGGGTCCAATTGGTGATTATTGGATCAAGTCACCTGCATCTTGTAAACCCTACTAACCCAGGAGCTTAACCGTGGCTGACGAGGGAAATTAAGGATAGTGTTAAATCCAAGACGAGGCATACAAATTCAGAGGAAGCAGCAAACTGGAGGACTGGGAGACAGCCAAGTACAAAGGGGTTAATTAAGAGCGAGGGAGGGGGAAAGAACATGAACGAAAGCTTGCGGGGAATATAAAAACTAACTGTAAAAGCTTCTTTAGATATGTAAAAAGGAAAAGATTAGTGAAGACAAATGTAGCCCTCTTACAGTCAGAGACAGGTGAATTTATAATGGGAAAACAAGGAAATGGCAGACCAGTTCAACAATACTTTGGTTCTGTCTTCACTAAGGAAGACACAAACAATCTCCCAGAAATACTAAGGGTCTGAGGATCTGATCTATTGGGAGGGAGGAACTGAAGGGAATACACATTAGTCAAGAAATGGTGTTAGGTAAACTGTTGGGACTGAAGGCAGATAAATCCCCAGGGCCTGATGGTCTGCATCCCAAAGTACTCAAGGAGGTGGCCCTAGAGATCGTGGAAGCATTGGTGATCATTTTCCAATGTTCTCTTGACTCTGGATCAGTTCCTCCAACACTTTTGCCACCACCAACAGGATCCCACTGCTGGCCACATCTTCCCATCTCCACCCCTTTCTGCTTTCTGCAGAGACTCCCTGGTCAACTCGTCCCTTCCACCCAAACCATCCCCTCCCCAGGTACTTTCCCCCTGCAGCTGCGGGCGTTGCAACACCTGTCCCTTTACCTCCCCCCTCGACTCCATTCAAGGACCCCAACAGTCTTCTCAGGTGAGACAGAGGTTCACTTGCACCTCCGCCAACCTCATCTACTGTATCCGCTGGTCCAGGTGTCAACTTCTCTACATCGGTGAGACCAAGCACAGGCTCGGATATCATTTTGCTGAACACCTTAACCGACCTGATCACCCAGTTGCTCAGCACTTTAACTCCCCCTCCCATTCCCAATCTGACCTTTCTGGCCTGGGCCTCCTCTATTGGCAGTGAGGCCCAGCGCAAATTGTAAGACAGCACCTCATATTTTGCTTGGGGAACTTACACCCCAGCAGTATGAACATTAACATATCTAGCTTCAAATAGCCCTTGCTTTCCCTCTCTCTCCATCCCCCTTCCCATTTCTCCCACCAGTCTTACTGTCTCCGACTACATTCTATCTCTGTCCCGCCCACTCCGCTGACATCAGTCTGAAGAAGGGGCTCGACCCGAAACGTCACCCATTCCTTCTCTCCAGATAGGCTGCTTTTCCCGCTGAGTTACTCCAGCATTTTGTGTCTACTCTGGATCTGTTCCTGTGGACTGGAGGGTAGCCAATGTAACCACTTTTTAAGAAAGGAGGGAGAGAGAAAATGGAGAATTAAAGACCAGTTTGCCTTATATCGGTAGTGGGGAAGATGCTTGAGTCGATTATTAAAGATGTTATAGCAGCGCACTTGGAAAGCAGTGACAGGATCGGTCAAAGTCAGCATGGGTTTATGAAGGGGAAATCATGCTTGACTAATCTGCAATTTCAAGAGAGAGTTAGATTTAGCTCTTAGGGCCATGGGAATCAAAGGAAATGGGGGAAAAAGCCGAATGGGGTACTGATTTTGGATGATCAGCCATGATCATATTGAATGGTGGTGCTGGCTCGAAGGGCCAAATGGCTTACTCCTGCACCTATTTTCTATGTTTCTATGTTATAAGTGGAATGGATAAGGGAGAGCCAGTGGATGTGGTGTATCTAGACTTTCAAAAAGCCTTTGACAAGGTCCCACGCAAGAGATCAGTGTACTAAATTAGAGCACATGGCATTGGGGGTAGGGTATTGAAACGGATAGAGAACTGGTTGGCAGACGGGAAGCAAAGAGTAGGAATTAACGGGTCCTTTGCAGAATGGCAGGGTATGACTAGTGGGGTGCCGCAAGGATCGGTGTTGGGATCCCAGTTATTTATAATTTAGACAAGGGAAATAAATGTAACATCTCCAAGTTTGTGGATGGCACAAAGCTGGAGATGTGAGGAGGATGTTATGAGGCTGCAGGGTGATGTGGATAGGTTGGGTGAGTGGGCAGATGCATGGCAGATGCAGTATAATGTGGATAAATGCAAGGTTATTCACTTCGGTGGCAAGAACAGGCAGGCAATTATCTGAATGGTGTCAGATTAGGAAAAGAGCAGGTGCAACGAGACCTGGGTGTGTTTGTACATCAGTCACTGAAAGTAAGCATGCATGTACAGCAGGCAGTGAAGAAAGCTAATGGTATGTTGCCCTTCATTGCAAGAAGGATTTGAGTTTAGGAGCAAGGAGGTCCTACTGCAGTTGTACAGGGTCCTGGTGAGACCACACCTGGAGTATTGTGCACATTTTTGGCCTGCTAATTTGAGGAAGGACGTTCTAGTTGTTAAGGGAGTGCAGCGTAAGTTCACCAGGTTAATTCCCGGAATGGCGGGACGGACATCTGATGAAAGAATGGGTCGACTTGTTAAAGCTTGCCCGCGCTCTGGAATAATAAACGACGTCAGACACTCATAGTAAAGATGCAACTTTATTATGCTAGCGGGAGTGGGAGAGTCACTGCAGGTATGGTCATGTACTTGCCAGCTCCTTGTGGCCCCACTCGATTATATTGTGCTCGGGCAGTATATTTATATATGAGTAGTCATACGGGTCCAGCTAATCACACAGCTAATCACAGTCGCCTGCACTGGTTCTTATCGTGTCCAGAACAGAGTTTTCGTCTGCAGTTCTACTTGGTATCGGGCCTCTTCCCTTTTTAGTCACAGCACCCTTTTGCAGTTCTGCAAAACTACGAGCTATTTATTACCTAGCAATTCTAAGTAAGTTAAGCAAGCTCACCATGCAATCTGTCACGTACATATTAACACTTAAACCCCCATCCTCCTCGACAGATTGGGCTTGTATTCACTGGAATTTAGAAGGGTTAGGGGGGGATCTTAAAGAAACATATACAATTCTTAAAGGATTGGACAGGCTAGATGCAGGAAAAAAAATCCCGATGTTGGGGGAATCCAGAACCAGGGGTCACAGTTTAAGAATAAGGGGTCAGATGAGGAAAACAAATTTCACCCAGAGAGTTGTGAATCTGTGGAATTCTCTGCCACAGAAGGCAGTGGAGGCCAATTCACTGGATGTTTTCAAGAGAGAGTTAGATTTAGCTCTTAGGGCGAAGGGAGTCAAGGGATATGGGGAAAAAGCAGGAAAGGGGTATTGATGTTAGCTGATCAGCTATCATCATATTGAATGACGGTGCTGGCTCGAAGGGCTGAATGGCCTATTCCTGCACCTATTTTTCTATGATTATATGAGTTCCAGCCGGAGAGGGAAAGAGTGTACAATGTGTATGGTATTATCTAATTTGATTGGATAACATGCAAAAACAAAGCAATTCACTGTACTGTACATGTCAGTACATGTGACAACAGTAAACCTAAACCATGTTCAAGATGCAAGGGAAGGGAGTTAGGCAGGACTGCACACAAGAGCACTCCGCAAACCTCACATAGAAAGGGCCAGCCTAGCTCATGGATACGCAAGGAACTGCAGTTGCCAGAATCATGATCAAAGCCAAAGTGCTGGAGGAATTGAATAGGTCAGGTAGTATTTACATAGTGAATGAACAGGCAATGTTTCGGGCATGGGTCATTCTTCAGTCTGAAGAAGGGTCACAACCCCAAACTATGCCTGTTCATTCCATCAGCAGATGCAGCCAGATCTGTTGGCTTATTCCAGCACTTTGTGTTTTGATGGCACAGTTCACCCAGATTATTTTTATCTGGAAGAGATGACCGAGGATTACCTGCTATGTGTGTCTGTGTGTCTGTCTGGCTAATTCCTATTTTCTTCCAAACACTAGGCCACTGCCTTCCCATTTTCACACATCCTACTCACATTTTTCCCACCGAGGCGATAAACATCTTCCCGTCGTATTTCCACCAATATTTCCGAATTTATTAATCGTTTCAAATTTTAAAAAAAGTCCAAAAACTCACCCATTTCTGAAAAAAGCCCAAGTGACGACACAATGCACTAGCAAGGCAGGACGGGACACTCCGGGTTGGTGGGAGGGAGGGGCACTCCAGCGCTCGCGGTGAACAAGGAGTGGTGGTGGCTGCCAGCGCCCGACACCTGGTGGGGATGGTGGTGCTGGAGCTGGAGTGAGGGCCGAGCCCGGGGCTTGGGATGGGGCCGTGACTGGGGCTGAGAAAGAAACCGCCGCTGGAACCAAGGACGAGCCTGGGTCTGGAGTCAGGGATGAGCCCGGAGATGAAGTCGGGGCCTGCACTGGAGCACAGGCAGCGGCTGAGCTGACGGCCAGTCTACAGCTAGGCCGGGCCGAGTACAAGAACCAGGCCGAGTTCCAGGCCCAGGTGCTTCTCTACGACCTGGGTAGGTCCTGGGGCAGGGAATGCGAGTGAGGGGAGGAGGATGAGGGGAAAGTGGTGGGAGATGGGATGGGGAGTGGGGTGGTAGAGATGTGGGGCGGGGGGGGGGGGGGGGGAGTGTGGAGGAAGGAGATGGGAAGGGGTGGAGGATGCCCCTTCCCTAAATACCTCACTCCCACCTTCTCTACCCCCTTCCCTCTATCCCCCTTCCCTCTATTCCCCTCCCTCCCCCCCACTCTACACCCTTCTCTCTCCCTCTACCCTCCTCCCTCTCTCTCTCTCTCTCTACCCCCCCTCTCTACCCCCCTTCCCTCTCCACCACCCCTCCCTCTCTACTCCCCCTCCCCCCCTCTCTAGGGATGGAAGAGGGAGGGTGAAGAGGAGGAGGAGGGAGTGCTGGGGGATGAGATGTACTTGCGCAGGTGGGGGATATGCGTGAGTGGTGCAATATTGCGTTGGGGAGCAGACTTGGTCTAGTCAGTATTAAAGATTGTCTTCTCTTGTATTGTGGAAGAACTTTATTTCAACATGCAATCTCTAATCATTAAGAGCAGATAGTGAAAACATTTGTTCTGTTAAAGAAAATTGTTGCATATTTCTAAAAACTGAAATCTTGTTTCCGAAGGGATTAAACAATATTTACACAGTATGTGGATAATAATACAATTAGTTCAATCAAGTTGTGATTTACAGCATGTTAGCCGAAACCTTGTGGCTTATTAATACAAATGCAGCAATTTGTCCAAATGTCCCAAACTGTGGATACTTTTCTATTGACCTGTGGGGTTTAAATATGTCTTCAAAGATCTTGATTCCTGATTTTGTCTGATATGATACAAAATGACTTTATGTAGAGCTCCATCACCTTAGATGACTCCCTTCTTAGATATGGCCTTAGAAATGAGAGGGCAGATTTATACAATCAAATATCAGATGAACAGTGCTGCTGGCATCTACGTTTCAGGACGGGACCCTTTTTTCAGACTAGACGTTTCGGGCCAGGACCCTTCTTTAATCCCATCCTTTTCTCCAGAGATGCTGCCCGACCCACTGAGTAACTCCAACTCTTTGTGTCTGTCTTTAAAATTAATCAATACTCTGAAGACTTTGTGCAATATTTCCAAATGCAAGGGGTAATCACAGAAATTTGTAGTGCATGGGGTCTAGGCAGTGTTATTTGAAAATATTGATGCCATCTTGGAAATTGGATTGTTATACATGATATGATGAATTTTTATGTAATTTCCATTCTGTCCTCTTGACTGATCGGACATGAATAATGTGCAACTGGTGCATTAGAAAATAATGTTTGATCTGTATTTTATCCCATATGGAGCAATTTGCATTTATACTTAAATTGGGATTCATATTTGGATTTAGTTTAGTTTAGCGATGCAGCACGGAAACAGGCCCTTCGGCCCACCGGATCCGAACCGACCAGTGACCCCCCTACCATTAACACAAACCTACACCTAGTAGGGACAATTTACACTTATTCCAAGCCAATTAAAACTTGTATGTCTTTGGAGTGTGGGAGGAAACCGAAGATCTCGGAGAAAACCCACATGGTCAGAGTGAGAACATACAAACTCCGTACAGACAGCACCCGTAATCGGGATTGAACCCGGGTCTCCAGCGCTGTAAGGCAGCAACTCTACCGCTGTGCCTCCGTGCCACCCCTTGAATTTATCTAGAGATCCATAAATTTCTACAGACAATGACAGCCCAAATAAACATGTAGCGCACTTCAAACGCGCAAACCGTAAACAGATTGAATTCCATACCTTGATACATTATTTCACTGGACAATGAGTCTAGGTTTAGGTGCACAGTAATGTGCAGGCAAGCATCTCAAGTTGTGATTATTTTCAAGTATATTACATAGAGATAATGAGGATTCTGGAACTATGATGCAAAAGCCTTTAGTTTGGGATATACAGTAAACCCAAGCCTAAAACAAACAAAAGACGAGCTATCTTAAGAACAATGTGTTAATATAACTGTTGGGTCTTGCCATTTGGTGAGGCCAATTGTTAAAAGTTGAAACCTGCTCTGGACTCAGTAGAAAAATATTGGTGCCAGAACTAAAAGTTTTCCTTATTAAAGATAAAGTGAACTCCTCTGGGATCACCAGATGAATGGGCACTGCTCATCCTATTTAGGATTTTAGCTAGAGATGCTGGCCCACAGAGGAAGACTCCCACGTTGGTGCTGTAAAATAAAAATAAAAATCAGTGACTTCTTTCTTAATAAATATGGAGGCACAAGGAACTGCAGACGCTGGTTTACAAAAAGACATAAAGAGATGGAGTAACTCAGCAGATCAGGCAGCATCTCTGGAGCAGGAGGTAAAGGGACGGTTTGGGTCGGGACCCTTCTTCACTCTGGACATTGAAGAGGGGATCTGACCCGAAACTTTGCCTATCCATGCTCGCCTGAGATGCTGCCTGACCTGCTGACTTATTTTAGCATGTTGTCTCCTTTTTTAAAAAAAAACCTTCACATTTTATTCCAATTGGACTGTTACTTCCGCATTAAATTCAATTAAGACAGAAATTCAATTCTCAAAACAAGATCAAGTATTAATGCATTCCTGTTCTTTTACAGCCCTGAAAGTGCAGAACATATATCTAAATTAAGGATGTCAGAAAGCATGTGAGAGAGAAGCAGTTTTAACATTTCAGCTTAATTACCTTTTGTCAGTCTTGGGGGCAGGGGGAAAAAAAGTGTCCTTAAACATGTAATAAGTATAAAGTAATGTGGGGAAGGGAGGAAGGGAACAGGGTTAGGAATGGTATGAAAGGCTGGTGATGGAGTGGATGGAAGGAGAGTTTAAAGGGCAACTCGGGGAACTGCAGACGCTGGAATCTTGAACAAATTACAAAGTGCTGGAAGAACTCAGAGTCTGTGGGTGACGTTTTGTTAGGTGACGTTTTAGGTCAGGGCCCATCTTCAGACTGATTAAATGTTGAGGGGCAATATAAATAATGACGTGTGGCAAAACTAGGCTGATAATAGCACAATAAACAAAAGTTGTGTCCAGAGGTGGTGGAATTAGAAACAGGAAAATGCAGCTGTCTGAAAGATTGAGGCGTTGAATCTCCAGAGCTCAGTGTTGAGGAGAGTGTAGGTGCGAGAGAATAAGACCTGAATAGGGCTAAAGCCATTAGCACACACATTAACTCCTTGACAAGAGTGGCTTCTGATCGTTTTACACCGCTGTCTGAGAACCCACTGCTTTCAATCAAAGGACCGAGCAGCCCTCCTATTTACCAGCACCCTCCTATGTTTAATTTAGTTTTGATTACAGCATGGAAACAGGCCCTATGGCCCACTGAGCCCATGCCGAACAGCGATTTCCCACAACTCAAGTACTTTCCTAAACATGAGTGACAGTTTACAATTTTCTTTACCGAAGCCAACTAACCTACAAACCTGTACGTCTTTGAAATGTAGGAGGAAACCGGAGCTCACGGAGAAAGCCCACGCGGTCACGGGGAGAACGTGGTCAGGATCGAACCTGGATCTCTGGCACTGTAAGGTAGCAACTCTATCGCTGCGCCACTGTGCCGCTCTAATTTGTCTCATTCAACAAATTATACTTACTATTTGACTCAATATATTTCCTTCAAATGAAAGGCGTCAGGTTGGTCTTGCGCGTGCCCCAATTACACCATCCTTCTGTTGGATCTTTGGAGCATTCTTTATTTCAACGAAATGAAAGGATCAAATGAAAGTCCTGCCATTCTCTCTCTCTGCTGCCTGCAGCTGGCCCTAGAGCAGTGAGCAGTGAGCAGCTCGCATATCGATGTCCAGCCCAGTGAAGTGGAGAACCAAACTGCTTTCATTTAAGCAAGCATCAACATCTTGTATCAATAAAGAATAGAAACCTAAGCAGCAGTAAAAAGGATTGTGTCATCAATCCATTTAGTGTGGAGCTACAGTAAGGAAAAAGGCACTACAGCCCATTGAGTCCATTCCACACTAGCTCACACTAGTTTGATGTTATCCCACTTTCACATTCACTCCCAACACACTATGGGGGAAATTTACAGAGGGCCAATTAACCGACCATCCAGCAAGTCTTCGGGATGTGGGAGGAAACCCATGCGGTCACAGGGAGAACGTGCAAACTCCACATGGTTAGCACTCAAGGTCAGGATCAAACCGGGGTTTCTGGTACTGTGAGGCAGCGCTCTCCCAAATGAACTCAAAAACATGTCAAAAATAAAGTGGGTCAGCACCTCAGACTCGGCTGCGTTTCCCACTACTCCTACCTTGGGTGGTTGCTTGCAATGTTTCCGAATTCAACATCCCAGTTTGGTCTCCCATACAAGGTCTTTTGCTTGAGTCCGGTGATGACATCAGTCTGGGCTTCATGGTGCATGGCAAAGTGAGTTGCCTAAAGTAAGATTTGGCATCGTAATTAGCAAGTCTCACTCAATCAAACAACAACATGATTATCCACCAATATATACATTAATGCAGTAACGCACATGAGAAAGTAAATAGAGATATGAGGATTGATCATCCTATCAGTGATACAATTCAACAAGGCAGGTTAAAGGTCAAATTCTATGTTAATTGGCCAAAATAGTAAAGAGTATGCCGATATAAATTGGCCGGCACAGTGGCGTAGCAGTAGAGACTGCCAGAGACCTGTGTTCAAACCTGACTACAGGTGCTGTCTGTGCAGAGTTTGTACATTCTCCCTGTGAGGACAGTTCATCCTAGACTGGGTATTGTGTAATGAGGAAGGATTAGTTAGCGATCTTGTTGTGCAAAGCCCCTTGGGCAACAGTGACCATAATATGGTGGAATTCTGCTTTGGGATGAAGAGTGACACGGTTAATTCAGAGACTAGGTTCCTGAACTTAAAGAAAGGAAACTTTGAAGGCATGACATGGGAATTGGCTAGGATAGACTGGCAAATTATACTTAAAGGGTTGACAACTCTTATTAATGTTATGTCTGTATTCCTTCTTTATGTGCTGCAAAATGGCAAGAAGCATTTCGCTTCACTACACCTAGGTGTATGAGAATGTGACCAATAAAATACCTTTGATACCTTTGATAACTTTGATACCTTTTATGGCAAAGATTTAAAGACCGCATGGATAAACTCCAAAAATTGTTCATCCCTGTCTGGCGAAAAAATAAAACGGGGAAGGCGGTTCAACTGTGGCTAACGAAGGAAATCAAGGATAGTTAATCTCGACTTTGAATCAGCTCCTGTGGACCGGAGAGTAGCCAATCTAACTACACTTTTTAAGAAAGGAGGGAGAGAGAAAACGGGGAATTATAGACCATGTGGCCTTTCATCGGTAGTGGGCAGATGCTTGAGTTGATTATTAAAGTTGTAATAGCAGCGCATTTGGAAAGCAGTGACAGGATCAGTCAAAGTCAGCATGAATTTATAAAGGGGAAATCATGCTTGATTAAACTTCTGGAATTTTTTGAGAATGTAACAAGTAGAATGGAGAAGGGAGAGCCTGTGGATGTGGTATACCTGGACATTCAAAAAACCTTTGACAAGGTCACACACACGAGATGAATGTGCAAAATGAGAGCACATGGTAGGGTATTGACATGGATAGAGAACTGGTTGGCAGACAGGAAACAAAGAGTAGGAATTAACAGGTCCTTTTCAGAATGGGGTGCCACAAGGCTTGGTGCTGGGACTCCAGTTATTTACAATATATGTTAACGATTTAGACGAGGAAATTAAGTGTGACATCTCCAAGTTTTCGGATGATACAAAGCTGGGTGGCAGTGTGAGCTGCGAGGAGGATGTTATGAGGCTGCAGGGTGACTTGGATAGGTTGGATAAGTGGGGAAATGCATGGCAGATGCAGTATAATGTGGATAAATGTGAGGTTATCCACTTTGGTGGTAAGAACAGGAAGGCAGACTGTTATCTGAATGGTGGCAGATTAGGAAAAAGGGTGGTACAACGAGACCTGGGTGTCCTTATACACCAGTCACTGAAAGTAAGCATGCAGGTACAGCAGGCAGTGAAGAAAGCTAATGGCATGTTGGCCTTCATTGCGAGAGGATTTGAGTTCAGGAGCAAGGAGGTCCTACTGCAGTTGTACAGGGCCTTGGTCAGTGGGGGCACTGCGAGTTGGTTGCCCTGCTAGCAGCATGTTCATTATTTCAACTTTTTTTTGGGATTTTTTTAGCGTGTCTAATGTTAGTTTAGGTGTCTCTTGGTGGTGGGGTGGGGGGGGGGTGGGGGGGGGGGGGGGGGGGGGGGGGGGGGAGGGGGGAACCGCTTTGGGTCGCTTCCTCGACAGAGAGGCGACTTTTTCCATGTTGCCTCTCTCGCGGCCTAACAGCTTGGATTGGAGCAGCTTTTCCCGGAGTCAGGCCTGGAGCATCAGCAGCAGGCGCAGCGTGGACTTTTCCATCGTGGAGCAGGCGAACCCTTGCCGGGGGTCGCCAGATAGGAGTGCTCCGATCGCTGGCCTGGTGACTTTGGCATCATGGGGCTGTGGTCTGCGGAACTTCTAGCAGCAGGAGGAGCGTGGACTTACCGTCCGGAGTCTGGGATCCCTTGCCGGGGATTGCTGGAGCAGAGCTCCGACCACTGACCTGTGGCCTATAACATCCTGAATCCGCGGTTTTCTGTAGGAAAGTGCCAATTCGGGACTCCAAGCTGCGGAGTGTGTTTGACAGTCCCGACGTCGGAGTTTAGATCAACCCAACGAGAGGGCCTGTACATCGGGGCGTTCGTAGCGGCGACTACGGAGGCTTTATGTCCCGACCACGGGTGAACAAAGGAGGAGGACTGGCTGAACTTTGTTGCCTTCCACCACAGTGAAGAATGCTGTGGTGGATGTTTGTGGTAAATCTTATTGTGTATTGTGTGTTCTTTTTAAGTGTATCGCTGCTGGCAAATTCATTTCACCGCACATTTGGGTGCATGTGACAAATTAAATTGACTTTGACTTTGAGTCCGCACCGGGAGTATTTTGTGCAATTTTGGTCTACTAATTTGAGGAAAGACATTCTTGCCATTGGGGGAGTGCAGCGTAGGTTCACCAGGTTAATTCCCAGGATGGCGGGACTGACATATGATGAAAGAATGGATTGACTGGGCTTGTATTCCACTGGAATTTAGAAAGATGAGAGAGGATCTTATAATAATGTATACAATTCTTAAAGGGTTGAACTGGCTAGATGCAGGAAAAATGTTCCCGATGTTGGGGGAGTCCAGAACCAGGGGTCACAGTTTAAGAATTAAGGGTAGGCCATTTAGGACTGAGACGAGGAAAAAAATGTTCTAAAGGAATCAAGAGAAATGGGGAAATAGCAGGAACGGGGTACTGTTTCTAGATGATCAGCCATAATCATATTGAATGACGGTGGTGGCTGGAAGGGTCGAATGGCCTACCCCTATTTTTCTATGTTTCTATGTCTATGTTTCTATCCATGTGCTCTTGAGATGCTCTCTGGCTTGCTGAGATACTCAAGCACTTTGTGTCCTTTTGTGTACAAGGATTTGCCTTAATTGCTTGGGGCATTGATTGTAAGAGTCATGAATCCACATTCCAGCGTGATTAAACTTAGGCGAGGATAGATTTGGAGTATTGTGTGCATTCTGGATGCCCCATTACAGGAAGGATGTGGAGGCTGGAAATGTTAAATGCTGGAGGGCAGACCTTTAAGGTACAAGTGGGAACGTTTAACGGAAATGTGATGGTTAAGTTTTTTTACCCGTAGTGGTGGGTGCCTGGAACATGATAGCAGGGGTGGTGGTGGAGGCAGATATGATAGTGGCATTCAAGAGGCTTTTAGATAAACAAATGAATATGCATGGAATGTCAGGATATGGATCATGGACAGGCAAGCGGATGAAATGCGTATTATGTTTGACGCAGACATCATGGGAGGAAGGGACTGTTCCTGAGCTGCACTGTCCTATGTTCTATGTAAATAATTGGACAGGTTCAGGAAACATAATATAGAAGTGTACAAGATCTAAAACTTAGCAAAGTGACAAATGATGAGGAGAATCATAGATACATAGAAAATAGGTGCAAGAGTCAGCCATTTGGCCCTTCAAACCAGCGCCGCCATTCAATGTGATCATGGCTGATTAACCCCAATCAGTACCCCGTTCCTGCCTTCTCCTCATATCCCAGTACCCCGTTCCTGCCTTCTCCTCATATCCCTTGATTCCGCTAGCCCTAAGAGTTCTGTCTAACTCTCTAACTGCTGGAGAAATAGTCAATATGTGAATGATGAAACTTATTGCAAGTAAATCTGAAGTGACTTACTTTGGAAGGAATAAAATGGAGAGTTAGCATGGCTCTGTTTTGAATGGATATAAGAATACAGATACTTGGAGGTAGACATTCATAAATCTGTCAAATGTGGTGAGACAAGCTGACAATGCACATACGTAGAAATATGGGATGTTGGCAGTGTAAGAGGGTACTTTGAATACAACATTTTAAAATCTTTAGCTGGGCTTCAGATATAATATTGTATTCCATTCTGAACCACATATTTTAAGAAGGATGTTGAAGTATTGGAGAGGTTAGGCTGTTTCTTCAGTTATGAAAGGAGATAGAGTGGGATTATTTACAGTGGAGCAGAAAGGTTGAATGGGTAAAACTAAAAGGGATATTGAAAATGCTGAGAGTATTTATGACTGTGTGATTGGAGAAACGTCTGGCAGATACAAGGAACTGCAGATGCTAGTTAATGCAAAAAAAAACACAAATTGCTGGAGTAATTCAGTGGGCCAAGCAGCATCTTTGGAGAACATGGATGGGTGATTTTCTTTTCCCATTCTGCCCCCATAACTCTGTAAGTTCATTTCCCTCATGGACCTTTCCAATTTCCTACCAAAATCAATCCATGGGTCATTGCAATGTGTCTTGTAACTGTGATGCAACCAAAGCATTTCCCCCATGACAAAAGCTTCTTCAAGATGTGACTTTTTTTAATGTGCGGTTTAACATTTACCAGATTATGGCAGCTGGTTGAATGACTGGAAACTTTCAATTCTGCAACATTTGGGGAAGTTTGAAGTTGCTAATGACTTGAAGATCAGAACACAGCTCAAATCAGATCTGCATGACTGGCCTGGGTCAATGTTTTTGCATTTGTTTGGACAACAGCCAAGGGCATTTAAAAAAATGCAATTCTGTATGCAATATTAACATAGAGAGAACTCTGCAGCATAAATTGCGTCCAACAGTAAGAAAATCTAAATAACTGAAACTTAAAATTTAATATGATGAATGATGCAATGGCTTTGTATTACAGTAGAGGAAAAATCGTTGTTAATTTGTATATATTGTCAGATTACTTCAGAATGGGGATCACAATTTGAGCCCTAGCTGTACTTTGCTTAGACTCAGGGTTTGCAAGTGTATCCTGATCTAACTGATATTCGTCCATTTAACTGGAACTAGGCATCAATTTCTTGGTCAGTTCCTGTTTTGTGGCTGGCACCAGGCAATTAACTGAGCCTCACCCACCCCAACCTCCTTTCTTTCCTCGCTACCCCCCACCCCCTCCTGAAAACTGGCTGACCTAGCAGCGGTTTTCCTCTCCACACGTACCATTTACAAACGATACACAATTCACAACGTTACTATCTCTGAGTTTAACAATTTGCAACTCTTTATCCTCTCAGGCTCATACCTATTTCCCCAACTCTGGCCCTCAAAGAAAAAGCTGGCCAACAAATAACCCCCTCGCCTGTGTTCACCTATTACCAGCTATGCTCTGCCCTGCCCCAGCTTTCTTTCCCACCCCCTCCCCCCCCCCCCCCCCCCCAACTCCCACCCTGCCTACAATCAGTCTGAAGAAGGGTTCCAACACAAAACGTTACCCATCCACATTCTCCAGGGATGCTACGTGACCCGCTGAGTTACTCCAGCACTTTGTGTCTATCAGTGATTCTTCTTGAGGTCACTCTTGCAAGCTTTATTCTCTGCAGATTGGCTGTTATATAAACCAAGGAAGAGCTCAACTAAATTCCAGATCTGAGTTTTTTTCATCAAGATTTCTAGGATAATGACTGCAGTTTGAGTTTAGTAAAAGTAATAAATGATCACCTGGTTCTCATCCCATCCAGTGAGATAAATGTTGTAGCTCAAGAAGTTGGAATTGCCTCTTTCAAGCATTTGAGACTCGAGGGATTGAAGGAGGTCAGCAAACCACTCAAAAGCACTTGTTTCTCGGCAGAGCCAGTAGAAATAGATCTAAGAAAAATTAATAGTATCAACCTTACTCAAGTCAAGAGTGCTTTATTGCCATATGTCCAATTTGGAGCACGGAAATTCTTACTATTATTTGCAGCAGCATAACAGATATGCAAACACGTGTATATGTTTCTGTCTGCATATATATATATATATATATATATATATATATATAGACACACACATATATATATATATGCATGTATGCTTGTATGTGTGCATATAAACATAAATAACACAACCTCGGTATCTGCTATGCAATTTGTCTTCTGTGGCATTATTATCCTAAATTGTCTATATACTTTTTACCAGCTCTCTTTTCCCGAACCCCATTAGAATTTGTTTTCACCCAACAACTTTATATGTTTACCTCATTCATCGTCATTTATTGGAGATCAAAGGTGCAGATTGATACACAACAGAAAGTCCATAGATCAGGGCGGCTCAGTGTTGCAGCGGGTAGAGCTCCCCCCTCACGGCACAGGAGACCCAGGTTCGATACTGACCTCTGAGTGCTGCTGTGTAGAGTTTGCATGTTTTCCCTGTGACCTTGTGGGTTTCCAGGCACTCTGGTTTCCTCACAAAAACATGCAAGTTTGTAGATGAATCGGCTGCTGTAAATTGCCACTCGGAGTAAATGCGAAAGTGGGATAACCAAAAAAACTAGCGTGAATGGCTGGTCAATGGTTGGTGTGAGGGGTCAAAAGGCCTGTTTCCATGCTGTATCCTTAAACTTAAACTTACACTTAAATCTGCTCTTCTCTTCCAGCAGGTAATTGTAGTGATTAGCATCACTTTTACTTCCCCCAGAATATAGCTGATTTTCTTATTAACATAATATCCCTCCTCCCTACTCGCCACCTCCCATTGCTATATTGAGATTAACTGAAGTAAAAACATCCTGTTATTACTTATTTTAATGGTACATTCATTTACTGCAGACAGTGTGGTGTGAAGAAAATAACCTGCTCCTCAACACCTTAAAGACAAAGGAAGTAATAATAGACTTCAGGAAGAATAAAACGGACATGGTACCATTGACTATCAGAGGGGACTGTGTAGAATGATTTCCCGCTGAGGGAAAATTGAGAAAGGGCATTCCTGGCGTGAACATTTCTGCGCTGCTAATATGCCTTCCAAATAATCCACGTGTGAGGGTGATAGAGCCACAGGACACAGGGATAGCAAACAAGGGATTCAGCATGTTTGGAAGATGAATGGTTTAATTTCAGTTACACAATTATAGTTGGAAGAAAATATAATAGACTGTTTTTTTTTCAAATCTGGCTCTAAAACCCTTTGAAACCGCTAAAATAGCCCCCTGTAAAGGGTCAATTGTAGGTTTAGTACTGTTCCACTTTGCCGTCAGGCAGACGGTACAGATCTACATGAGACAATCACGAATCTAATTAAAAATTTGTTTTTATAAAGCTAGTAAAGCACTCAGTAGATAGAATGTAGGGGCGAGACATACTAAAACTGTGGAACTGTGATTGGAGAAGGATGGAGGGTTGGGTGTTTATGCGTGCTATTTTCGTAAATTTATTTAGTTGTTTTCATTTAATATTTTACCTTGTATGTATAGGTTAGTTTTAGAATGGGTTTGAAGGGTGCACTGAATGGCGGACATTTTGGACTTTCGTTTAGATGGGATACAATCCTAAGCCATATTCTATTCTATTCTATTCGCCCTAAATGGCTTAGGAGAAAAAAGAATATGCATTACCTGGAGGTCCATTTCTTCCTAATATGCCTTCAATATCCACGTGTGAAGCGCTCAGGTTTTCTGATAGCCAAGGGATTCCATGTTTGGAAGATGAATGCCGCATTTCAGTTACACAATTATAGGTGAAAATATAAGACTGCAGCCTTTTTCAATTACGCCCCCAAATCTGGCTGGAATACCCTACCCAGGGCTATGAGAGACACAATTGTCAGTTTACATTTTTAAACAGCAGCTAAAGACTTATTTTTTTAATCAATCTAATTTTAACTTGGACTTTACTTCCTTTGTCCTTTTAACACTCTCAATTGATAGGCTGTATTTTAAACTGATCTTTAGAACTGAATCTGTGAGGATGTAAATTTAATGTCTTGAAGTTTGAATCCTTAGATGTTTTAAATGCGGACACATTGGACTAGCTTAGATGGGATATCCTAAGCCATATGTCTATAACGCCCTAAATGGCTTAGGAGCAGCATATTTTACAGAGTCCTTCCTTCCCTATGTCACTACTCGAGCGCTCAGGTTTTCTGAAGCCGGCCTGTTAGCCTCTCAATGCCGCAGCAATAAGAAAATTGGTGCAGCAGCCTTTTTCAATTATGCCCCCAAGCTGTGGAATACCCTACCCAGGGCTATGAGAGACACACACTAAGTTGACATTTTTAAACAGCAGCTAAAGACTTATCTTTTTAATCAACCTTTTAACTGACTTTACTTCCTTTGTCCTTTTACACTCTCAATTTTATATTTTATATTTTTATACAAATCTGTGCTATTAACTGTCTATGTTAGGAGATTGAGAGGGGATCTTATAGAAACTTACAAAAAAAGGTTGGACAGGAATGCAGCGGATTATTTGTTATCAGTCCTTGACAGCTTAAGGTCCTTGAAGACGTTTAAAACCCGATGGGCGGCACACAGAGAGTGGTGATCAGCGGAACTCTCTCCGTTGAGGCCAGTTCATCGCTATATTTAAAGGGGAACTAGAATCCCCATTCATAAAAGAGAAGGTGAGGCAGGTATACTGAGCGGGAGGGCCATGATCATATTGAATGGCAATGCATGCTCGCTGCCTGCCCTCCTGCACCTAATTTCTATGTAAAAAGTTCCCACGGTAGGCTGTTTTAAATTGTATTTTTGTTTAGACATGCGTTTTTGTGGAAAGCACTTTGGGTTGCATTCAATTGCATGAAAAGTGCTATACAAATAAACTCACTATTATTATTATTATATCTTGGTTAGCATGGATGAGTTGGGCCTGTACATGTGATGTATGATTATACAGGTGCACAACCTTTTATCCGAAATTCCAAATAACGAAAAGCTCCGAATAGCGGCCATTTTTTTGGTCCTTGGCGAAAGGGCTTTGTACTGTCTTCACGTCGGCGAGAGGTGCCAGCAGGTCAGTGCCAGAAAGGGGAGACCCCATTCCAAGGTGAGGGGAATTGCGCGAGGGTTAATAATTGACCACTGCTGCAAGCACGGAGTTAAAAATCCCCAGACGATACACAACTTTTTAACAGCCAGGCAGCAGCATTGTCGCTCCCCAGCCCCTACACCCCTCTGCCAACGGCCAGTGTGACCCCTTCACTCCCCTCTCCAGCTCCCCGCCCATTGACCGGTGAGGGGTGTGCAAGGTACGTCGGCGATGCCAGTGTTCACCGGGGTTGCGGATGACGGGGGGCGCCCCTCGGGCTGTGACGGAGATCCGGCCAGCCCCCCTGTACTCAGGAGGACAGAACTGATGGTGTGCAAGGTACGTCTTGCCCTTGGTTGCGGATGAGGGGGAGCAGCTCGGGTTGTGACGTTCCGGCACCCCCCCTGTACAGGAGCTGAGAGAGGGGGTTGTTTGGGGCAGGGGAGGGCAAGGGGGTACAGTTCCCAGTCTCAGCTCCTGTCCAGGGGGGTGGCCGGAGACGTCAGGACCAATGGGACACCGACTGCAAGCACGGAGATCCCAGAGACGCACAGCCAGCAGCAACTCTAGCCCAGCCCCGCTCCAACTCCAGAGGAACCCGGATTGCGGATGAGGGGGCGCAGCTCGGGCTGTGGGCGAACTGCCACTTGTCGCTGTAGAGGCCCATCGGGGAGTGGGTTCCTGTTGGTCCTGACGTCTCCGGCCACCCCCCTGGACAGGAACTGAGACTGGGAACTGGACCGCCCTTGCCCCCTCCCTCTGCAACTGCAAACAACCCCACTCTCCTGCTCACCTGCAAGGGCGGTACAGTTCCCAGTCTCAGCTCCTGTACAGGGGGGTGGCCGGAGACGTCAGGACCACCAGAAGCCGCTCCCCGATGGGCCGCTACGGCGACAAGTGGCAGTTCGCCCACAGCCCGAGCTGCGCCCCCTCATCGGGACACCGACCCCCAGGCCCACTGCAAGCACGGAGATCCCAGATCAGCAACTCCAGCCCAGCCCCGCTCCAACTCCAGAGGAACACGCTCCCCGTAGGGGCAGAAGCTGATGGTGTGCAAGGTACGTCTTGTTCTTGGGGTGGCGCAGCTCGGGCTGTGGGCGAACTGCCACTTGTTGCCGTAGCGGCCCATCGGGGAGCGGATTCCTCTGGAGTTGGAGGGGGAGGGGGGTATTGTGCTGTTTGATCGCCCCCTGCTATCCCAGGGACAGGGAGACACAGCGGCTTTTGAGAATGGTGGGCAATCACTTCCAAAGTTTTGCCCATACAGTCAGTATACCTCTCCTACACTTGTCTCCCGCACTAAGATCATCTCGCAGAGAATGATCCCAGCCTAACCCTCCCTATTCTCTCCTATTCTGCAAGAAAAAACTACATTGAAGACTGAAACTCGCGATCGAGTAACTGCCGGGATCGAGGCGCAAACTCGCGACCTTGCGGATATGAGCCGAGCACTCTACCACTGAGCCAGCCATTAAAATCTACGCTAAAAATCTTCCATTCCGAAAGCCGAAAAATTCCAAATTACGAAAAGTGTCTGGTCCCAAGGCTTTCGGATAAAAGGTTGTGCACCTGTAATACATTTGGGCAACCCTTCCCCACCACCTCTGGACTAGGCATCAATCTGGGGTTGTGGTTTCAATAAGCCACTAATACCAATACCAGGAATGACAACGTTTTAAAGTATTCTATAGCCCAACTCATAATATGTAACTGATTGCAATAGTGGACCTGTTTAATATGGGAAATAGGGGCTCAGCTCCCATTGAGGGCAGGAACTGGTTTGAGTTTCTGGTTGGGAGGAGATGCAGAAAGGGGAAGTCTTCAAATAAAAAGTGCTTTGCTACGCACTCGAGATTCAGCAATCTACAAAACTATCGAGATATTCAAATCTGTCTGGATAACCAAACTTCCTCTCTAGGCTAGATTTTAGACGTTAGAGATAAAGCGCAGAGACAAGCTGTTTGGCTCACTGGGTCCACGTCGATCAGTGATCACCCCTGTGCACTAAGACTGTCCTACAACTAGGGACAAATTTCACAATTTTACCCAAAGCCAATTAACCTACAATCCTGTATGTCCTTGGAGTATGGGAGGAAACAGGAGCACCCAGAGAAAAGCCACGCAGTCACAGGGAGAACGCCCAAACTCCGTACAGACAGCACCCATAGCCAGGTTTGAACCAGGGTCTTTGGCACGGTGAGACAGCAACTCCACTGCTGGGTCAGTCTATCGCCCTGACATTCAGTTGATGTGGAGATGATGATAATTCTTCTTCTGTGCTATCTGCACTCCATGAAACAATGATTCATGGTCTCAGAATTGCTGATGATCTTAAGTCCACGGTGGGTAGAGCAAGAGCATCTTGGAATCATCTCTATCCAAGACCGCAAGATATTGCAGCGAGTTGTGGACGTCACCCAGACCATCACCCAAACCAACCTCCCTTCCATTGACTCCATCTACACTTCACACTGCCTCGGCAAGACCACCAGCATAATCAAGGACCACTCTCACCCCGGGCACTCCCTTTTCTCACTTCTCACTGAGAGGTACAGAAGTTTGAAAATGCATACTTCCTCATTCAGGGACAGCTTCTTTCCAGCTGTAATCAGGCAACTGAACTGTCCTCTCACATGCTAAAAAGCGCTCCTGATCTCCCATCTACCTCTTTTGAGACCTTTGAATTATCTTTAATTGGACTTCATCGGACTATTTCTTGCACTAAATGATGTGCCCTTTATCCTGTATCTGTACACTGTGCACAGCTTGATTGTAATTATGTATAGTTTTTCCACTGACTGGATAGCACGCAACAAAAAAGCTTTTCACTGTATTGCCACATAACAATAAACTAAACTAAATTAAGTTAAGAGCAATTGACCAGGGGGGAACTAACACTTCTTGTTGAATTATTTTGCATCAGCTGTTCCTCTAATTCTTACTGTGGTATGAATAATTGAATCAAAATAAACGTCATTTAAATTATGCTACCCAATTCTTGCAAATAAAGCAAATCTCTCAAATGTAATGTGCACATTGTGCATTACCTTCTTCAGCTTCAGGTTCGGGTCAGAGTGGGTGTATTTGTACCAGACAGATTTGAGAACGGATGCAAAGGGAGTTACTCCAATCCCCGCTCCAACTAGGACAGCAGTTTCGTACAGAAAGACATCTTCACTGGCAGTGCCAAAAGGCCCATCAACTGCAATACTGAAACAAAGTAAAAGCTCAAGTCAAAAACAAACACTTCTCATAGCTGTAGACACAATGAACTGCAGATGCTGGATTCTTGAGTAAAACATAAAGTGCTGGAGGAACACAGCAAGTCAGGCAGCATCTGTGGAGGGAATGGACAGGCAACGTTTCTGGTCGGGACCCTTCTTCAGACCTGAGATTTCATCTGTCCTTTTCCGCCACAGATGCTGCCTGACTAGCTGAGTTCCTCCATCTGTTTATTATTTTGTTCAGGATTCCGGCATCTGCAGTTTCTTGTGTCTCCATATCACTGATAAATACTAGTCAGAAAGATCTATGGCTCCGTATTCACTTTCCAATTTTTCTTTTTCTCAAGGAAATATGCTCCCCCCTTTTAAACCAGTACTCATTAACATACAATTTTGCCCAATTTTTAATTTACAGTCAACGTATTTATAAAAATTTCCCATTTTTATGAAACTACTCAAAATTGTCAACATATTAGTGAATACTCCCTCTTCCCCTCTCTCCCATCAGGCAAGAGGTACAGAAGTGTGAAAAGGCAAACCTCCGGACAATTTCTTCCCAGCTGTTATCAGGCAACTGAGCAATCGCATCACCAACTAGAGAACGGTCCTGAGCTACCATCTACCTCATTGGAGACTCTCGGTGCTGGACTTTATCCGACACTAAACGTTATACCCTTTATCTATATCAGTACACTGTGGATGGCTTGATTGTCATGGTGTAAAGTCTTTCCCCTGGCTGGTTAGCACGCGACAAAAATATCTTTCCACTGTACCTCGTACATGACAATAAACTAAACTAAACCAAAATTAAAATCTATGACTATAATTTTTCCATGAAATTACCTTCCTAAAGGGCCTGTCCCACGAGCATGCGCCTGCATGCGGCAAGCGTGACCTAACATGGTCGCTTGAGCCGTACGGCCTTGCGGGGCCGGTCCCACTTCGATCGCCGGAGCCTTATGGAGTTGTGCGGAGCTGGTCCCGACATCGCGCAGGGCTCCGAAAAACTGACCGCGTTCAAAAATTCCAGCGGCAACGGCCTGCCGGCCCGCAGCCACATTGAGGCCGTACGCACTGCCTCGATGGGCGTGCGCAGCATCTCGACGCCATACGCAGCGTCTTGACGCCGTACGTCACGCGCAAACTTCCCGCAGACTTCGCTCGAACTTCACGTCCTCACTCGACCTCCGCGCGGCCCCCGCTTCCAGTTTGGCCGCGCTCGCCGCATGCAGTCGCGTGCTGGTGGGACTGGCCCTGTATGGGGATCACTCGACCTCCGCGCGGCCCCCGCTTCTGGTTTGGTCACGCTTGCTGTATGCAGATCGCATGCTCGTGGGACAGGCCCTTAAAGGTAATATTGGCTGCTCGAGACAGCTTCAAATAGATACCTGGGAAGTTTCCATGCTTCTTGGAATTCCTTTTGATCTCCACCGCACACTTTGAACAGATTGTCAGACCAGTCTCCCACTCGTCTCACATGGATGCTGAAGTGGTCTTCCTCTGGGGACGAGGTCAGTGTGAAAGGATGCCACTCCAGACTTGAAATCTTTGAGCACTGGACAGAAATGTACTGGCCAACCTCCATCTTAAAACCTCGCTTTTTCATCTGGAGCTCCAGCACTTTGGACGGGTGGGTAACAACCTGCAGGTAGATATAAGGGTCATGTGTGTTTAATTTTCACATGTACTGACAACAGCACAATTAAATTCCCTCCACAGATGCTGCTTGACCCGCTGAGTTCCTCTAGCGCTTTATCTTTTGCTCAAGATTCCAACATCTGCAGTTTCATATGTCAGTCTGAAGAAGGGTCTCAACCCGAAATGTCCCCTGTCCATTCCCCCCACTGATACTGCCTGACCTGCTGAGTTCCCCCAGCACTTTTAATTTTGCTGTGAACTGTTAAGGAGTATTTTAGTATACAATTTTGCTTTTAGATTCAGACAGCGTGGGAACAGGCCCTCCAGCCCAACTTACCCATTCTGATCATATCTACACTATCTACACAAGTCCCACAACTCTGGCCCATATCCCTCTGAACCCATCCTATACATGTACCTGAAATGTTTCTTAAACATTACGATAGCACCTGCCTCAACTACTTCCTCCAACAGCTCGTTCCACATACCCACCACCCTTTGTGTAAAATAGTTACCCCTCAGGTTCGTATGAAATCTTTCCACCCTCACCTTTAAAACTAAGTCCTCTGGTCCTCAAAAGGAACTATTTTCTTCAAAAAATATTTTTCTTTCTCTGTTCTTGAGTTTCACAGCTTCACAGATTGCAATAGAGATCGGCTATCTGATTCTAGGATCCTGCAAATTCTATTACAAAACTATCCTGAGGTGAAAGAGATTCCACAGGAATCTCTCCCTACCCTTTCCCTTGGTGCTCCAGTTGAGAAAGCACCAAAATGGAGCCCTACTTTGACATTGTGACAGAGGGAGGCCTGTGACTTTAGACACACAGCGTGGAAACAGGCCCTTCAGGTCCGCGCCGACAAGTGATCATCCCGTACACTAACACCATCCTACACACTGGGGACAATTTACAATTTACAGAAGCCAATTAGCCTACAAACCTGCACGTCTTTGGAGCGTGGGAGGCAACTGGAGCACTCGGAGAAAACCCGTGTGGTCACAGGGAGAACATGCAAACTCCGGACAGGCAGCACCTGTAGTCAGGATCGAACCCGGGTCTCTGTCGCTGTAAGGCAGCAACTCTACAGCTGCGCCACTGTGCTGCTCACTGCGGTGCTAAGTGAGGTTCAACCATTTGACATGATAAATCGAGCAGTTTACATCATAGCATTCTTGGTGGAATTTTCTATTTTGAAAATAATAACAGGAATTCTACCCTAATAACTCTCATAACCGAATTTTGGATAAATGGCAAGGCTGCATACAATGAAAACAAATTAAAGAAACATTTACCTTAGTGATGACAACCTTCTGCTGGGATCTCCAGAACCGCACAAATCTCTCACAGACGTACAGAGCCATTGGACCAACTACCCATTTCCATGTCTATAAAAGCATCAATTTGGCTTGGTAAGAAAGTGCAGTATAATGGATTCATTTTTAGTTTTACAGATACAGCATGGAAAAGGGCCCCACCAAGTCCACGCCGACCAGCAATCACCCATACACACGAGGGACAATTTTCACAAAAGACACACTTGTCTGTGAAATGTGGGGAAAAACCGGAGCAACCGGAGAAAACCTGCACGGTCACACGGAGAACGTGCAAACTCCGTACCGATTGCACATGAGGTCAGGATTGAAACCTGGTCGCTGGCACTATATGGCAGCAACTCTATTGCTGCACCACTGTGATTTTCCCACTACTATCATATCAATTTAGTTTAGTTTATTGTCACGTGTACCGAGGTACAGTGAAAAGCTTTTGTTGTGTGCTAACCGGTCAGCAGAAAGACAATACATGATAACAATCAAGCCATTCACTGATACACAAATAATGTACAGTGTAAGATAAAGCCAGTAAAGTCCAATTAAAGATAGTCTGGGCGTCATTTAGGTAAATGGCAGTTCAGGACTGCTCTCTAATTGTGGTAGGAAGGTTCAATTGCCTGATAACAGCTAGAAAGAATCTGTCCATGAATCTGGAGGTGTGCATTTTCACACTGCTATATCTTTTGCCCGATGGGAGAGGAGAGAAGAGGGAGTGGCTGGGATGCGACTCATCCTTGGTTATTCTGTTCTCCTATCATGATAGGAAAGTGCAGTAGAATAGATTACTATTAATAAAGCGTCTTAAAGGAAAGTTGTTGTTTTAAAAGTGAATCGACACATGCATACCATTGGTGGATTCCCCGAAAATATAGGCTTGGGACATTGGGGATCAATTCCCCATTGAGAATATTTGTCCTTGCAGTAGGTGATGTTATGCTCCTTCAGACTTGCCTCTGTCTGACCTCGAACGATTTGCCTGCAAGGAAAAGTTATGTGAGAATGTTTTAGACATTTGACCTAACTTTTCAATTAAATATGGATGGAATAAAGAATTTATTGCCGCTATTTTTCAGAAATCTTTACAACTGGACGTAGACAGCACAATGGCGTAGCTGAGAGCTGCTGCCTCACACACCAGACACCTTGGTTCGATCCTGATCTCGGGTGCTGTCTGGGCACAGTTTGGATGTTATCCCTGTGACTGCGTAGATTTTCTCTGGATGATCTGCTACCTCCCACATCCCAAAGATGTGTGGGTTTGTAGGTTCATTGCTTCTGCAAATGCCCCTAGTGTGTAGGGAGTGGATATAAAAGTGGAATAATATGGAACTAGTGCGAATGGATGATCGATGGTTGGTGTGAACACATTGGGCTGAAGGGCTGTTTCCATGGGCTATCGCTAAACTAAACTAAAGTCAACTAAACTTCACAATTTGCAGGTTAAACTTGTAAGGCCCATTTCAGTTTCATAAGGTCATTAGTGATAGGACTGAAATAGGCCATTCGGCCCATCGAGTCTACTCCGCCATTCAATCATGGCTGATCTATCTCTCCCTCCTAACCCCATTCTACCACATTCTCCCCATAGCCCTTGACACCCGTACTAATCAAGAATCTATCTGCCTTAAAAATATTTATTGACGGCCTCCACAGCCTTCTGTGGCAAAGAATTCCACAGATTCACCACCCTCTGACTAAAGAAATTCCTCCTCATCTCCATCCTAAAGGAACTTCCTTTAATTCTGAGGCTACGACCTCTAGTCCTAGACTGTCCCACTAATGAAACCATCCTCTCCACATCCATGCATATAATTCAAAATGATACTCCAATAATTTACTTATGGAATTAAACATTTGCATATTAAATAGATCCAATTTTCTCTCAGATTTTCCCAGGAACAAATCTAATTAGACCGTTACCACTTGATAAGATAATTCGCTACTTCGTGTTATCTATTATGCTAAACCTAGAGATATATCAGACTGCTGAGATACAAGTAAATGCAGGTGCGGTAATCCTGAGCAAAACACAAAGTTTTAGCACTTCAAGAGTTCAGAGTCTTTCCTTTGAACATCACAGAGGACACTATTAAGGTGTCCTATTTTAGGCCAACATAAACATTACAATTCGTCAGTATAAAAATTCTCATCCTATCACTGATGCTCACAATTTCACACTGCTTCACTTAAAAAAAAACAGGGAAAAACACATCATTGTTAAGCAGGTAACGCAATTGAAAGGGAGTATATTCAGATTTAAAGCAGCAGTCAAAATTCTCATGTCATTTACAGTGAGGTAAGGCAACCGATTAGCAAAGACATAATTGTTTTTAATTATAATTGTTATTGAAATCAAGCTCCACCATCTGTCAGGATCCACATTTGTCTGTACAATAATTGCCACGGCAGTCACCCTATATACAAATAACCCTGTGTATTAACAGGGGCAGAGAAATCGTCTACTGCACCTCCGTAAGGCTGATACTTTTGTTCAGCTTTTGTTCAGCAAGAAGCATGACAAATTGAATATTTTGTTACTGGACATTGATCTGCTGCCACTCTTCACTGAAGAATCCTTGAGCGTTTAATAGTGTAAATAAAGTAGCTTCCAATAAACACTACATACCCTATTCCGTGGATGACCAGTCCGGCAAAAAAGACCACAAACAGGTGGTGGGTGTACCAGAAGACCTCAAAATACTGCCGCCTTACAGTTTCAGTTGATGATGTTATCATGAGTATCAGAGCCAGCGTAATGGCCACCCCACTCAGCCCTGCCACAGTTACAAACACCACCTTAGTAGGATTCTGGAAAGGAAAAACAATCAATTACAACTGATATATTGACCGATCTGAAACAGATGAGAAGTTCAACATGTTTGAGGACACATCTAAAAACCTAGTGATTCCTGTGTAGGAGGGAACTGCAGATGCTGGTTTAAACTGCAGATAGACACAAAATGCTGGAGTAACTCAGCAGGACAGGCAGCATCTCTGGAGAGAAAGAATGGGTGACCTTTTGGGCTGAGACCTTTCTTCAGACCAAAAGTCACGGGAAAAGGAAACAAGAGATATAGACGAGGTAGAGAGATACAGAACAATGAATGAAAGATAAACAGAAAAAGAAATGATGATAAAGGAAACAGCTGTTTGGTGGCTTAGAGCGAGAAGCTGGTGCAACTTACAGTGTAGGTGGGGGAGGGATGGAGAAAGGGGATGCAGGGGTTATGAATTTGAAATCAATATACCACTGGGTTGTAAGCTGCCCAAGCAAAATATGAGATGCTGTTCCTCCAATTTGCATTTAGACTCGCTCTGACAATGGAGGAGGCCTAGGACAGAAATGTCAGTGTGGAAATGGGAAGAAAAATTAAAGTGTTTAGCAGCCGGGGGATCAGGTAGGTTCAGGCAAAGGTGTTCAGCGAGATGATCGCCCAGTCTACGTTTGGTCTCGCCGATGTATAAGAGTCCACATTGTAAACAATGGATACAAGATGAGGTTGGAGCAGGTGCAAGTGAACCTGAATGGTTGTCGGGGTCTCTGGACAATCGAGGGAGGAGGTATAAGGACAGGTGTTTCACATTGTGTTTTTGATTTTTTGTCTTTGGAGCGAATTCTGTCTTTAATTTGTGTATTGGTGATGTCCTTATTATTTATTTTACTCCGACTATATGTTTTTTCTCTCTTTTTAATGTTCTGTAAGGTGTCCTTGAGACTTTGAAAGGCGCCCGCAAATAAAATGTATTATTATTATTAGGTGTTGCATCTCCTGCGGTTGCAAGGGAAGGTACCCGGGGAGGGGATGGTTTGGGTGGGAAGGGATATTAACCAGATAGTTGTGGAAGGAACGGTCTCTGCAGAAGGCGGAAACGGGTGTAGTTGGGAAGATGTGACTAGTGGTGGGATCCCGTTGGAGGTGGCAGAGATTTCAGAGGATTATGTGTTGCATGAGACGGCTGATGTGCAGAAAGGTAAGGACTAAGGGGGACTCTGTCCTTGTTGCGACTAGGAGGAGGGGAGCAAGGGTGGAGCTGCAGGGGACCGAGGAGACACGTGTGAGGGCCTCATCAATGATGCGTGAGGGGAACCCCTGTTGCCTAAAGAATGAGGACATCTCGGATGCCCTGGTATGGAACACCTCATCTTGGGCGCAGATACAGTGTAGGCGGAGGAATTGGGAGTAGGGAATAGAGTCTTTGCAGGAAGCAGGGTGGGAAAAAGTGTAGTTGAGATAGTTGTGGGAATCAGTGAGTTTGTAATAGATGTCAGTGGATAAAGTGATTTCTCCCATTTCAATCTTGTGTTTGGGCAAAAATTTGATGAGAAGCACCGACATTACTGGTCCCCCTGTAGTGAGTCGGATTTCTTTCTATGTCCTTGCCAGTTATTTAAAAGAAGCAATGGGCTTCTTGAATAAGTGAATGGGGAGCCTAAGGGGACATTACTGCAGTGCAAAATTAGTACTTCAAACCTTTAACAAAATATACGACGGATGAGTAAATATGCTCACTCAATTCTGCATGACAGTAAACCCCCTTGTAACGGACCACATGGGGGGGAATGGTGTTCGTTATTGATGAATGTCCACTATAACCAAGTAAGGGATTGGTCCTGTTCTTTTCCCACTTCCAGTTCTTCAACCCCCACCCACACCTCACTCCTTACTTTCAGTCTGAAAAAGGGTCCGAAACTGAAACGTCATTAATAGTGTAGACATGCTGCTTGACCTGCTGAGTTACTCCAGCACTTTGTGTCTATCTAAGGGATTATCATTGTATTCATCAAGTAGTAGAAACAAACAATGGCAGATGCTGGTTTATACACAACAGGACATAAAGTGCCTGAGTTGCTCATCGGGCTGAGGGTGGCGTCGGCAGCCTGGCGTGATGGTGAAGGTTGGTAGGTCTTCAACACCAGCACATCCTTCTTCAGATATGGAGCCCAAAGTGATGCAGAAATATGTACTTGTCTGACCTCCAGCTACACATAAATGCACAGTCTTGAGAACTTAAGAAACAGTAGATTGACGTCAAATTAAAACCCCCTATTATTCCTTTGTACAATTTCTGCAGAAATGAGTTTAGCAGCTATGTTCTAGCAATGTTCCTCTTGTCTCTCCAATGTATTTTGTTAAGGCAACAAAAGATGATTGAACATTACCATGTCTTTGGTTCTAATTGGATTCAGGTAACCTCCCCCGGCTCCCAGTTCAGACAAGACAGCATTGAGTTCTCCCTTTTCACCCAGCTGGCAATCCATGAACCGCTCGACGTTGAACAGGTGTGCAATGATGTGAATGGCTGTGAAGCAACAACGCACAGTCTGTCATCATCCTGTGTAAACTTTCAATTACGTGGATGGCCATTAAAATCAATGGGATTAATGTTTGCTCATTGGCACAGTATAGAAGTTGCGAGACCACGTTTCAGTTGTGTAAGACGTTGGTGAGGCCGCAATTAGAGGACTGTGTTCAGTTTTGGACACCACGTTATAGGAAAGATGTTGTCAAGCAGGAAGTGGTGCAGAGAAGATTTATGAGGATGTTGCCAGGACTCGAGGGCTTGAGTTATAGGGAGAGGTTGACCAGGCCAGGATTCAATTCCTTGGAGCACAGGAGGATGAGGGATGATCTGAAAGAGGTGTACAAAATCATGAGAGGAATACATCGGGTAGACGCACAGAGTTTCTTGCCCAGAGTGGGGGAATCACGAACCATAGAACAAATATAAGGTGAAGGGGTAAAGATTTAATAGGAACTTGAGGGGTAACATTTTCACACAAAGGGTGGTGGGTGTATGGAATGAGCTGCTGGAGGAGGTGGTTGAGGCAGGTTCTATTGCAACGTTTATGAAACATTTGGACAGGTACATGGATAGGACTGGTTTAGAGGGATATGGGCCAAACGTAGGCAGGTGGGATTAGTGTAGATGGGACATGTTGGCCGGTGTAGGCAAATTACGCTATTTACCCGTTACCTGTTTCCACGCTGTATCACTCTATGACACTATTACTCTATGACAGTGTGCATTAAACTGATAATAATGAGCAATACATGGTCAATTAATCCAGCTCTCGATATAGTTCTGAATCGATTGTATGTACCATTTACACGTCAATCAGGACAGCACAGTCAAACTCATCATAGTCTAGGATATCTGCTATTTTTTAGAGAACACCCCACATTCTCCTGTTGTGGAGCCTCAGCAATCCTTGTAGTTTAGTGGAGAACAGATTGCTATTGTGCCATGAGACTATTCAACCCCCTTTGAAAAGACCATCTAGAACCATTGTGGCATCGGGCTGAGCTTCCAGGATGAAGATCTGAAGTTCTCCTGCAGCACCCGGACATTGGTTTGCTTCTGCTTGTGTCGAGCTGAGATGTTGACCATCGGACATTGAACGAACAAGGGTCTGCAACTCTACCATATCCATACGTGAATGGTAGTGGCCACATAGGGAGGAGGAAGCATCCTGAACGTACCCATCCTCAAAGAGCGTGGATCAGTTGGTGATGGCAGAAGAAAGGGCTGAGGTGATCAGAATCACCTTCAGTCAGAAAAAAATAAGTGAATGATCCATTTTGGTCTTCTTCTAAGATCCCCACTATCATTTGTGGAGGGCAAGTCAATGGATATTTTTAAGGCGGAGATTGATAGATTCTTGATTAGTAGGGGTGTCAGGGGTTATGGGGAGAAGGCAGGAGAATGGAATTGGGAGGGAAAGAGCAATCAGCCATGTTTGAATGGCGGAGTAGACCTGATAGGCCAAATGGCCTAATTCTGCTCCTTTAACTTATGAACTTATCATAACACCAAGACTTGGGTCAATTTAATTCTCTTCAACTGATGTCAAAGGAAAACAACCTCATTGGACCCTGACAAGAAAACGTAACTGGGAATGTTCGTACAGATGCAACACTGGCCACTGTCTGACAATGCAGAAATTGCCCACTATGTCTTGTATCAAAAACAAGCAGGGGAAAAACAATTTGCCCAATTACCACCGCAACTTGTACTCTTAGTCATCAGTAGTGCAATGGGGACTGCCATCAACTGTACTGTCGTGTGGTACAGTTCTTCTGTAGAAACAAGGAACTGGAGATATTAGTTTACATTAAAGAACACAAAGCTTCAGAGTAACTCAGCTGGTCAGGCATCTCTGGAGAACATGGATAGGTGACGGTTCAGTGTGAAGAAAGGACCTAACCTGAAACGTCACCAATCCATGTTCTCCAGAGAATCATGAGAGGAAAAGATTGGGTAGACACATTGTCTTTTGCCCTGAGTAGGGGAATCGAGAACTAGAGGACATAGGTTAATGGGGAGGAGGGGGGGAAAACGACAGATTTGTATTCCTGAGGGGTAACTTTTTAGTAAAGGGTGGTGGGTGTATGGAACGAACTGCCGAAGGAGATAGTTGAGGCAGGTACCATTGCAACTTTTAAGAAGCATTTAGACAGGTATATGGATAGGATGGGTTTGGAGGTGTATGGGCCGAATGCAGGCAGATGGAGCAAGTGTAGATGGAGCATGTTGGTTGGCGTGGGCAAGTTGAGCCGCAAGGCCTGTTTCCATGCTGTATGACTATGGCTCTCTATGACTCTATGTTGCCTGAACCTTTTGTCTTACTCCGGAATGTTGTGTACATGTTGTTCTTCAGATTTGGTAAAAACCAAGACCACAGCTCAGAAAACATATTGCAGCCTTTATCCAAACGGACAGAGGTACTGAATTCCAGAGGCACGGTAAGAGTGATCTCGACAACAAGGCAGCGTTCAACTGAGTCTGGCATCAAGGACCTCTTGTATAACTGAGGTCACAGTTTCAGTTTCAGTGCTCCTTTATTAGAACTGAAGACTGGAATTACCTGTGTTAATAATACTGTCAGCCGTTCATTGTAACATACCGAGCTATGGCTTCTGATGTTAGGATTCAACCAGATATCAGAATCCACCAAATTTCATTCAAAGTTTAGGATTTTCACCCCATAATATATACTAATTTTGCCCCATAAGTAGTAAAGAATCTCTCTCTCTCTCTCTCTCTCTCTCTCTCTCTCCCCTTCTCTTTCTTGTCTCTCTCTCCACACTCTTCCCTCTCTCTCCACACCCCTCTCACCACCTCCCCTCTCTCTTCCCCCACCTGTCTACACCTGCCTCTCCCTCTTAATCTCACTCTCTTTGTCTCCTCACACACCCCCACTCTCCTCTCTCAATCCCCCATCTACATCCTCCTCTCTTTCTCTCTCCCCTCTCTCTCCAGCCTCTGCTCAGTCACACTACCCAATCTCTCCCCTCTTCCTGCCCCCTTTGTGTCTACACCCCCCCCCCCCCTCTCTCTCTCTCTCGCTCTCTCTTTACCTCACTCCCTTCTCTCCCCCCCCCCCCCCCCCCCCCCTCACTCTCTCGCTTTCCTCCCATCTCTCTCCATCATGGCCCTCAACAATGTTGAGACAAGACTGATCTTCGCGAGCACCTGTAGCATTGCCCATGACATGGCGTGGTCCCATGCAGGGGATTTTCCTAATGTAACCATTACAGTTCTTTTTGCATTATTACTTTTGGGAGAAATCTATTGATTGGTTCCTTTCAAAATCCTTTAATAGGTGTAATCTTATATTTTCTATTTGAATTCTCACCTGAAGATACACATGTAATTCCTGACACCGATTTGATCTGATTTTTTTTTTACTTCAGGAAAAAAGTAAAACCTGCTAAATAACTAGGGTTCTGCATTGACTATAATGCAATAGGGGAATTCTTTGCGATTTACCTGTATGCAGAGCGATCATGTAAGCTACCATTTTTGTGAAAGGTGGATGTTTGTCATTTAGAGATCCAGTTGTCTTCTGAGAGTGTCGGCCCTTCGAGCCTGCAACCACATTCAATATATCAATTAAAATGCCTTCTCTCTATACCTCCTGGTTACAAAGCAGTTCCAATGAACCCTCAACTACCCTCTCTCCAGCAATTCTTCTCATCTCGGTTTGAATATCCTTAAGCTGTGACCCCTTGTCTGGCTCCCCGTCGGGAACCAATCTTCCTGCATCTAGCCTGTCCAACCCCTTAAGAAATTTTGTAAGTTTCTATAAGATCCCCTCTCAACCAAACCAGGGAATCAGTCTGGTGAACCGTCTCTGCACTCCCTCTATGGCAATAATGTCCTTCCTCAGATTTGGAGACCAAAACTGTACGCAATACTCCAGGTGTGGTCTCACCAAGTCCCTGTATAACTGCAGTAGCACCTCTCTGCTCCTATACTCAATTCCTTTTATGAGCTAACATACCATTCGCAGCACTGCCTGGATGCATGCCTACCTTCAATCTGGTGTACCAATGCATCTCCCCCTTTCAGAGATAGTCTGCTATCCGTTTTTGCCTCTTCAATTCAGGATGTATCTCTAAATGAATTGATATATCCTTGAATATTGATCACTTGTTCACACCAGTTCCATGTTATCCCACTTTCCCATCTGCTCCCTACACACAATTTACAGAAGTCCACATGTCCTTAGGATGTGGAAGGAAACCACCCAGAGGAAACCCACGAGGTTACAGGGAGAACGTGCACAGTCCAAATAGACAGCACTCGCGGTTAGGATCGAACCCGGGTCTCTGCCGCTGTGAGGCAGCGGCTCCACCAGCTGCGCCACTGTGTTGTCCTTTAACTGTTAACTGTTTCTTTTTCCACAGATGCTATATAGTTACAGCACTTTCTGGTTTTGTTTCAGCAACTGACTTTGACCATTGCAGCATCATGCTGCCCTTACCTGCTATACCCCAAGAGGAAACTCATCATCTTATCTGCAACATCCAGGTTTCAGACCAATGAGGCACTAGGACCTAGTTATTTGAGCACCCGGTAGTGCCTAGGTGCTCAAATAGCTGAGCTTAATGCCTGACTTTGCAGAGCAACCGATTAACTAGAAACAAGAAACTACTGATGCTGGTTGATTATAAAAAGAGACACAAAGTGCTGGAGTAACTCAGCATCTCTGGAGTACATGGATAGGAGATTTTTAGACTTTAGAGATATTGCGTGGAGCCCACCAAGTCTGCGTCGACCAGAGATCACCCCATACACTAGCACTAGGGACAACTTATAGACGCCAATCAACCTGCAAACCTGGATGTCTTAAATTCGTGGGAGGGAAATAGAGCACCCGGAGAAAATCCATGGTTTTCAAGTCGAGACTGAAGAAGGGTCCTGACCTACAACATCATCTACCCGTGTTCCTCATAGATGCTACCTGACCCGTTGAGTTACTCCAGGACTTTGCAACCATTTATTGATAAAATAACAACAATTATCTACACTGTACAGCAAAATAAATCCTGAAAGCTTCTTTTGGGGGCTATTTTCAATCTAAAGCACCATTGGAAGGAGCCTTGAAGCCTTGAACCTTCAAAAACGAGAAATAACAAGTAATATCAAAAATAACAAGTGAACCATGCACAGAATCTTTTACCCAGACGTGAAAATGTGAAAAAGTCAAATAATTCCGTGCAAACTTGTGGACTTTGAACAGATTCTTACCCCGCAGGTTCCTCGCACGAACGACAGCAGGTTTCGACAGACGGGTAGCAGGATCAGCATGCAGTTGAAGTTTAAACAGGCGGCTGGTGCCCGAGCCCAGGCTAGAGCAGGCTAATGGATGAAAAGAAACAAGCGTGAGTTCAAATGGATCCGTGGGAAACAGTGCACAGATAATACACAGGTTCACCACCCTCAGTTCCAGAACCTTTCTGGATTATCTGTTTTTGCCGGACCAACAGAGGTCACGGCCCTCGAGGGGAGTCCAATGGTACGGGAACGATCCAGCTAGATCGCCCAAGGGCCGAGATACCGAGATACCGGCCCGCAGAGTCACCCTCGGAAGTCGGATGTGGGAATGGATCTGCCGGCTCTGGCCGGGCCGGAGTTCCAGAGCCTCGGCCACCGGGGGGGAAATCGACCAACTGATCGGCTGCGGAAGTCCCAACGAGGTTGAGAATGGCCACCTCACCCAGCCTAGGTCAGCGGGTGGCACATTTTCGAGGCTGGGGGGACGGGGAGGGGAGGGGAGGGGGGGGATTTAAAGCGCGCTCTCGTGATTTTGTTCAGTTAAAGGAGGTGCCGGACCGCCAGTTGCCAGAAAATCAATGGTGGACCTGTATGAGGATGTTGCCAGGGCTCGAGGGGCTGAGGTAGAGGGAGAGGTTAGGCAGGCTGTTCTCCACACATGCTGTTCTCCACACATGCTGCCTGACCAGCTGAGTTATTCCAGCACTTTGTGACCTATTGTTCTTTTAAAAGATGTTATTCCTTGGAGCGCCGCAGGCTGCGGGTGATCTTATAGTGGCGTATAAAACCATGAGGGGGATAGATAGGGTAAATACACAGAGTCTCTTACCAAAAATAGGTGTCAAAAACCTGTCGACATACCTTTTTTATTGGGTGTTATCCAGTTAGCGGAAAGACTGTACGTGATTACAATCATGACGTACAATGTACAGATAAGAGATAAGATGAGAGGGGAAAGAGTGGAAAGTGGTTTAGGGGGATATAGGCCAATCATGGGCAAATGGGCCTAACTGAGACGTGGCATAGACAAGTTAGGCTGAAGGGCCTGTTTCAGTGTTGTGTGCCTCTATGACACGACTGAAGCACAGTCCATGATTGTCGGCTCCAACTCACCCCAACCAGCTCTCGTGTGTAATAAAACTTGAGTCCATCATCATAGACAAAATAGAAATGGACGAAGAGAAATGCGTTGATTCCAAGCCACGCCAGCTGCAATAAAAGAGGGAAATGAACACAAACAATGCCACTCGACAGTCAGACCAGCATGTTACAGGAAGCACTATCACAACACTGGAGGGGCTACAAAGGAACATACCAAGGAGTTGGGGCTGCACTGTGGTGCAGTGGTAGAGTCGCTGCCTGACAGCACCAGAGACCAGGGTTCGATCCTGATGACAGGTACTGTCTGTATGGAGTTTGTACGTTCTCCCCGTGACCGTGTGTGTTTTTTCCGGGTGCTCTGGTTTCCTCCCACATCCCAAACATATACAGGTTTGTACGTTAATTGGCTTCTGCAAAGTGTAAACTGTCCCTAGGGTGTAGGATAGCGCTGGTGTATGGGGTAATCACTAGTCAACATGGATTAGCTGGGCCAAAGGGCCCGTTTCCACGCTTGATCTCTAAAGTTTAAAGTCTAAAGAGTTTAACTGCTGCCTAACCTGAAAGGATTATCGGGGTCCCTGGACAGGATCGAGGGAGGAGGTACAGCAACAGGTGCTGCATCTTCTGCGGTTGCAGGGGAAGGTACTTGGGGAAGGAGTGGTTTGGGTGGGAAGTGATGAGTTAACCAGGGATTTGCGGAAGGAACGGTCTCTGCAGAAGGCGAAATGGGGTGGAGATGGGTAAATGTGGCTAGTGGTGGGATCCCGTTGGAGGTGTCGGAAATTTCGGAGGGTTATGTGTTGTATGCGACGGCTGATGGGTGGAAGGTAAGGACTAGAGGGACTCTGTTTCTGTTGTGAATAGGGGTAGGGAGAGCAAGGGCAGAGCTGCAGGATACCGAGGTGACACGAGTGAGGGCCTCATCTATAATGGGAGAGGGGAACCCCCGTTCCCTAAAGAATGAGGACATCTCACATGTTCTAGTATGGGGAACACCTCATCTGGGCGCAGATGCGGCGTAGACAGAGGAATTGGGAGTAGGGGTTAGAGTCTTTGCAGGAAGCAGGGTGGGAAGAAGTGTAGTAATAGATGTCAATTAATAGTCTATTTCTTGTGATGGAGACTGTGAGATCAAGAAAGGGGAGGGAGGTGTCGGAGATGGTCCAAGTAAATTTGAGTGCAGGATGAAAATTGGTGGTGAAGTTGATGAAGTCCATGAGTTTTGCATGGGTGCAGGAAGTAGCACCAATGCAATCATCAATGTAAAGGAGATAGAGCTTGGGGATAGGGCCAGTGTACATTTGGAACAGGGATTGTTCAACGACGTACCCTACCTACAAAGAGGCAGGCAGAGCTGGGGCCCATACGCGTGCCCATAGCTACGCCTTGGACTTAGATTAAGTTCTAGGAGTCAAAGGAGAAGTTGTTGAGGGTGAGGACCAGCTCCGCTAGGCGGAGTAGAGTGTTAGTAGAGGGAAATTGGATGGTTCTGCGGTCGAGGAAGAAACGGAGGGCTTTAAGGCCTTCATGGTGGGGGATGGAGGCACGGATATATATATATCTGTGTGTATGTGTGTTAGGATTACATATAATCCTCATTTTTGGAACAAAATAATAAAATAAATGAAGCAAAGTGACTGTGATGCTGAAGCTGAAATGAACTTTATTTTTCATTGTAAAAACTGGTCTTCACTGGAGTAACATGGATAACACCAGCTGCTTCTTCATCTGATCACTTCCCATGTTGTTGATAAATCATACACTTCAGGGTGAGGATCATGAAGATGTGAAGAAGTGAGACACTGACTGAAGGACACTCTGACCTGTTCTCATTGACAAAGTTATGTGGCTGATCCTGTTGATCTGGTCAACAATGACCCCCCCCCCCCCCCCCCCCACACACCCTAAAGTTACCACACTCCCCCTCCCCAACCAGAAAGAATGACAGCAGGAATCACAACAATGGCGGTTAAACTCTCTCTTGTTTGTGATGCTCATCACCTAATAATTTGTAGGGGCGATTACCCTTTACATCTCCCACAAAGGGCACCTGGTTGAAGATCACATCACCACAAACCGGTATTCAAATGTAATTTCAGAAATTACAACCAGAATAAAAATAGAACAGTTTCCTGTTTCACTTTCATAAATCGCTCCAATCCACAGTTATTTACTTACATGCATCATTAACAAAACTTGAAACCTGTCCACTTCAGATATTATTCGAATGAAGCTCTCCACGCCTTAGTGTAGTAGAGTGGAAGTTGTATCAAAAATAGGAGAGCGTTTTAAAATGATAGCCCCTTTCTCTGTACACTATTGGCAAGACTGATCAACTCTCTCTAATTACCCTGAGGAGGCTTCTGCCATACTGTGCAGTACATTTCTTGTTTTCCTTTGCAACAGTTGTGATGAGAATGTCTCCAGACCCACTTCAAAAGCAAATCAAGTTTAAATATTAGTTTAATGATTAAATATTAGTTTGAAGCCAGGCATTAGGATTCCTTCTCTTAAAATACATTTGTGAATTATTATGTTTTTGAGGAAATCCTATAGCTTCTGGATTTAAAAAAATCTTTTCTTACCCAGATTATTTTTAACCAAATTCTTGAGCTATCTCAGTGAAATTCAACTCATATTCTTTACATTTATTAGTCTAGTTCAATGGGCTATGATATCAGTAACATAAATGCTATGTTAACAATTCTTTATTTTTTAAGAAAATATAAATACTATAAAGGTAGATAATTACGATACACGCAACTCACTAATATAACAAATGCAGAGCTTCAACCCTAGATTCAGGGACAGTTTCTTCCCAGCTGTTATGAGGCAACTGAACCATTCTTCCAACAACTAGTGAGTAGCCTGCACTACTATCCACCTCAGGCTTTCTTTGATCAGACTTTATTGGACTTTATCTTGCACTAAACGTTATTCAATTTATTCCCCTTATCATATATCTGTACACTTTGTATGGGTCGATTGTAATAATGTATTGTCTTTACACTGACGAGTTAGCAGGCAAGAAAACCTTTTCACTTTAACCTCGGTACACATGACAATAAATTAAACCAAATTAAACGTTTTCTTACCAAAGTAAAGATTCTAACATTACCCTCATTTGAATATATTTTTAATTTGTTTTTTTGCCACAGCACACATTATTTAATTTGTTAATAAATCAATTTTACCTCGAGTGCATTGCAACTAAAGGAAATATTTTAAACCAAATATTTAATATCGATGTAATAAGCTGAAGTAATATTGAAAGGAAATTGTTCCAAACAAGAACAAAACTCTGAGCAATTTCATAATCATTTCCAGCATGATCATTCGAAAGAGATTAATTGCTAAATTCTGAAAAAGTTTAATTTCAGCATTCAACCTATCAACTCCCCTCATGAATTTATACACCTCTTTAAGATCATCCCTTAGCCTCCTGCGCTCCATGAAATAAAACCACAGGCCGCCTAATGATTCCCTGTAGCTCAGGCCCAGGAAACCTCGTAAATCTGGTCTGTGCTCTTTCCAGTTTACTGGCTGAATAATGAATAATTAAATTCATAAGCATCAGTGTTAATTTGTCCATTTTGTTTGTTTGTATTAAACATTATAAAATATAACTATTTTATATTAAACTATAGCAATGCTTTTAAAGTTGTCTAATATTACATCCGCACATTAAATAAGATATAATTTTAATTTATCACCGTCATAAAGCGAATCAGCAAAATCATAATTCTTGTATTTATATTTTAATTAAAAATAAATTGCTTCCATAGCCAACAAAGAATTAAAGTATGTAGGAAGGAACTGCAGATGCTGGTTTACACTGAACATTGATTACGTGGCCAAACAACTAATATAATTTGAAGAATAAATCAGTAATAAAAACTTTGGAACTTGTCCCCATTGCATTCGACATTTAGAGTACTTACAATCACAAAGATGGAAACTCCCTCGTTCACCAAGCAGTTTCCCATTGTTGAAGTAACTGTGAATCCAGCAGCTCAATGTTAATTTAAGCAAGCATTTAAGGAAGTGAGATTTATTGATGAGGTATGCAATATGCTTCTGAAAATGAATGAACAAATCAAATACTTGCATTAAATAGATACCATTTTTTAAAACCAAAATTAATTATTTTATTCTTCTGTAACTTGAATTTAGTCTGCATTATAAAAATTAATAAAGGACTTCAGATGTTGGAAATAGCATAAAAAGTGGAAGCCTTAAAGATATTTATGCAAGCAGAGGTAAAGTCTGAAGTATGGTCTTGACCCAAAACATCATCCATTCCTTCTCTCCAGAGATGCTGCCTGTCTCGCTGAGTTATGCCAGCATTTTGTGTCTATCTTTGGTTTAAACCAGCATCTGCAGTTCCTCCATCCACAGAGCTAAACCAGGGCTGCCAACTCTCACACTTTGTGCGTGAGAATCACGCATTTGGACAAATTCTCACGCTCTCACACTGATCACAAATTTCTCACGCTCTGTCGTGAGAAATTCTGTGATCAACGAAAATTTTAAAACTCATATAAACTGTATGGACCGCGGGTGTTGGAGAGTCGGGGCTGAGGAGGATTGAAGCAGAAGCAGCGGGCGGGGACAGATGCGGGGAGCCAGGGCTGGCAAGGGCTGGCAAGTGTTTGCGGGGCTGGCAAAGTGTTTGCCGGGGCTGGCGAGTGTTTGCGGGGCTGGCGAGTTGCTCGCTGCAGCTTCAGACATGGAGCAGCCTCAGTGCAAAAGTCTCGGAAGTGTCGGAGGCGTCGGAAGCATTGAGGGACAGAGACTCTCAAAGGGAGGGGGAGAGAGAGAGGGGAAGGAGACAGGGAGACTGGGAGGAGAGAGAGAGGGGGTGAGAGGAAAAAGAGGGGGGGAGAGAATGAGGAGGAGGGAGGGGGGAAGAGAGGAGCGAGGAGAGGGGGATGGAGACGGAGGGGGAGGGGGAGAGAGGGGGAGAGAGAGGGGGTGAGAGAGAGGGGGAAGAGGGGAGGAGAGAGGAGAGAGAGGGGAGAGAGAGGGAGGATAGGGGAGAAGGGAGAGAGAGGAGGGGGGAGGGAGAGGGGGGGGAGAAGGAGAGGGGGGAGAGGGGGAAGAGGGAGAGAGGGAGGAGAGAGAAGAGGGGGAAAGAAAGGGAGATAGGGGCGGGGCAGGGCCAGATTTAGATGAAGAGAGGCCCTAAGCTATTTCACTTGTGAGGCCCCCCCCTCTCCCAATCCCCAACCCCCACTAGAGGACCATGACTACCTGACAGTGACAGTGTGACACTTTTAGATCCTACTGTATGTTGTCATTAAACAGTTGGTTTTAAAATACATATTGGATTCACCGCGGAGCGGGCGATGCCTTACCTGGATCGCCATTTGAAGCTCCGGAGTGTTTGGCCTGCTGCTTCAACATCATGGAGCTGTGGTTTGCGGAGCTCCCAGCCTCGGGCTGTGCTGATATCAACATCGCGGAGTCCTGGGATCCCTTTGCCGTGGGCCGCCAGCGTGAATCTCCGCCCAGCTCGGCCTGTGGACTTCGGGAGCCGTGGCCTCCGGTAGGAAGTGGCCGATTCGGAAGTCCAAGCAACTGAGAATGTTCTCCCATTCCGACGTCTGTTGCAGTAATCTATTTTTGGCATCATCAGTCAGTTCTATATCTTGGTATGGAGCTTTTGCATTTTTCAGCTTGAAATTGTGCAATATGGTTCATACTGTAGCGAGCATTTTAACTTAAACTTGAATGCAATATATATGCTTTAAATTGGAGGAGGAGCCCGGCCAGGACTCACCCCACAGAGCACAGTCCCTCCACGCACTAGAGTCTCCCACCCCTGCAGAGTAGTTATTAAGATGGCTGATCCATGGCGGTTGCTGCTGGGACACAAGTCGGGGCCTGATCAATGCCAGCTGCGTCGCCTGGGCGAGGGTGTCTAATGTTGTGAGACCCGAAACACCCGATAACCCCAGGTCACATCACTGAGGATGCGTCCCAGCGCATCTAGAAGATGTATATTTTTCACACTGAGTATAAGTCGTCTGCCCTTAGATCTGCTTTCGATCAGATATACACTGACATTTGCAGAATGCAGCAAAAACATAATTTTAAATTACAATGGCATTACAACCTCAGCTACATACAGGGGTAAAAAATGAATCATCGAAAATTAGAACAAAGAAAAAAAATATCTGTAGACAATTCACTTGACACCAGCAAAATTATCACAGTTTAATGTAACTGCAACGTCTAAAGAACTACTGCAGTTCAAATGACAAGACATCAAGGAACAGAATTTATGGTAACATCACTGGGAATAAATTCAATGACAATGTTTCAAAGTTCAGCAATACTGGTGTGCTGTTGTCCTCTTTGATTCATTGGACTGGCTATCGATGAGGCAAAAACACATTATGGCAATCATTCTGACATTGAGCATCGTGTAAAATACGAGATGACAATTTATTTCTCACATCCAAATGTGCCGATGATTCAGCATCACCAATTGTACAATAAAACACAAGGTCACATTGACTACCAAGTCCCTAATTAAATTAATCAATCATAAAGGGAAGTGTTGGATGGATTTATGCGTTGGACTCACACCCTGAATGTGGCTTTCATGTGGCGACCAGTTACCCTTGTAATTGCAGCTCAGATCTGGTCAGTACAAGAGAAAGTGTCATACAGCAGTGGTGAATTTCTCAAACAAGTCTGTTTATTCAGACCTTGATATAATACACTGGAGAAGCACTTTGAGTGCCAGTTCGTAGTTACTTCACTGACGTCCAGCAATTACGGGGTGGCACAGTGGCATAGCAGTACAGTTGCTGCCTTACAGCACCAGAGACCAGGGTTCGATCCCGACTACGGGTTCTGTATGTATGGAGTTTGTACGTTCTCCCTGTGAGCGTGTGGGTTTTCTCCGCGTGCTCCGGTTTCTTCCCACATGCCAAAGATGTACAGGTTTGTAGGTTAATTCGCTTCAGTAAAGATTGTAAATTGAACCTAGTGTGTAGGATAGTACTTGTGTACGAGGATCGATCACAGGTCGGCGCAGTCTCGGTGGGCCGAAAGGCCTGTTTCCATGCTGTATCTCTTAACTAAACTAAATTAATAGTATTCGTGTTGCAGATTTTACACATTCACAATTATTTAGTAACCCACTCAGTAACCCACTTTTCCTTGTCGAATTCGATGCTTGTGCATCTCCACAGAAGTTGCCTCTCTCTGCTTGACAGGTGTGGCGAATGACTTTGCCTAATAGCCATTTAGTTAGTTAGTTAGTTAGTTAGTTTTGTTTTTTATCACGTGTACCGAGGTACAATGAAAAGCCTTTTTGTTCCGTGTTATCCAGTCAGTGGAAAGACTATACATGATTACTATCAAGCCGCCTACAGTGAACAGATACAAGATAAAGGGAAGAAAGTATAGTGCAGGAAAAATCCAGTAAAATCTGATTAAAGATAGTCTGAGGGTCTCCATTCAGGTAGGATGGTTCAATCGCCTGAAAACAGCAAGGAAGAAACTGTTCCTGAAACTGGAGGTGTGCGTTTTCACACTTCTGTACCTCTCATCTGATGGGAGAGGGAAGAAGAGGGAATGAGTGGGGTGAGACCCGTACTTGATTATGCTGGCAGCTTGCAATATTGGTTGAAGATAAAACTAGGAGACTAGAAAAAGCCCACATGGTCACAGGGAGAACGTTAAAAACTCCACATAGACAGCACCCGAGGTCAGGATTGAACCCGGGACTCTAGTGCTGCGAGGCAGCAGATCCATTATCTACTCCACTGTGCCATCCCTGAAGATGCAGGTGAATTTCTGGTGCCTCTTGAGTGTCGAGTGTTTGAAAGTGATAGGTCCTAGTCTTTAGCCATGGAACTCGTGGAGTGTTACAGCACCCGTCTGGTTCACTGATATCCATCACGATAGAAACCGTACATCCATTTTGGATGCAACCTACCCTGGGTGCTTCAAAGTGGTCAATCCATAACCACCTCCACTATACGAGTAGCTGAAGATGCACAATAGGTGCTGGCATCACCAGAAAACGTCACATCCTCTGAATGAAAACATCCTGAGAAAGTGGATCTCCTGAGATTTTTCTGAGTTCTGCTCTATTACCTGCACCATCAATGCTCTTTAAAAGCCCGAACACTTGAGCATATTTGCGAACCTTGTGAGTGTGAGTTAGTTTACACTGCCACAGTGTGGAGGGACTATGATTTGCATCATCCGCATGCTCCACTCTTGTGATGCAATCTTAGCACAGCTAGAACACAAGCAGAAATAAAACAGAAAATATTACAAACGCACAGTTTCTGTATCTGTATAAAGCAGTGACTGTGAAGAGAGATACAGTTAATATTTACAGGGAATTACCTTTCATAAGAGGCAAGTTTAACTACAGAATGTTTTATGGAATAAAGATTCTCACACAGATTCAGATTCGTTGATTGTTACATTTAGTTTTGAGATACAGCATGAAAACAGGCCCTTTGGCCCATTAAGTCCACACCGACCAAGCATCACCCTATCCTACCCACTAGGAGAAATTTACAGAAGCCAATTCACCTACAAACCTGCATGTCTTTGAAATGTGGGAGGAAACCAGAGCACCTGGAGAAAACCCACATGTTCACAGGGAGAACATACAGACTTCGTACAGAGACAGCACCCATGTTCAGGATCAAATCCGGTGTCTCTGGCAAAGTAAGGCAGCAGCTCTACCGCTGTGCCACTGTGCTGCCCCTGCACCAGAGAACGATGAAACTCTTGTTCACATAAAGCTCACTGACTAAACAGTAGATGATGATATACAATAAATACAATAAGTGCAAAACAGCACAATCGTGCAAATTTTGTAGTGGAAATATTTGAGCTTCCGAGATCCTGTACCTTCTCCCAGGAGGCGCAAGTGACAGAGTGGAACGGCCAGGGTGACGATACTAAAAAAAGACAGTGCTGGAGTAACTCAGTGGGCCAGGCAGTATCTCTGGAGAACATGGATAGCTGAAGTTTTGGGTCAAGACCCTTCTTCAGACTCATGCCTACCTTGATGACATTTCCAGCCTTCCTGATGCAACGCATTGTAAAGATGGGTTGGGTGGGAGGAAGTGACGAGCCTGTGATGGACTGGGCTGTGTTCACCAGTCTCTGCAGATTCAGGAGGGCAAGAGCAGAGCAGTTACCGTACCAGACTGAGATACATTAGAAGTTTGAGAGGATCCTTTTGGACGGGACGAATCTTCTCAGATATTGCAGAAAATTAATACATTGGTATGCTTTCTTGAACACCACCTCAGTGTGAATGGATCAGATTAGATTGCTGGTGATATGGATGCCAAGGAACATGAAGCTGTTGAACATCTCTACAGGAGCTGTGTTGTTGAGGATATGCCTTTACTTCATGAAAGGATTATTACAAGGCTCAATAGCGCTGGATTAAGTTTACAATTTCCACATTTTATTAATTTTAGAATCTTCAAATATACAAGGGTGCGAAGTTGCAGATTGCTACATATAGGGAGGTTTCACGGCAGTCGGGTCACGACCCATGACCCGTACTGTTGCTACGCTACTCCAAATGGAGTACATGCGATGAACCGCAGGTAAGCACTTACCATTGTTTCCAGCATAGCTGGCCCGTTAAAACCCGCCGAAAATGTCAATTTTTGCGCTGTAAATAATTATGGAAATCGGGATAAGTGTGTGAGACATTTAGCCTACCTCAGAATTGCAAAAGTGAGGAGAAATTACGGTAGATTGAAGTGAGAGCTGAAGGGACAACAACAGACAGAGTGCTAGGCGAACATTGGCCGTTTGCTCACTGCATTTCATCAACTAAGGCATTATTTGTGTTTTTTCTTGATTCCTTTGGCATCTAAAAAGTTTCAGAAGTGATAAATCTGGCTGTAAATTTTTTTAAATCGCTCATGGTTCTCAAGTGGGTTTTTACATACAAAATGAAAACGCATCTGAAGAAAATTTTACAGCCTGATTTATCACTTCTGAGACTTTTTAGATACCAAAGGAATCAAGAAAAAACATAAATAATGCCTTACTGTTGATGAAATGCAGTGAGCAAACGCGATAATTCCCAATATTTTCAATTCCGATATCTGCACAGCCAATGTTTACCAAGCACTTTAGCTGCTGTTGTCCCTTCAGCTCTCGCTTCTCTTTAACTTCATTTTGCTTCACTTTTGGAATTCCAAAGTTGGGTACATGTCTCTCACATTTACCCCGACTTCCACAATTTTTTTCAGCGCAAAAATTCAACATTTTGCCGTTTTTTAACAGGTAGGAAAGTACGCATTTCCCGCATTAATAACATATAGCGGAAGTTACGGATGTCCTCCAGATGATTGAGCGGCTCCGTGCATCAAGCCCTATGACCTGGTGACCTTACGTGCAACTCCCCTTTACAGTAGGTTGGTTTCTGATTTGACCCAAGTGAGGCACACTGGAGCAGCGGTAGAATTGACGTCTTACAGTGCCAGAGACCCAGGGTGCTGTCTGCAAGGAGTTTTTACGTTCTATGACCGCGTGGATTTTCTCTGGGTACCCCATTTTATTCCTACACCCCAAGGAAGCACAGGTTTGTAGGTTAATTGGCTTTGGTAAAATTGGTGTGTAGGATAGTGCTAGTGCACGGGGTGATCGATGGTCGGCAGATCCAGCCTGTTTGCGCTGTATCTCTAAAATCAAGCAAAACTAAAGGTACATTGAGACAGAGGCGAAACAACTAACATTATCAAAATGAAGTGGAGCATAAACGCATTTCAAGATCTCAACAGCAGTAGAGTTGCTGCCTCACAGCACCTTTGAGCAAGCACCGCCATTCAATGTGATCATGGCTGATCATCCCCAATCAGTACCCCGTTCCTGCCTCTTCCCCATATCCCCTGACTCCGCTATCATTAAGAGCCCTATCCAACTCTCTCTTGAAAGCATCCAGAGAACCTGCATCCACCGCCCTCTGAGGCAGAGAATTCCACAGACTCACAACTCTCTGTGAGAAAAAGTGTTTCCTCATCTCCGTTCTGAATGGCTTACCCCTTATTCTTAAACTGTGGGCCCTGGTTCTGGACTTCCCCCAACATCGGGAACATGTTTTCTGCCTCTAGCATACCCAAACCCTTAACAATCTTATATATTTCAATAAGATATCCTCTCATCCTTCTAAACTCCAGAGTGTACAAGCCCAGCTGCTCCACTCTCTCAGCATATGACAGCCCAGCCATCCTTGGAATTAACCTTGTAAACCTACGCTGCACTCCCTCAATAGCAAGAATGTTCTTCCTCAAATTAGGGGACCAAAACTGCACACAATACTCCAGGTGTGGTCTCACTAGGGCCCTGTACAACTGCAGAAGGACCTCTTTGCTCCTATACTCGACTCCTCTTGGTATAAAGGCCAACATGCCATTCGCTTTCTTCACTGCCTGCAGTACCTGCATTCTTACTTTCATTGACTGATGAGCAATCCCAAAGACGTGCGGATTTCCAGGGTGATTAGCCTCTGTCAAAAAAAAATTGCTCCGATTGTGTAGGGAGTGGATGCAAAAGTGGGTTAACATAGAATTAGAATGAACAGGCTGTATCGCTGGTTAGCGTGGACTCGGCATGCTGAAGGGCCGGTTTCGTGCTGTATCTCTAAACTAAATTCATCTCAACCTGGGATAGGATTGCATAAAATAGAAATGCAGTTTACACCAAGACCATAATCGAGTAAGGGGGTGTGGTCAGTGTGGAGAATGGAATTGATGGTGCTGCCTATAGAAGTAGTGGAATCACATTAGTAGCAGGCAGATGTGATAGATCGCAACCATTCATAAGTTGATAATTATAGGAGCGGAATTAGGCCATTCGGCCCATCAAGTTCTCTCCGCCGCTCCATCGTGGCTGATCTATCTTTCCCTCTCGACCCCATTCTCCTGCGTTCTCCTCATAACCCCTGACACCTGTACTAAACAAGAATCTGTCAATCTCCACCTTCAAAATATCCATTGACTTGGCCTCCACAGCCATCTGTGGCGATGAATTCCACTGTTGATGCATCAATAATTTAGCTTTGCAACATGATCTCCCAGATCAGCTGCAATAATTTGAGAGTGGAGCAGTGCCGTACAAGATTTGACTATCAACGAATGATGTGCTTGATCTGCATTTGCATAAAGTGCTTGATCTGCAACTGCAAATGTCTCACGCTAGATTGAACCTCGGTGCTGGCTGTAAGGAAAGCAACAGAATTATGATTCATTGTGAAAGAAGTCACAAAGTGTCCTAGGACTTCTTAGGAATTTATTTCTTTGAGTGAGAAAAGATGGGATAAATGCACAAAACAAGGGGACATCGGTTTAAGGTGTGGTGGAGGGGAAAGTTTCAATAGGAACCTGAGGCCCAACTTTTTTACACAAGGGACGGAAGGTGTATGGAACGAGCTGCCAGAGGAGGTAGTTGAGGCAGGTACTATAATAATGCTTAACAAACATTTAGACAAGTACGTGGATAGGGAAGGTTTAGAAGGATAAGGGCTAAATGCAGGCAGTTGGGGGTAGTACAGATGGGGCATGTTGGTCAGTAATGGCAAGTTGGCCCGAAGAGCCTGTTTCCATGCTGTATGATTCTATGAAACTACGACTCTATAAGTGCTAGAGTAACTCAGCATTGCTCAGGCAGCATCCCCCGAGAACAAGGTGAGGTGACTTTTCGGGTTGGGACCTTCTTCAGACTGATTGTAGGTTGGAGGGGAAAGGGGGGTAAATGAGATAGGAGGTTCTTCAAGGTAGGCATACCTTGAGGAGATTTTGCAATGGAGTAGTCAAAATGTACAAACATGGAACTGCAGATGCTAGTTTACAAAGGGGACACAAACTTCTGGACCAACACAGTGGGTCAGGCAGCATCTCTGGAGAACATGGATAGATGACTTTTTGGGTCAGGATCCTTCTTCAGACTTCTGCAGAACATGGATATGTTGCGTCTGGAGAAAACGGATAGGTAACAAAGAATCTGGAGAAAGGTCCCAACTCGAAATGTCAACTATTCATGTTCTCCAGAAATGCTGCCTGGCCTGCTGAGTCACTGTAGCACTTTGTGTCTTCTGCCATTGTGTTCTTTCAAACATTCAAGATCTCATTACAAACAATATACTCAGTTAATTCAGATTTTTCAGGATGACAACTGACTCCTCAAGGTTCAGGAAATAACCGCAGCTGAAATTCGAGCGCAAAATAATCTGACTCATAGAAGCTGAAGAGTGGAGCAGGTGGAAATTTTTAAAGGTGAAGGGAAAAAGATTTAATAGGAATTTGAGGGCAGCTAACTTTTTCACACAAAGGGTGGTGGGTGTATAGAATGAGCTGCCAGGGGATGTAGTTGAGGCAGGGACTATCCCAACATTTAAGAAACAGTTAGACAAGTACATGGAGAGGACAGGTTTTGAGGGACATAGGCCAAACGCAGGCAGGTGGAACTAGTGTAGCTGGGACATGTTGGCCGGTGTGGGCAAGTTGGGCTGAAGGGCCTGTTTCCACTCTGTATCACTAAGACTCTATAACTAGGACTAGTGCATGTTACCATGTGCCCATGGTTTCTATTTCCTCAGTAACTTCTGCAGATTGACCACCAGGGGCGCTGGGGAGATGGCAGCCCTGCCGATAGTCTGTTCATCTTTTCTTTCTTTTTGTTATTTTTTAGTGCGTTAAAAGTTTGTTTTATTGTTCTTCAGTATGTTTTATGTGGGGGGAGGGGGGAGAGGATCGGGGGAAACTATTTTTCAAGTTCCTACCTTCCCGGAGATGTGATCAAGTTTCGGACCACATTTTCCGGGCTCTGCGGCCTACCATCGCTGGAGCTGGAGGCCTCCTCTGACTGTATTGAGCCTCACCGCAGGGCGCGGACTTAACATCGGAGTGGATCCCTTGCCTGGGATCGCTCCCACCGTGACCACCGTGGACTTACCATCTAGGACTCGCAGTCTCGGAAGAGGCTAGTCGGGAGCTCGAATGCCGCGGAAGGCTCGCCGAGCCCTGACGTGAGGTTCGATCGCCCGGCGTGGGGGAGCTGACATTCCCCCGATGCGGGAGCTGATCGCCTCGATGCGGAGAGCCCAAACGCCACCGGCTACGGGTGTCAAGACCATCCCGTCAACTGATGGCTCGAGGCCCCCGACCGAGGAAGAACTAAGGGAAAGGACTTGAACTTTATTTCGCCTTCCATCACAGTGAGGAATGTGTAGGAGTCACTGTGGTGCATGTTCATGTTAAAATGTGTTTTTGATTGATTTGTTGCTTTTAATTGTATGACTGACCTGGCCAATGAAATTCCTCGTACGTTGCAAAACATACTTGGCGAATAAAGTGTGATTCTGATTCTGACTATCGGGTTGCATCACAGTTTGGTTTGAGAGCAGCTCTGCCCAAGACGGCAAGAATTTGCAGCGTTATTGATGTAGCCCATGCTATTACACAAAGCACCACTGACTCCATCTATTCACGCTGACTCACGACAGCAGCCAACATAATCAAGGACCTTTTCCACCCCAGACATTCTCTCTTCCCCCCGCTCCCATCAGGCAGAAAATACAGAAGCTTGAAAGCATGCACCACCAGACCCAGGAGAAAGTTTCTTCCCCTCTGTAGGTTGGTCCAAGAGCTTGATGATTGTAGGAAAGTAGCAGTTCCTGAACCTGGTAGTGTGGGACTTCAGGTTTCTGTACCTCCTGTCAGATCATAACAGTGAGATGAGGGCATGGTCCATCCGGAAGGTGGAGTTCCTTGGTGATATATGGGCTTCTGAACAGTCGGACCATAAGCTAGGATACAATCCCTATTTTCCCACCTACCACATTGCGGACATTGGACCTTTTCTCTGGATTGTTATGTTACATTGCTGAAGAATCTACATTCTGCACAATTTTTTTCTCTGTTCTACCTGTTTTACTTGCACATGGCTTGATTGTATTTATGTATAATATTATCTGATTTGATCGCAAACAAAAGTTTTTCACTGTATTTCGGCAAACGTGACAATAATAAACGAATACCAATTTTAATCCAGTCAGCTTTCCTGCTATTTCCACTTCATATGAAACTTGAATTTCCAGCCACTGATTGAAGCTCCTTATTGACAGTGGGGGAGAGAGTCATGGATGCTGCTGCAGGTATTATCTAATTTATTATTACATAAATTACATACTCAAAAAATACCAAATATTGTCATGGATCCATTTATTTAACATCATTGTCAAGTATCTGTGACACGAAGCAACTCTTGTAAACACATGAAATAATACTTGAAAAATAAATACAAACTTAAAAAAATCAATATATACAAATATCTTTCAGAATTAATCGTAATTCTTTCCATTGAATATATTTACAAGATTTTTTTGTAGTCTTTGAAATGGTAGGTCTTTTCTGTATTTACAGGTGGATTAGAACCTTAATCTTCATCTGCATCTTAAGGTTGAAGTATTTCATAAATTAAGCAGTTGACAAATAAAAATTTCAGTCACTTAAAATTATTTTATCTGAATAGATAATGTAAATAATATGCAAAGATTTAGAATCTTTTTTTCTCACAGTACTGATTCTGATGATTTATTCAATCTTGTTTATATATTCCTAAACGATAGTTTACATCCGTTTTTGTTATACAAGAGATAGAATAGCATGTTGTTCACATATCTGACGAGAAACACATTTCCGTGAACAACAGTCTAAAGAACATTTGATGACCTGTTAAAACATACACTATTCGGGTATGAGATTGGTACCTGGATGCTGTTATTAGTGCCCCATATCTGAGGAAGGATTGGAGAATGCTGGCATTGGAGAAGGTCCAGAAGAGGTTTACAAGAATAATACCAGGGATGATTAGGTTAATGTATGAGGAGTGTTTGATAGATCTGGGCCTGTACTCCCTGGAGTTTAGAAGGATAAGGGGGGATCACAATGAAATATACCAAATAATGAAAGTCCTAGATAGAGTTGATGTGGGGAGCATATTTCCAGTAGTGGGAGAGTCTAGGTCCAGAAGGTACAGACTCAGAATAAAAGGCCATACCCTTAGAAAGGAGATAAGAAGGAATTCCTTTAGGCAGTAGGTGGTGAATCTGTGGAATTAATTGCCACAGGCAGCGATGGAGACCAAGTCATTGGTTATTTTTAAAGCGGAGATTGATAGGTTCTTGATTAGTGAGGGTATCAAAGGATATGTGGAGAAGGCAGGAGAATGGGGTTGAGAAGGGAAAATAGATCTGCCATGATCGATTGGTAGAGCAGACTCGATGGGCCGAATGGCCTAATTCTGATCCTAGGTTTTATGGTCTTAAGTTAGATGTTTTGCATTTGTATAAGTCATGGAGTCACAGTCAGATTGTACAGAAACAGGTCCCGTGGGCAACCATGTCCATGCTGATACCAAATATTTATCCCATTTACCAGCATTTAGTTTTCCATTTTTTTGGTTTAGGTTTAGATTTATTATTGTCACATGTACCGAAGTACAGTGAAAAGCTTTTGTTTTGCATGTTATCTAAACAGAGCTTACCTTGCCATTGGTCTTCCCAAAAGATCCTCATCACCCTGTAGTCTATGACTATCCTCCTAATTGCGAACTACAGAATCTAATAGAACAAATAGTGGTGTGCCTCAGGGTTCGGTGCTGGGCCTGTTACTGTTTGTCATCTACATCAATGATTTGGATGAGAACATACAGGGCAAGATTAGCAAGTTTGATGATGATACAAAGGTGAATGGTTTTGCAGATAGTAAAGATGATTGGGAAAGATTGCAGCAGGATCTGGATCGATTGGCCACATGGGCAGAAGAATGGTTGATGGAATTTAATACGGAGAAGTGTAAGGTGTTGCATTTTTGGACGTCGAACAAGGGCAGGACCTACACAGTAAATGGTAGGCCTCTGGGTAGTGTTGTAGACCAGAGGGATCTAGGAGTACAATGGACAATGGGCAATAGGTGCAGGGGTAGGCCATTCGGCCCTTCAAGCTAGCACCGCCATTCAATGTGATCATGGTTGATCATCCCCAATCAGTACCCCGTTCCTGCCTTCTCCCCATATCCCCTGACTCCGCTATCTTTAAGAGCCCTATCTAGCTCTCTCTTGAAAGTATCCAGAGAACTGGCCTCCACCACCCTCCGAGGCAGAGAATTCCACAGACTCACAACTCTCTGTGAGAAAAAGTGTTTCCTTGTCTGCGTTCTAAATGGCTTACCCCTTATTCTTAAACAGTGGCCCTTGGCTCTGGACTCCCCCAACATCGGGAACGTTTCCTGCCTCTAGCGTGACCAAATCCTTAATAATCTTATATGTTTCAATAAGATCTCCTCTCATCCTTCTAAACTCCAGAGTATACAAAGCCGCTCCATTCTCCAAGCATATGATAGTCCCGCCGTCCCGGGAATTAACCTTGTAAACCTACGCTGCACTCCCTCAATAGCAAGAATGTCCTTCCTCAAATTAGGGGACCAAAACTACACACAATACTCCAGGCGTGGTCTCACTAGGGCCCTATACCACTGCAGAAGGACCTCTTTACTCCTTTTCTCAACTCCTCGTGTTATAAAGGCCAACATGCCATTCGCTTTCTTCACTGCCTGCTGTACGTGCATGCTTACTTTCATTGACTGATGAACAAGGGCCCCCAGATCCCGTTGTACTTCCCCTTTTCCCAACTTGATACCATTTAGATAGTAATCTGCCTTCCTGTTTTTGCTACCAAAGAGGATTACCTCACATTTATCCACATCTGCCATGCATCTGCCCACTCACCCAACCTGTCCAAGTCACCCTGAATTCTCTTAGCATCCTCCTCACAGTTCACACTGCCACCCAGCTTTGTGTCATCTACAAATTTGGTAATGTTACTTTGAATTCCCTTTATCTAAATCATTGATGTATATTGTAAATAGCTGCGGCCCCAGCACTGAGCCTTGCGATACCCCACTAGTCACTGCCTGCCATTCTGAAAGGGACCCGTTAATCCCTGCTCATTGTTTCCTGTCTGCCAACCAATTTTCTATCCATGTCAGCACTCTACCCCCAATGCCATGTCCCCTAATTTTGCCCACTAATCCCCTATGTGGGACCTTATCATATGCAGGTGCATGGTTCCTTAAAGGTCGAGTCACAGGTAGATAAGGTGGTCAAAAAAGCTTTTGGCACTTTGGCCTTCATCAGTCAGAGTATTGAGTATCAAAGTTTGGAGGTCATGTTGCAGTTGTATAAGATGTTGGTGAGACCGCATTTAGAATATTGTGTTCAGTTGTGGGCACCATGTTATAGGAAATATGTTTCCAGGACTTGAGGGTGTGAGCTATAGGGAGAGGTTGAGTAGGCTGGGTCTCTATTCCTTGGAGCGCAGGAGGATGAGGGGGGATCTTATAGAGGTATACAAAATCATGAGAGGAATAGATTGGATAGATGCACAGAGTCTCTTGCCCAGAGTGGGGGAATCGAGGACCAGAGGACATAGGTTTAAGGTGAAGGGGAAAAGATTTAATAGGAATCCGAGTGATAACTTTTTCACACAAAGGGTGGTGGGTGTGTGGAACAAGCTGCCAGAGGAGGTAGTTGAGGCTGAGACTATCCCAGCATTTAAGAAACAGTTAACAGGTTTGGGGGGGATATGGACCAAACGCAGGCAAGTGGGACTAGTGTTGCTAGGACATTGTTGGCCCGTGTGGGCAAGTTGGGCCGTGTGGGCAAGTTGGGCCGAAGGGCCTGTTTCCACACTGTATCACTCTATGACTCTATGTAGTGTAAGTGTTGAGTCAAAACGCATTTGTCTCTCATAAATTCACAGGAGTAAATATCACCAACAACTTATCTTTGACCGCCCATATTGAAGTAACGGCCAAGAAAGTGCATCAGCACCTCTACTTCCTTAGAAGGTTTAAGTTAGGCATCTACCCAACAACTTTCGCCACCTTCTACAGATGTGGCTTGGAAGCATTTTATTGTGATGCATCACAGTTTAGTTTGGGAACAGCTCCATGCGAGACCGCAAGAAATTGCGGCAAATCGTGGACGCAGCCTAGCCCATCACACAAACCAACCTCCCTTCCATTGACTCCATTGATACCTCACGCTGCCTCAGCAAGGCCAGTGGCATAATCAAGGATGAGTCACACCCTGGCCACTCCCTCTTCTCCCCTCTCCCAAAAGTTATAGAAGTGTGAAAATCCTCCAGATCCAGGGACAGTTCTTTCCAAATGTTATCAGGCAACTGAACTGTCCTACCACAACCAGAGAACAGTCCTGTACTACTTCATTGAAGACCCTCGGACACTCCTTGATCGGACTTTACTGGCTTTTTCTTGCACTAAACATTGTTCTCTTATCATGTATCTGTACACTGAGAGTGGCTCGATTGTAAACATGTATTGTCCTTCCGCTGACTAATTAGCACGCAACAAAAGCTTTTCACTGTACTTAGTACATGGGACAATAAACTAAACGAAACTAAATAAAAACATATGCAGGCACACCAAACAGCTTAGACATTAAATCTTAAAGTTAAATTGCACATTGAAGAAATGAATTTACTTTTGTAAAATAAAAGCTAGATAATTCATTTATATATTATTAAAGTTAGATAATCAATTTACACAATATAAACACATTTAATGTTCTACTTGAAAGCTGAAGTTACAAATGCCCCTTTTATGTTATTTACACTTTGCTTGAATATTCTTAGAACAACATTGGCATGCAGCCCCTATAATTTAATGAGAACATTAAATCTCAGAAACTATGGCCCAGAAATGATTATGAATAACACTACCAGCTAAAATAAAGGTTCCTTTAGAGGCTTCCATTAAAGATAGCAGAAAGTCGGTTATCGGGTAACATATCAGTCATAGTTATACAGCACGGAAACAGGCCTTTCATCCATGCCGACCAAGATGCCCCATCTAAGCTAGTCCCATTTCCCCATGTTTGGCCCATATCCCACTAAACCTTTCCTACCCGTGCTCTTGTCTAAGTGCCTTTTAAGTGCTGCATTAGTACTTCCCTCAACTACCTCCCCTGGCAGCTCGTTCCATACACCCACCACCCACTGTGTGAAAAAGTTCTGCTGTTTTTGGACAATAAACTACGTTGACTTTTTCTTTACTTGTGAAAGCAGCACCTAGCATGCATATATTAAAAGTTTACTAAACATCATGGAGGCATAGAATTATGCAGCATATCATTTTAAAGAGAATGAGTTTTCCAAAAACCAAGAAATCTACATTTTTATAAATTTATCACAAATACATAATGTACAGGTTAGCATTTTCCGTTGTTGATACAAATCTACTGAAGGTATTGCAAACTATTTACTCTTCAATTGCTATTTTGCAAATGGCTCTAATTCTATTCTTTATAAGCAAATTCAAGAAGCTTTGGAATGGGAGCTGTCTTCAGTGGATGGATGTGGCATTGTACATATGTTTGGCCTATAAGTTAGCAATAGAATAGCAAGTTGGGCAAACAATTTTTGTTTGGTGCTGTAAGTTGCTGCCTTACAGCGCCAGAGATTCAGGTTCGATCCTGACCATAGGTGCTGTCTGCATGGGGTTGCACGTTCTCCCCGTAGCCACGTGAGTTTTCCCTGGGTTCTCTGGTTTCCTTCCACACTCCAAAGACATTCAGATTTATAGGTTAATTGGCTTCGGTAAAGATTGTAAATTGTCCCTAGTGTGTAGGATAGTGTTGGTGTACGGGGATTGCTGGTCGGTGCCGACTCCATTGGCAGAAGGGCCTGTTTCCACCCTTTATCTAAACTAATCTAGACTAACAATTGCCAGATATTTTCTGCCTTCTAATATTAAAGGTTGTATCAAATGTGTCTGGATGTACCAGATCTCTCCGCTTGCACCTGATTTCATGCTGGAAGCCTAGATTTAGAAAGTTTACTTCCACAGCTCACTGAAATGTGCAACAATTCAACCATTTGCAAGACACCCCTCCTCTCATGGGAATTACAAACTGCTAATTTTTGGCGGAGGCACATTTATTATTTATAGCGATTGCTATGTCCAAACAAAATGGATACGCGCAAATGAAAAGGCCATCCCTGTAGTTTTGTTTGCATTGAGAAGCTACGTCTAACCCCGAGATCCACAGTTAGGATCAAGGCCCTGTTCATGATCATTGGCATTATTTGGCTCCAACCCGATCTTCTCTGTGGATTCAGACTTGCAGCAATTGCATTTTACGCAAGTAAAATGAATACAGGCGAGTAATCCTTTGGAAATACTGGAGGTAAAAAGTTTTTTACAGGGGTGGCAGAACTGGTAAAATACAAGCATAAAAAATACTGCAATACAATAGCCTATTAACAGCTGCATGACGAGCAGTGGGGCACAGATGTAACTGTACATGTCAGTCTTGTAAACGTACCATAGTAGAATAAGAACGGCATTTTCGATGAATCGAATCATATAGTACACAGCTTGTCTATACCAATTCTGTGACTTAGTAATTAAATCAGAATCATTTAACTTGAGTTGGACAGCTGACCAACAGAACATATTAATTCCAGCATAAAGAAATGTCAGGCAACATAACACAATCGTGGTACCTACTCTGGTAAATGTCTTTTCAATGTTCTCAGGGAAAGGAGATTTGCTGCTCCAGAATAATATCCATGGATAGAAGAAAAAGGCAAAAAGGTTCAAAAGAACCACAGGGAGAATCCAGATCTGCAGCACGGAGCTGAAAAGAACTAAAACAATAACTCTGGTGGCAATCTCAAAGCTCCTCCACAGGAAGATACAAATGTATGCCGCTGGCTTCACATGCACTTCGTACTCATCATACTTGATTTTGATGGCGAGGATATTGCACCGCATGGCTCCGTACACAATGGTGAACAGTGATATGACCATTAATACTCCTAGAAATGAAACAGGACATGTGAAGTCGACATACACACTAGAGGGTAGAATATAGAATGTAGAACAGTGCAGCAGAGGAACGGGCCCTTCAGCCCACAATGTTTGTACCGAACACGATACCAAGTTAGGCACAATGTGCTGGAGTAACTCAGCGGGTCAGGCGGCATCTCTGAAGAACATGGATAGGTGGCGTTTAAAGTCGAGACCTTTATTACGACTCAAGCCTCAAGAAGGGTCCCGACCCCAAAATGTCACCTGTGCAAGTTCACCAGCGATGCTGTCTGACTTGCTGAGTTACTCCTGCATTTTGTCTCAATCTTTGGTATAAACCACCTTCTGCAGTTCCTTCTTATTACATGATGCCAAGTTAAACTGATTCCCTCTGCTTATACGTGATCCACATCACTCTATTCCCTGCACTCCCATGTGCCTATGTAAAATCATGAATTTGCAAAGATCTTGAGAATCAGTTTTCATGTGGCCCATTGTCCAAATCAGTTGGACATGTGATATAGGGGGCAGTGACATAGGGGGCAGCCTGGTGCAACAGCGGTAGAGTTGCTGCCTTACAGCACCAGCAACCTGGGTTTGATCAGTACTATGGGTGCTGTCTGTACAGAGTCTGTACGTTCCCCTGTGACCGTGCAGATTTTCTCCAGCAGCTCCGGTTTCCTCCCATGCTCCAAAGACGTGCAATTTTTGTTGGTTAATTGGCTGAGGTAAAAATTGTAAATTGTCCCACATCGGATAGTGCTGGTCGTTTACCTGATTGCTGGTTGGAAGGGCCAGGTTCCATGATGCATCTCTAAACTAAACATAAAATTAAACATTGAATGGTATTGTATCCTCTCTTCAGCCTACTTTCCAGGTGAGACAAAGATTTACTTGCCCTTCCTCACAATATCATCTCCTCCTCACTAGCAAAGTAAAATGCTATAGGCGATGGATAACCAGACATCATCAAACTGGGCACTAACTCTGTTCCCCTCTCCATAGACCCACTTGACCCGCTGAGTATTTCCACCATTTTCTGACTGTTGCAGATGGGTGGGTCTTTAGTTTAGTTTATTGTCACATCTACTGAGGTACAGTGAAAAGCTTTTTGTTGTGTGTTGTATGGAAAGACCGTATATAATTACGATCAAGCTATCCACAATGTCCAGATACTGGATAAAGGGAATAACACATACTGCAAGATCCATTCCAGTAACATCCGATTAAACGTAGTCCAAGGTCTCCAACTAGGTAGGTGGTAGCTCAGGACACTCTCTAGGTGTTGATATTCAGGATGGTTCTGTTGCCTGATGGCAGTGGGGAAGAAACTGTCCCTGAATCTGGAAGTATGTGTTTTCACACTTCTGGACCTCTTGCCTGATGGAAGAGGGGAAAAGAGGGAGTGTCCGGGGTGAGACTCATCCTTGATTATTCTGGTGGCCTTCCTGACGTAGCGTGAAGTGTAGATGGAGTCAATGGAAGTTGGTTTGTGTGATGGTCTAGGCTGAGTAATCATGTTTTATCATCTCTAACTTTCTCCTGTTTCTGATGAAGTTGCAAATCTGAAAAATGCTCTTTTTTTTCTCTGCCGATGCTACCTTACCAGCTGAATATTTCCAGCATTTTCTGATTTAATTTCAGACTTCCAGCGTGTCAGTTTTTGGCGTGAGGGCCAAGGTTATTGGTGCTGCACTCTTTATGGAGTCATTGATTCGTAAAGCTGTACATGTCAACCAAGCTGGCATGGTGGGCTAGTCCCGTTTGCCTGCATTTAGCCCGTAGCACTCTAAACCCTTCATATTTATTTATCACCAAGAAGATTAAAGGTAACCAATAGCAAAATTTAGAGATACAGTGCGGAAACAGACCCTTCAGCCCACCGAGACCGCACCGGCCAGTGATCCGCGCACACTAACACAATCCTTCACACAATAGGGACAATTTACAATTTTACCAAGCCAATTAGCCTACAAACCTGTATGTATTTGGAGTGTGGCAGGTCTTGGAGAAAAACGCAAGCAAGTCACGGGGAGAATGTACAAACTCCATACTCCCCCCCCCAACACCACAGCTGCAGCACCTCCTATGCCGGCATCTCCTCAACTGTTCTTCACGGCGGACGAGGTGAGAGCTGAGCTGAGGAGGCTGCGTGTGCCCTGGTAAAGCAGCTGGCCCTGATGGTGTATGTCCCAGGCTACTAAAAGACTGTGCGGCTCAGCTGGCGGAGCCGCTCCAGACCATTTTCAACCTGAGCCTCCAGTCAGGGAGGGTACCAGGTCTGTGGAAAACATCATGTCTCGTGCCGACCCAAAGCAGGGCGGCCGACCGAGATCAACGACTACAGACCGGTGGCCCTTACATCCCATATCATGAAAACAATGGAGCGGCTACTCATTCGTCTCCTGAGACCACAAGTCCAGCACGCACTCGACCCACTACAGTTTGCATACCAGGAGAACATTGGGGTGGATGACGCAGTCCTCTACATGCTGCACCGGATCTACTCCTTTTTGGACAAACCCGGTGGCTATGTGAGGATTATGTTCTTCGACTTCTCAAGTGCGTTCAACACCATCCAACCCCGGATTCTGAATGACAAGCTTAAGAAGATGGGGGTGGATTCCACATTTATCTCCTGGATAGACGGCTACCTGACGGGTCGACCACAGTTTGTCAAGCTGGGGGGCAGTGTCTCTGGCACAGTGGTGTGCAATGCTGGTGCCCCACAGGGAACGGTTCTGGCCCTGTTCCTCTTCACCCTGTATACAGCAGACTTTAACTATAAGTCTGACACATGCCACGTACAGAAATATTCAGATGATACAGCGATTGTGGCATGTGTAAGGAACGGGCAGGAGGAGGAATACAGGAACTTGACCAGTTCCTTTTGTGCCTAGAGTGAAGAGAACTGTCTCATCCTGAACACAACTATGACTAAAGAGATGGTGGTTAACTTTGGCAGGTCCAAGCTCCCCCTTCAGCCGGTCAATGCTGCTGGGGCTGACATTGAGGTGGTGCAGACATATAAATACCTTGGAGTGCACCTTGATAATAAACTGGACTGGTCTGTCAACTCTGACTCCCTCTACAAAAAAGGCCAGAGCAGACTCTTTTTCCTCAGAAGGCTCAAATCCTTCAATGTGTGTAATGACATGCTGCACATGTTTTACAACACTGTGGTTGCAAGTGTTATTTTCTACGCTGTTGTCTACTGGGGCAACGGCATTAATGAAAAAACCAACAGGAAGCCGGTCAAACTGGTTAAACGAGCTAGCTCAGTGTTGGAGGGGAGAGTAGACTCTGGGATGGATGTGCTTGAGAGGCGTATGAGGCACAAGGTGCAGGTCATCCTGAAAAACCCCGGGCATCCCCTCCATGTAATTCTGGAGAGTCAAAAGAGCACTCGGAACAACAACCGATTCCTCTCTCTGCCCTGTAGAACGGAGCGGTTCAGGAGATCCTTCACCCCTGTAGCCATTAGATTTTATAATTCGGACCGCTAGGCTGTAGGGGGATGCATTCTTGCAATTTTTTATTTTTAATTGTTAATTATTGGTCTTTTTAAGTATTTATTACTCTCAGGTAGTGTCCACAGTGTATTCTATGCATTTTCTGTCTGCGTTCGTTTTGAATCTGTGGGTTTGTTGGTTGGGGGCTTCTGGACATCTGAATTTCCCTGAGGGGATCAATAAAGTATTTATTATTATTATTATTATTATTATTATTATTATTATTATTATTATTATTAGATAGCACCCGTAGTCAGGATTGAACCCAGGTCTCTGGGACACTAAGGCAGCAACTCTACTGCTGCATCACCGAGCCACCCAAGAAATCTGGCAAGGAGATGCGTTTGTATCCCCAGGGAACTGGGGGGCCCAAGGAAGCGCTTTCCCCCCCAAAAAATGTATCATTCAAAATGCATAAACCTATTTGAAGCTATTTGAGTCTGGAACTTGTTCAGACTGGTCGCCTTGAAGTAACTTTGATAAGGCCTCACACGCACAGTGAGGACTTGTTTATACATGGTAAAACTCGTATGAAGTCCAATATCTGGCAGTTATGTTTAGTTATGTGCCCAAAACAACCAATTTGGCCTGTTGTCCGTCTTTGTACACCTTACCTCATATTCCGAAGATAGACACAAAAAGCTGGAGTAACTCAGCGGGACAGGCAGCATCTCTGGAGAGAAGGAATGGGTGCCGTTTCGGGTCGAGACACTTACCTCATATTCCATTTGGGGTAGCTTACTACCCAACAGTATGTACACTGAATTCTCCAATTTTGGGTAACCTGTAACTAACCCCCTAAACCTCCCCCCCCCCCCCCACCCTTCTCCCCTACACACCCCCTTCACCCCCCCCCCTCCCAACCCTGTGCCCCACGTGGACTCCCATCTATTTCTCCCCCGCCCCCCTTTGCGACTTTCCTGCCTCTGGTTTCACAATCTGCAACTCTTCAATCCTATCTGACACCTTCAACTCTTATCTATAGCCTTTGTTCCAGCCAGCTGCCTATAAATCCCTGCTCACCTATTACCTGCAATGCTTTGTCCTGTCTCCACCCCCCTCACCTCCCTGCCCCTTTTCCAGCTTTCTTCTCACCCCAAAAGAATCAGTCTGAAGAGGGTCCCGACCGGAAATGTCACCAATCCATGTCCTCCAGAGATGCTGCCTGACCCGCTGAGTTATTCAAGCACTTTGTGGCCTATAAAGTAATCCCTCAACTGGTCCAAGCTATACCATGAATTTCAAAGGTTGTCAAAGGTTATCAGGACAAGGCAAGCAAATGGGGTTGAGAGGGAAAGATAGATCAGCCATGGTTGAATGGTGGAGTAGACTCGATGGGCCGAATGGCCTAATTCTGCTCCTATGACTTATGAACTCATGAAACCGTACCTACCTCTCCCAGGAGTTACTACCTGCTGCTTTACGCTGACATACAACTGAAGAGTAAGTTGAGGCGCGGAGCCTATGAAGGCCTGAATCACTGATGTCCGGTTAAAAGCAGCACGGTGGGTGAACATTTTGCCTTCAGCCTGACCTACTTCTTTTTCAATTTCTTCAGAAGAGCCACTTTTTTTCAAGTGTTTCTTTCGGGTAATACTGACGTAAGATTCTTCGACTTTACCGACATTTAGGTAGAGGCAAAAAGCTTCCAGACATCTGAAAGTATTAAACAGAAAGTACAATAAACCTTTGTTAAGTTGGTTACATGCTACAAATTTCTAGTCTGCTCTACTTACCAGTAGGAATTCAGGAGGCACAACTGCTCACTGATTACTGTCATATCAAGGTAGATACAAAATGCTGGAGTAACTCAGCGGGTCAGGCAGCATCTCTGCAGTAAAGGAATAGGTGATGCTTCGGGTTGAGACCTTTGTTCAGACTCGGCTTTTTAAAAATAAATTGGATAGTTATATGGACGGGAAGGGAATGGAAGGTTATGGTCTGAGCGCAGGTGTATGGGACTAGGGGAGAATATGTGTTCGGCACGGACTAGAAGGGTCGAGATGGCCTGTTTCCGTGCTGTAATTGTTATATGGTTATATGTTATATGGTTATATGGGTTGAGACCTTTCTTCAGTCTCAACTCCAAACGTCACCAATTGCTCCGGTTTACTGCAAATTCTATTCCCCAATTTGAATATGAAAAATAGATTCACCATATAATTAAGGTGAGATGGGCAAAATCTAAATGATTTGTGTGGGACAATGTTTTACAATTGGTGGGTGCCTGGCACGTGCTGCCAGGGGTGATGGTGGAAGCAGTTAAATTAGTGGCATTTAAGGATTTATTTAGATCGGCATATGGATAAACAAAGCATGGAGGAATATGAATTATGTGCAGGCAGGGTAGATTAGTTTAAATGGCATCGTGTTCGGTACAGACCTTGTGGGTAATAGGGCCTGTTCCTGTGCTGTACCGTTCGATGCTCCATTCTTTTATTATGTACAGCCTCGATAAAATGGCGTACATTGGGAATAATTAAATATTGCTTAGGATTCATGGCGATTTAACTTGTTCGGTCGAAATTAAACCGACGGTGAGCGGGATTAAACTGTACGTTTACATACACTTGGGTGATCTCAGAGCGGTGGCTGCGTACACACAGGCGCCGCTGCGGGAATACACGCCCGCGCTGTGATGCTGCCAGAACACAGATATTTCACATTTACTGTCTAATAACAAAATATTTTGCTTCCTTGCGAATTAAACTCATCCTTTACAGAAACACTCTCAGTGATCTGTCATATAAATACATTTTGCTGTTTAATAATATATAAAGATATTTATAATAAACATCTTCTCAACCGGTGCAAGGTAATATCGACTGGATTTGATTATGTTTAGCGGCCAATTCTTCAACTAGGACAAAGACACTGGTGCTCTATGTCCCTGAAGCATTATTCCTGCAACACGGGCGGCACAGTGCCCTCTCCTTTGGCAGAGGGAAGAATAGAATGAATTCCGATATTTAGCGGTAATGTAACAAATCAAGGGGATAGTGAAATGCAAAATGTTTCGGTGTGGTGGGGCCGACTCATTGTGCAGAATTCGCCCCCGCATTGATTGTGCATAACCGTTCAACCTGCGGTTTACGGTCCACTGCGCTGGTTTCAATGGTGAGAATGAACAATAGAAAATAATTTGTATGTGGGAGTTAAGTGCTGCTTTTTGTTGCTTTTTAAGGTATTATTTGTGTCTGATGATATTCAATGCACATTCAAGAATCTATTTGTGAACCCTTTTGTTCTTATCTCCCGATTAGTCTGTGAAATTCAAAGACATGTATTTAATGCAGGGGCGGGAACATTGTGGCCTCGCGATACACAAAGACATCATTCGCCCTGGACGTTACATTCACAATTCACCCATCCTGTCTATCCTGCCCGTGAAATAACTGCCATCTGTCCTGTTATCTGCTAAAGCGAGAAACACCCCTCATCCCCCCCCCCCCCCCCCCCCCTTCCCCCTTCCCCCTCCCCAGCAAACATCTTTGCATGTGACATGTACATTCGTGATGCGAATAGGGTTCACGGGCGGTAAGCATCAACTTCGAACCTTTTATCCTTCCTCTTCTGACATCTTTAGTTGAGGTGTAGAAACGAGGAACTGCAGATGCTGGTTTACACAACAGGATACAAAGTGGTGGAATAACTCTCGGCACTTTGACGAGAGAGAGCAGCTGAGAGAGAGAGGGAGAGAGAGAGAAAGAGAAATTGAGAGGGGGAAATTGAAAGAGAGAGGAAGAGAGAGGGACAGAGATAAATTGAAAGAGAGAGAGAGAGAGAAATAGAGAGATAGAGAGGGATAGAGGGAGATATGGGTCAGGCAGCATCTTTGGAGAATATGGATAGGTTTCGTTTCGGGTCGGGACCCTTCTACAGACTGTGTATCCTGGCTCCAGGCTGCTTGCCATCCACTGGCATTAACATTGACGTCAGTGATGCATCGACCAGGAGAGATAGCAGCACCTACACCATGCATGCACCGGCTCTTCATACACTGCACCTCGCCCCAGAGAGCCCGGAGCTTGGCACGGATCACATCGCTGCTACCGCACCCCGCACCAAGCTGGTCTCCTCCGGCTGATGTGCAGAGAGAGGCCTTACCTGACGAAAGGTCCCAGCTGCAGGAGATGAAGAAGGAGCACCAGTGGCCTGTCCCTGCTCACGTCCCGGTGGACGAAGGTCAGTGTGAACTGGACCAGGATGGAGGGCACCAGGGCGAAGACCAGGGTGAGGATCTGCCAGATCTTGTCCCCGCCGGATTTGTAGGTGCTGCTCAGGTAAAGGGCGGCCACCATCTCAGCGGCGAAGAGAAAAACCGACACGAAGATCCCTCCCGGTGGTTTCATCCTCAACGCGGTCGTCCCCGAGAAAAATCAAGAGGGTTCAGGAACGCCTCAAGAGCCGAGGGAGAAACGGAATGTCTCCATGGCCACCAATGCTCTTTGCTGCCCGTCTGCAGATAGATGCGCCGACGATCACATACATCGATTCGCCGATGTTCCAGCAGAGGGAGCAAGGGAGCCCTCCCCGGACAATGTACAACACTGGTCCTCACTGCGTCTAAACCAGGATCCGATGTTTCAATGTAATCCGTTAATGGATTAGGCAATAATAAATAGCAATGTTACAAAATTTTGAGATTTAAAAAATCAAGTCTGCAATTTATCCCATCAGATAAAGCATAACAATAAGTTTAATTTGACACCAAATTCACTTTCATATCTCAAGTATTAAAAAAGTTATGACCATTTTCATACTCGGAAATTAGCATCTTGTTCCCTATTGATTTTCAATGGACATTACAAAAAAGCTGTGATCTTGGATTGTCAAAAGCCCATTTCTTAAGGAAAGATTAACATTTTTAAATAGCCTAAATGTCCAAAGATTATTCACAAATAATTCACAATATAACATGATTTTTATATCTAATTTACATTAATTTATAGGCCAAATGGAAGGAATTTAGTGTTCAATTGCTGTAAATAAATGCCCATTTAAATCGGCTTTCTAGTGGGTTCATGTGGAACGCGCTGGTTTAGAACGTTGACATAGCGCTGGATTAGTGCCCTCAAATGCCGAGAAAAATACTGCGGGATATAAAAAGCCCAAAATGAGCTACTCGCTATAGATAACTTGATATATAGGGTTATATATATGCCCCATTTAATGTAAAAATAAGGTACATACCTTTAATTGTTTGCTTTATAAAACCCTGGGGCTGCGAGAGGTTGCGGAATGAAACAGTAATTTTAAACTATTAGAACTATATTATCGAGGCCTATAAAACTAATAATACCTTTTGCGACCGGGTCTTGCAGCGATTTTTCGTTAATGATTTACTAGGCTGAACATGTGCGATTAGTACAGCCTAGTAAAAATCGCGTTTTAAACCCGCCCCCTCCAAACAGCGCCAAAATCGCGGCCATGGCTGAGGGCAGATTCCCAATGACGATTCAGGTAGGTTTTGTAACATACCTATAATAAAGACCAGCGCTTCAGGGAGAGGTTGGGCAGGCTAGGACTTCATTCCTCGAAGCGCAGGAGGCCGAGAGAGGGAGATCTTATGGAGGTGCATAAGATTATGAAGGGGAAAGATTGGAGTGAATGCTCACAATCTTTTATCCGGGCCAGGGGAATCGAGAACCAGAGGACATAGGTTTAATGGTCCAACGGTTTATTGTTGTCACACATGCACAGTGAAATTCTATTGCACAACCCACAAATGTCGTCATATTCAAATGAAAAGTCCAAAGTCCTAAGTCTGGTCCACATGCTGGAAGTACAGCGAAGAAAGCTAACCAGCAGTTATCAAATGCCACACATTGGTGATGCAATCTACAATACACAGAATGGCTGATTCAGACTGGCTGCTATGACGCTGAAAGAAAGGCGAGACTATTTGGCATCCCAGTGACAGTCAAATTCCATCCAATTCCACCTAAGCATGTCAGCTGATCTTTAAGATTCAGATTCAGATTCAATTTTAATTGTCATTGTCAGTGTACAGTACAGAGACAACTTTAAAGAGGCAGACAGTCTATTTGTAGGTGTTTCAAACGGTTTAAGTGTTCATATTTTCATTTTAGTTAATCAGAGCTCCTTCTTCAAGTTCAGTAAGGTACAGCAGAGGTTAGTCGATATCGTCACTCTAAGTTGTGCCACTAACGAGTGGTCAGAAAATGACGTGCAGAATCGCCTTGCAATGACGCATATCATGGGTTTAAGGTGAGAAGGGCAAAGTTTAAAGGAGACTAGACCAAGTGGGACCAGTTGGGCCCTGTTCCCCCAATGCAATATTCCACCACTCACCCGTTCCCCCAACACAACCCGATCCCTCAACGCAATATTCTACCACTCACCCATAGCCCCCAACTGCGCAGGCGCAGCTCATTTCCCCTCACGCTTCAGCACTCCCTTCCCCTCCTCTTCACCCTCCCTCTTCTTTCCCCTCTCCTCCTCCCCTCCCCCACTCCCTCCTGCACCTGTCCCTCCCTCTCCCCTACCCTCAGTCACTCCTTCCCTCTATAAACCTTCTCCCCTCCCTACCCCCCTCCTCTCCCTCTATCTCCCTGCTCCCCCACTCCTCACCTCTCCCCTATCGCACTACCCCACTAAACACAATGTTTAAATAACATTTCTCCTCCTCTCCTCCCCCACTCGCTCCCTCTCCTTACAACAATGTAACAAATCTCTCATTGGACTGGGTGGAACACTGTTGACGAGCAGGTTATGTAAATGAGATCCCATTGTGACGTCATAGCTCCTAAATACCAGTGCAGATGAAAGATTTTTTTTCAAAGCGGGGTATTGTAAAATTAAAAATGTGAATAACTTGTAAAATATAACATAAATCTGAACAAAACTTGATACCACAGGACAATGGTGAGTAAGGTGGTCCAAAAATTGTAGTGCTATTGTGTACCGGTTTTGGCATAATTCAGGTCATGAATCACAGACACACACACACGCACACGCACACCCACAAACAAACAAGACGAGAGTTTTAATAGTATATAGATGCACGAGGCAGGTTTTTTATGTAGATGGTAGTGAGTGCCTGGACCAGGCTGTCTCTGTTAGTTGCCCTTAGAATGTAGGGAGCATTTGCGAAAATGGGATAACATAGAATGAGTGTGAATGGTTGATCGATGGTTGGCTGAAGGTCCTGTTTCCATGCCGTATCTTTCAAACAAATGCCGTATTTTTCAATCAGTCAATCAATAAATGCAGGTCATTCTTACATTTAATCATATTGCGCCTACATCACATAACCGTCCTTTTATTTCTTTTCCCGGTTTTAAGTCAAGCTTTTCTTAAATACATCTATTTTATTACCTCAGCTACTTTTTTGTAGTATATATTCCATATTCTAACCATTTATTACAAGGAGTAAGTTTCTCTTAAATTTTAATAATCATCTTATATTTATGGTCTCATTCTGATTTATCTCAAATCTTCACAAATCTTTCATAACTTTAACTACCTTTGTCATAGCATTTGATACTTAATCCATTGCATTTCCCTCCTTAGATAGACACAAAATGCTGGAGTAACTCAGCGGGACAGGTAGCATCTCTGGAGAGGAGGAATGGGTAACGTTTTGTGTCGAGACCTTTCTTCAGACTGAAGACTATGTGTGGGCCTCTAAGTTAATTGGCCCCTGTAAATTGCCCCTAGTATGTAGGGAGTGAATGCGTAGGTGGGATAGTGTGCATGTTTGCCCGATAGTCAGCATGGACTTGGTGGCCAGAAGGGCCTGTTTCCATGCTGTATCTTTCAGTTTCATTGAATTACCACAGTACTGTTTGCAAACAGGTATGAAGACATGATCTGGTAATGTCTTGCATCTAGAAAGCAACATCTGATCACACACTATAGACTCTATTGATAGATACAAAATGCTGGAGAAGAGTCTCGACCCTAAAATGTCACCCATTCCTTCTCTCCAGAGATGCTGCTTGTCCCGCTGAGTTACTCCAGCATTTTGTGTCTGTCTTTGGTTTAAATCAACACCTGCAGTCCCTTCCCCCACGTGTTTCTCTTCTTAGTTTAGTTTAGAGATAGCATGGAAACAGGCCCTTCGGCCCACTGTGTCTTCACCAACCATCGATTACCCAATCACAATAGTTCAAGCAGGTATCACACTAGTTCCAGATGTACTGTTTGCAAGCAGGTATGAAGACATGTTTTGGTAATGTATTGCATCTGCACAGCTACACCTGCACACGCACTCTATTTGTATAAGTTGTAAATGTTTGAGTCAGGTCATATTGGAAATAAATTCACTTTGCATTGGTAATATGCCACAACCTGGGGCTTGCTGTAACATGTCTAATTTGTATTCAAGCAAATTCTGCGTGCATGTGCAGTTTCAATAATAACTGCAAATACCTCTTGCAGTCGCTGCAAACAGCAGGAGTACTTTAGATTATTACTCACAGATGGGGTTCAAAGTTTAAAGGTCTCCAGTGAATTTTCTCCCAAGTTTTTCCCTTGCATGCATCGTGCCATCCGTTTCCAAGCATTGTCTGTTAATTTAGACTCTTTACTCTTACTGCTCTTTGGAGGTTGATCTTCTTATGGCTTTGCCTTGACTTGTCATTGCTTTGTGAAATAAAATGGGAGGTTTGAACAAACCCATTACCATGAGAGAGATTCACCGTATTCCCATCCTGCACACCTTGACTCTGTCATGTTCCTGAGATCTGATCTGTGGCATGCAAGGAATGCCGATTAATCCGGCTCAGGGAACTGAAATATCCAGCGGGTTGTTTGGTTTCACTGTCACCGGGAGTGTAGGGCAGCACCCTCTGCTGTTGGAAGTATGGAACTGCCATTGGTTATTCACCATTTTGTTCTCTCCCTTCTTATGTTTTCACATGGAGAAGAATCTGCTCTGCACAGATTATTTCCACATTAAAGATACTGCAAATTTAGGATTTATAGAACAGCACAAGAACACAGCCCACATTGTTTGAGCCGAACATGATTCCCAGGCCGTTATTTATCTATGTGTAGGAGGAACCGCAGATTGTGGTTTATGCCGAAGATAGGCACATTCACTCAGTCTAAAGAAGGGTTCCAACCCAAATCTATTTTCTCCAGAGATGCTGCCTGATCCGCTGAATTTTGTGTCGATCTTCCATTGCCTATCTACCTGCACATAACCCAAATCCCTCCATTCCCAGCATATTCGTATGTCTATCTTAAAGTATTTTAAATGATACAAACGCATATGGTTCATTCCCCAACCCCAGCAGTGTGTGTTCCAGGAGCTCACCACCCATTGTGTAAAAAACTTACTCCGCACATCTCCTTTAAATATTGCCCCTCTCATCTGAAAGCTATGCCTTATATTTGATTATTCCATCCTGGGAACAAGATTCTGACTGTCTACACGATCTATACGTCTCATCATTTTACAACCCTCTCTGGCATTACAGAGAAAATAATCCAAGTCTATCAAAACTCTCCCTGTAGTTAATACCCACTTAATCCAGCCATCGTTCTGGGAAACCTCCTATGCACCCTTTGCAAAGTCTCCACATCCTTTCTGTAATGGGGCAACCAGAACTGTACACAATACTCCAAATGTTACCTAACCAAAATCCTACAAAGCGGCATCATGACTTCCTACTCTTATACTCAATGCCCCGACCTATGAAAGCAGGCATATCATAAGCATTTCTTGAAATGTGCATTGTAAATAATCAGGTGTTGACTGTTTCCCAATATTTTTCACTTTAAGAGCCATACAACTGCAGATGCTGGAATTTTGAGCAAAACACAAAGTGCTGGTGGAACTCAGCGGGTCAGGCAGCATCTGTGGGGGGAATGGGTCGGCGATGTTTTGGGTCTGGACGCTTAGTTAAGGCTGACAGTTAAGGCGAGTTTTGGAAGAGACAAGAGAAACAAAAATCTCAGCTGGTTGTGAAGGCTTACAAAAAACTCGAGGTAAGCAAACGTTGCACCTTCTCAGTCCACTGCTTTCATGGGTGAGTCATGCCAGGAGCAACACATTCAACAGATGACACGTTACAACATTTGGTCTCATGCTATCAGCTATTCCTATTGTTCCACCAATTTCCCCCTTGTTCTCTCTGCTACTGAAAGCAATGAGAACAAGGGGGAAAATCTTCACAAAATGGGATCCACTTGAGTGAAGATTTAAAAAAAAAAATTCTGTATACTATTTGGGAAATATTTCTTAAAGAATTGTTCCTTATTGACAATTATATTGCAAAATCTGAATCAGATCTGAATCAAATCCGTATCCAAAAACCGTTTACAAAATGAGTAAGCTTTTTCCTATCGTTAACAAAGATGCTACAAATAAGCTTTGTTTTACTACTAACCTGACAGTGACAGCCACAGCACTACACAGTAGGTTTATAGCTACGATTATCAGCTCTACCCCTAGCATTGGTCCTTGCCAACTTCCTAGTTCAAATATCTTTGCACTTTCCTACTTACCCCTGAGTTTTGACTTTTGAAGCCTGCAAGTATCCAGACATGTTCCCTGCACCCTCCATCACTGCTTACTGGAGCACGTGTGAAAGTTTGCCGGACCCAGGAGCCACCAGATTGACACCGATGTGCAACTGAGTGTGGCCAATGAGATAATGAAATAACATTTATTTATTGCCAGTGCAAGTGTCGAGTTATCGGCTTAAAACTATTATTCTGAAAAGCAGGGCAAGGAAAGTTACTGAAGGGTTGTTTAGAGACTACAGTGCGTTGTGACAGCATATGTAAGAAAGGCCTATGACAGTCAAAAATATTCCAACTATACAGCTTGGCCGGAGGCCCCCTAGATATTGAAGTCCTAGGCTTCAGCCTACCAAACCTGTAGGTAAATCCGGCACTGATTGAAAGACACTTGGTTCCGGCACTGACTGAAAGACAAACTTGGTTTCTCCCTTTACACTGTTCCTGGTCCTGAAACTTGAATTGTTTCTCTTTCCACAGATGTTGACTGACCTACTGATACTCTCTTGCACCACCTGCTTTTATTTCAGATTTCGAGTATCTGCAGTTTTGTGATAGTTTTGCTTAAAAATAATACGAGAAGCTAATGAGATCAAAGAAAGTCACAAACTGCGGGAGTAACTCAGCATCATCTCTGGAGAACATGAATAGGTGACATTTCAGGTCAGGACCTTTCATCAGTCTGAAGGGTGGCACAGTGGCATGGCTGGTAGAGTTACTGCCTCACAGCACCAGAGACCTGGGTTCCATCCTGACCTTGGGTGCTATCTGCATGGTGTTTGTATGTTCTCCCTGTGAATACGTGGGTTTCCTACAGCTGCGCTGGTTTCCTCCCACATCCCAAATATGTACAGGTTTGTAGGTTAATTGGCCTCTGTAAATTGCCCTGAGTGTGTAGGGAGTGGATGTGAAAGTGTGATAACATAAAATGAGTGTGAACGGGTGATCAATGGTCGTCATGGATTCGGTGGGCCGAAGGGCCTGTTTACCTTGCTGTATCTTTCAATCAATCAGTCAATCAGACAGTCATCTATTCACAGTAGAAATAAGGAACTGCAGATGCTGGTTTATTCCAAAGATGGACACAAAGTGGTGGAGTAACTCAGTGGGTCAGGCATCACCTCTGGAGCAAAAGAATGGGTGACGTTTCAGGTCGGGACCTTTTTCCTGACTACTCTGGAGAAAAAGGATCTGTGTCATTTTGGCTCGGGACCCTTCTTCAGTCAGCTAGTCATGTTCTCCAGAAATGCTGCTTGACCGGCTGAGTTACTCCAGCACTTTGTGTCTTTTTCATTAACAAGCATCTGCAGTTCCTTGTGCCTCAATAAAATCGAAGCACTTCCAATGCTTTGAAAGAGTTGGCTCTAGAGATTATGAATGTTATCATATTCCAAAATTCAAAATGTTCTGGAATGCAATCTGCAGCTAATGTGTTGCCACTATTTAAGAAAGGAGAGAAAATGAGGGCCCATTGGCCAGTTAGCTAAACGTCAGTGGTGGTAATCTATATTCAAGGTTGTAATAATAGAACGCACAGAAAGGAAAAAGGAGGAATGAACATAGTCAGCGTGGATTTATGAAAGGGAAATCACGCTTCACTAATCTGTTTTGTAATTCTATGAGATACAACCACAGAATAGATCATGGGTAACCAGAGTAGTGTAAATAGATTCTAAAAAGGCCTTTGTTTAGATCCACACAAATGATTAGTCAACACGATTAAAGCACATGGAAAACCACATGCCACAGGGCTGTGGAGACTAAATCATCCTGTATTTTTAAGACAGGGATTGACAGATTCTTGACTTGTAAGGGTGTCAGGGGTTATAGGGAGAAGGCAGGAGAATGGGGTTGAGAGGAAAAGATAGATCCGCCATGATTGAATGGCATAGACTCGATGGGCCGAATGCCCTTATTTAGTCAGAGGGTGGTGAATCTGTGGAATTCTTTGCCACAGACAGCTGTGGAGGCAATGGGTAATTTTAAGGAAGAGGTTGACAGATTCTTGCTTAAGTAAGGGTGCCAAGGGTTATGGGGGGAAGGCAGGAAAATGGGGTGAGAGGAAAAGATAGATCAGCCATGATTAAATGGCAGAATAGACTCAATGGGCCGAATGGCCTAATTCTGCTCCTGACATGAGCATTAACATGTAAACTTCTAAGCAGACACCATCCGCTTGTTACAACACAGAAAAAGACCATTTGGCCCATTAATCCCATTCCCCTCTTCCTAACCTGTAACGCAGAAATTTTATTTTCTCACAGGTTCCCTTTATTCTCCATGTGATTCTTTAGTCTACCATACCTACCCTAGATGTAACTTAGTTAGATGTGCAGGGAGATGCAACTTAGTTACTTCTAGGTTCTGAAGTAGAGTCCCAACCTGAAATGTTACCCATTCGCATGGTGGTGAATCTATGGATTTCATTGCCACAGACAGCTGTGGAGGCCAAGTCAATAGATATTGTTAAGGTAGAGATTGACAGATTCTTGATTAGTAAGGGTGTCAAGGGATATGGAGAGAGGCAGGTGAATGGGTGTTGAGGGGGAAAGATAGATCAGCCATGATTGAATGGCGGAGTAGACGCGATGGGCAGAATGGCCTAATTCTGCTCTATAACTTATGAACTACCCATGTTTTCCAGACATCCTTTCTGACCCGCTGAGTTACTCGAGCATTTTATGTCCTTTTGTGTAAACCAGTATCTGCATCTGAAGAAGGGACTTGACCAAAATGTCACATATTCCTTTTCTTCAGTCTCAAGAAGGTCTCCACCCGAGACTTTACCTATTCTTTTTCACCAGAGTCCGAAGAAGGGTCTCCACCCGAAATGTCACCTATTTCTTTTCTGCAGAGATGCTACCTGACCCGCTGGGTTACTCGAGCATTTTGTGCCTATTGCAGTTCCTTGTGTTTTCATCTTGTGTAGGTAGGTAGGTGACTAAGAGTCTTCGGGGCGTGGGAGGAGATGGAGCACCTGGGGAAACCCATTGCAGTCACAGGGCAATGGTGCAAACTTCAAACAGACAGGACCTGGTGTCAGGGTCAAACCCGGGTTACTGAGGCTGGGAGGCATCATCTGCCTTATGCTTACCTGCTGCCTGCTGCCATCATCTGCCTGCTGGGAGGCATCACTGTTCACTACTTTGCAAAACAATTACAAGGCAGGGAAATTAATCCAATGAATCCAAGTGCTTGCGGCCGACCTGAGTATTGAATGCGCCAAATGAAATGCAATGGCTTCATTCTCCAATTATACCTTGTAATGCAGGTGCAATGTCAGTTTAATGTAAAACCCCTGTCCCACAGTGCGAGTCCACCCACGAGTTATCCCGAGTTAAAAACATATCAAACTCGTGGTAATCACGTAGAATGAACGTAGCGGGACGTCAGAGCTCGTGGACGCTAACGGCAGGTACTCTGAAAACTTATTAACTCATGAAAATTTTTCAACATGTTGAAAGATTTCCACGAGTTAAATATACTCTTGAAGGAAAATGTTGATACTTTTAAACTCATTGTAATACCCTAGTAGCCCGTGAGTTTACCATAGTGACTCGTGAGTTTCCTGTATTAACTCGTGCGTACTCTTAACTCAGCAGCTGGACAGAGAAAAAAAAGGTGAGTAAAAGAAGGTTCGCCAAGTCTACCTGTCAGGAATGATCCCCTGATGCTGGAAACACCTGTGGGAATCTCACCTTGGCCTTTGGAATAGAGCGACCAACAACAACAACCAGTCGAGCGTGGTTAATGAGATAAGGGGCTAGAAAGCTGCCCTTTTAAAACATTTATTTATAGCCAGTGCCAGTGTCGAGTTATCGGCTTAATAGGCCTGTCCCACTGTACAAGCTAATTCAAGAGTTCTCCCGAGTTTCCCCAGACTCGGAGAATTTACGGTAATATCCGCTCGTAGGTACTCGGGGCTCTCATGGACATGCCCAGTATCTGCCGTTAGCGTTACGAGCAGCTAAGAGACGTCCCGAGCTCCGACGTACCCGCTACGTACATTCTACGTGCTTACCATGAGTTTGATTTTTTTTAAACTTGGGAGAGCTCTTGAATGACCTCGTACAGTGGTACAGGCCCTTAAAACTATTATTCTGAAATGGAGGGCAAGGAAAATTACTGAAGAGTTGTTTAGAGACTACAGTGCGTTGTTACAGCATATGTACGAAAGGCCTATGACAGTGTCAAAAATATTATACACCTTGGCCGGAGGCCCCCTAGATTTTGAGGTCCTAGGCTTCAGCCTACCAAACCTGTAGGTAAATCCGGCCACATCTTCCCTTCTCCTCCCCTTTCACCTTTCCGCAGAGACCGCTACCTCCGTAACTCCCTGGTCAATTCGTCCCTTCTCACTCAAACCACCCCCTCCCCTGGTACTTTCCCTTGTAACCGCAGGAAATGCTACACTTGTCGCTTTACCTACCCCCTTGACTCCATCCAAGGACCTAAGCAGTCTTTCTAGGTGCGGCAGAGGTTCACCTGCACCTCCTCCAACCTCATCTATTACATCCGCTGCTCTAGGTGTCAGCTGCTCTACATCAGTGAGACCAAGCGGAGACTTGGCGATCGCTTCGCCCAACACCTTCGCTCGGTTCGCAATAACTAACCTGATCTCCCGGTGGCTCAGCACTTCAACTCCCCCTCCCATTCCGAATCCGACCTTTCTGTCCTGGGCCTCCTCCATGGCCAGAGTGAGGCCCACCGTAAATTGGAGGTGCAGCACCTCATATTTCGCTTGTGTAGTTTACACCCCAGCGGTATGAACATTGACTTCTACAATTTTAGGTAGTCCCTGCTTTCTCCTTCTTTCCCCTCCCCTTCCCAGCTCTCCCACAGCCCACTGTCTCAACCTTCCTCCTCCCGCCCCCCACATCAGTCTGAAGAAGGGTCTCGACCCGAAACGTCACCTATTTCCTTCGCTCCATAGATGCTGCCTCACCCGCAGAGTTTCTCCATCATTTTTGTCGACCTTGTTTATTTCTTGTTCATTGTTTCTTTCCTTGCCTACACAGGTGAACATTAAACATCCATTTCTATACAGTGTTTATACTTTGCTTTAATCAATGCAATTCTCACGTTTCCCCCCACTTATTTTGCAATCGTTTACCTTGTTTATGCGGTTTATATCTATTCTCTCGCTTGTTTGTAAAGGCTTAGCCTCTCTAGGTTCTCACTCTTTGCCTTTTTTGGAGCAGTTTGTGTGGAATATCCCAGTATTTTTGACAAGTTGTTGAGCACTTGAGCAGGCAATTTCGAGGACAGAAGGGTTTCTGCAGACTTGCCAATGACAATCCACAACTTAATCTGCAAAGAGCGATTTCCCCCCTCGCCAAGCGTGCGTGAAAAGCTGTTTATTATTAATTCTCCTTTCCAAAGGATTGGGAAGATCTGCAGAATTCAATCTGTTTGTCTCAATTCCTCCGTCGCCTGTTGGAATTTTCACCTTGTTCAATATCCCCATGTCACCAGCTAGCCCCCTCCCAATCATCATAGATTTTCTTAATTCTGAAAATGTCAAGATTATTTTTTTTAAAAGACCATTTGCGGATTTAACCACGGGGGTTTGTGTTGTTATTGCATTCACTGTACGCATTAACCAGTCTATTCCATTTATTAATTTAGTACATTAATTAATTTAGTGCACTTATTAATGTACTGAATTAATGTATAGACCGATGTAGATGTTAGCTTATTAAAAGAAAGATCATTTCTATTGCAACATGTTATTTGCATTTATTTTCTGATAGGATTCAAACAAAATGCTTACTCACGTAAACATAAAACTCTTCACAGTGAAGCACGGTTATGTTTTAAATGGGGAGAGGGGAAATTCATAGCTACATTTATTTGTTGGTTCTAATCAAATTCACAATATTTCCGTATCGTAATGTTTCCAGGGGAGTAGGAGCGAATGAGCGAGCTTTGCTGGTGATTCCTTTCCAGTTTCATTAGATTTCATTGTTATTGGACTCCTTTTGGCACGGTATCTGCATGGTGATGAAGAGGATTAAAGCGAATTAAGGTCATTCCATTCCCCTCATTTTCTGAAATGCATTTTGTGTGCAATCATCTTGGGTCCTGACGCTGGAGTCCCGCGGATTTAAATATGACATTATCTTCATGCCTGAATCCTAAAAAAATAAGGACAATTCCTGTCAGGCAGCAGAGCGAGTTAATTCTAAAAGCTGTTCAATTTATTTTTGCATTTTAAGAAGAATTTTCCTCCCCCGACCGGACTAAAAGTGGACTCCAGAATTGGGGATCATAAAGAGAGAAGGTGAAATGTGTCTCATCTTCGGACGGGCAGGTACTTTTCTGATGGATTTCGTAGGTGATCTGGTCACATTGACATGACGCCTTGAGTTACCTTGGTTGTGTGCGTTGGAGATAGTGTGCATTAAACGCCATGCTGCTGTTTTGGGAGCTGATGTTCCTTACCCTGCTGCCAGTTGCGATGGAAACTGGAAGTGCCAATCATGCCAAGAGACGGCACCAGCCCCCTGCAGCTCAAGAGGTCAAGCAGGAAAGGTAAGCCCACCCGCTCTCTCTCTCACCCCTTCCTTCCTTCCTCTGTGCCCTACCTGGACTCTCACCTATTTCTCCCATCCCCTCCCTCTGCTACTTTCCTCCCCCTGGCTTCTTAATCCACTACTTGGGCAGCACAGTGGCGCAGCAGTAGGGCTGCTGCCTTCCAGTGCCAGAGACCTAGGTTCGATCCTGACCTCAGGTGCTGTCTGTACAGAGTTTGTACGTTCTCCCTCTGACCACTGGGTTTTCTCCAGGTGCTCGGCTTTCCTCCCACATTCTGAGGACGTGCAAGTTTGTAGGTTAATTGTCTTCTGTAAATTATTTCTAGTATGTAGGATAGAACTAGTGTATGGGCGATCATTGGTCGGTGAGGACTGGGTGGGCCGAAGGGCCTGTTTCCAAGCCCTATCTCTAAATTAAACAAAACTAAACTAAAGTCCACAACTCTTTGAACCTCTCACACCTTCTGTTCTTATCACTAGCCTTTATTCCATCAATCTGTCTATCAACTCCTCCCCCCTCCCCACACCAATGTCGACCTATTACCTGCCACGCTTTGTCCTTCCTCCCTCCTTTGCCAGGTTCATCCTCTCCCTCCCCCTACAATCACCTGTCCACGTTCTCCAGAGATGCTGCCTGTCCTGCTGAGTTGCTCCAGCACTTTGTGTCCTTTTAAAACGTTTAAAGATTTGCATTTCCCAACCTGAAACGTCACCTGTCCCTTCCCTCCCCAAGATGCTGCTTGACCTGCTGAGTACCTCCAGCACTCTGTGTTATTCCCAGCCCAGTGTGATCTGACCCAATATGTTTGTCATTAAATATAATCCCTCCAACTGAACACAAGTCCGAAACAAAGGAAAAATGTCGACCCTTCTAAAGACTTTAGTCTGAAGAAGGCTCCCGATGTGAAACGTTGTCTGTCCTTTCCCTACCCAGATGCTGCCTGACCTGCTGAGTTCCACCGGCACTTTGTGTTTAGCTCAGGATTCCAGCATCTGCAGTCCCCACCTGAACTTTTTCATAACATTAAAGACAATGACGTTCATCATTGGATTCATCAGTTCAGTTTAGCCATTTTATTTCAGGCGGGGATAGATTTTAGCTTTTTGTTCCACAGCAATCTGAAACTCTATAAGGACTGTTCTACGATAAACTGCTCATCTGGAAACTCCTGTAGCGATTTCATGAAGATGAACTGACTTAGAATACTGGCTGAGGATAGGTTTTAGGTGGGAAATCATTATTACCAACACATAAGATGAGATAGTTTACAACATCACGTATGAACATTGAATTCTCCAATTTTTGTTAACTAACGGCACAGTGGTGGCATTGTGGCGCAGAGGTAAAGTTACTGCTTCACAGCGCCAAAGACACAGGTTCGATCCTGACCTAGGGTGCAGTCTGTGTGGAGTTTGCACGTTCTGCCTGTGAACACGTGGGTTTCTTCCGGGTGCTCTGCTTTCCTCCCACATCCCAAAGACGTGCGGGTTTGCAGGTTAATTGGCCTCTGTAAATTGCCCCTAGTGTGTAGGGAACGGATGGAAAATTGGGATAACATAGAACTGGTGTAAATGTGTGACCGATGGTTGACGTGGACATGGCGGGCTGAAGGACCTGTTTCCACGCTGTATCTCTAAAACTAAATCTCACCTGCAACCCTCCCTTCCTCCCTGTCCTCCCCCCCCCCCCCCCCCCCCCCCCCCCTGTCCCCCAACCCCCCCCCCCGTCCCCCACCCCACCCCTTTGCCCTATCTGGATGCTGAACCATTTCCCACTCCCACTTCCCTTACCACCAATATTTCTTCCTTTGGGTTCACAATTCATAATTCTTCTATCCTCATCTCCCACCTTTTGTCTTTTCCTCTCTGGCCTTGGGCCAACCATCTGACTACCAAAAAGCCCCCTCACCTGTATCCACCTATCACTCACCAGGCCTTGTTCTGCCTCGCCTCTTCCAGCTTTCTGCCCCACTGGCATGAAACGTCACCTATCCATGTTCTCCAGAGATGCTGCCCAACCCGTTGAGTTACTTCACCACCATCTAACTTTTTTTTTTGTAAACTAGAATCTGCAGTTTTTTGTTTCTCCATAAAATGAGATTTTTCTTCTTTACTATAACTGTTTTCATCATCATGGACAAATATTTCAAACAATAGGTTTGGGGCATTGCTATCTAATCTAATCTAATCTAAGCATGCCTATTATTAGCTTTGAATCTTGTCCGTCCAGTTTTCATCCTGCTCACACCAGAAGAGTACCCAGTCGATGTATCCTTTGGACTGTAAATAGACACAAAATGCTGGTGTAACTCAGCGGGACAGGCAGCATCTCCAGAGAATGGGTGATGTTTTGGGTGGAGACCCTTTTTTAGTTCTTTGGACTGTAGTGCCTTATATCCTTCACGTCATTGTCCTTACTTCAGTTTGCCTCCACGTAAATATATCTCACTATTCTTTCATGATACAACTCTAAGCTAAATCAAACTACTAGATGGAAGAAATACATACACCCTTGACAGCTTGCCAGAGCTTGGCTTTCTTGACCCATTTGACAGAGCTTGACTTTCTTTCCAAGAAAATTAGGTGAGGTAAAATGTGTTCTCGATTTACAGTCACCAAAGAGCAGTTTCATTCCAAATGCTCCTTGGTTATCCTTAATTTCAGACAAGTATCTATTAAAGACAAAAGAAACTGCAGATGCTGGAATCTTGAGCAAAACACAAAATGCTGGAGGAAATCAATGGGTCAGGCAGCATCTGTGGAGGGAATGGACAGGTAACTTTTCAGGGTTGGGACCTTTCTGGATCTGAAGAAGGATCTTGACCTGAAACATCATCTGTCTACATTTGCTCCACAGATACTGCCCGACCTGCTGAGTTACTCCAGCAATGTTTGTTCGAGTATTCATTATATCAGGCTTCAAGGAATGAAACCATGGGCAGCTATTTGTACACCCTGGTACATTCTTCTCTTATACCTCTCGATTCCTCAAGCTCTCTAGTTTAGTCAGTGGCATTTCTTCATTGGTATTATCTAAATCTTCTGGGTAACAGGGCTAGTGTCGGTCCAGGAGGTTTCAGCAGATTAAAGGTTTCATTTTAATTCCTTCCACTCTCTCTTGCCAGTATCAGTTGCTGACATCATTCACACACCCTGACAATTTTGATCTTCTCTTTGCACAGTCTATTGGAAAATGTAACATCTTGTCATGATTTTAAAATCCTGATGAATTTAATTCACAAAATGCTGGACTAACTGTGTGGGTCAGGCAGCATCACTTGAGAATATGGAGAGGTGACGTTTCTGATTTCGGTTCTGAAGAAAGGTCAGCCCGAAACGTTGCCTATCCATTTTCTCCAGAGATTCATAAGTTCATATGTTCACAAGACATAGGAGCAGAATTAGACCATTCAGCCCATCAGATGTTGCCTGACCTACTGAGTTACTCCAGCATTTTGTGTCCAGCGTTTGAAAGTAAGTTGGTTTGATGCGCTAAAATTAACGTTGTAAAATCTTGTTTTACTTGCCTTTAGTCGATCAGAGAGCAAAAGATCAGATTCAACCAAAGTTCATTTAACAAAATCTGAACAACTCCTTCGAGTAGATGACCATGATTTTGCAATGAGACCTGGATTTGGAGGTAGGTTTTCTAATAATCTTCCTATTCTGTTCTACAGTTTATGACAGTATGATTGTGGTTCTTTCCATTTTTTAGTTTACTTGGGTTTTGAAAAACAGAACTGCCAATCTGTCTTTTATATGGCTCATGGAATATCAGGAATGGGCAATTTAAATGACAATTTTGCACAATTCTGGATCCCAGAAGAGCAATTGTTTACATTAAAAATGCAACTAACAGTACATATTGCCATCGGCAAGATGGTTTAAACAAATAAAATCTTTTGGCACTCAAATCTACTTGACTCAAATGGCAGACACAAAATGCTGGAGTAACTCAGTAGGTCAGGCAGCATCTCTGGAGAAAATGGATAGGTGACGTTTCAGGTTGGGATTCTTCTTCATACTGATTGTAGGAGGGGGAGGGGGGGTGGATACATGAATCTTTTCTTTATCTTTTCTTGCTTCTAGACCCCTCCCCACCCGTCAATTCGTTCCATACATCTACCACCCTTCATGTGATAAAGTTGCCTCTCAGGCTCCCATTAAATCTTTCTCCTCTCACTTTTAAACCTATGACCTCTGGCTCTTGATTCACCTACTCTGGGTAAATGACTCTGTGCTACCCTATCTATCCCCCCCATGATCTTACACACCTCTTTCAGCTCACCCATCCTCCTCCTGCACTTCAAGGAATAATGTTCTATCTTGCCCAACCCTGTAGTTCAGGCCCTCAATTCCTGGTAATAACCTCGTAAATCTTCTCAGCACTCTTTCCAACATAACAACATCTTTCCGATAGCTGGGTGACCAAAACTGAACACAATACTCCAAATTTGGCCTCACCAATGTCTTATACAAATGTAACATAATTTACCTCCATGGAACTTTAAAGAAAACCTGTCATTTGGTAATTACCACATTATTTTATGTGAGGGCATTTGTACAAATAGGCTGTCTTGATTCCTACTTTGCAAGGTGTCTACACTTCAAAACTGTGTTGTTAAATGTACCAAATAAACATTTTATTTCAGTTTTAAAACAGAATAGTTTTCCAAAGAATTTATGTCATGAGACGTTCAATGTTATAATAATATTTAATCCAATTCATAATCTCTGATAATAAATGCCCATGCATTTTAGTTGTGATATAAATAGCAACATAGTACTATTAATCCAAGCAAATAAACATAAATGAGAAACACAAAATAGATATGATATAAATTGTTTGGTTTTATTAGTTTTTTACGCTTTTGTGAATTTTTTTTAAGATTCCAACTCTGACAAATATTTTTTTTAATTTACAATCCAATGGTATGAACATTGAATTATCCAAATTTAGATAAGCTCTAACAACTTCGCCCCGCCCCTTCCCCCCCCCCTTCAACTTTGTACCCCAATTGGACTAACACCTATTTCCCCCTTCACCCTCCCCTTCCCCTACATTCCTTCCTCTGGCTTCACAATTTGCAACTCTTCAATCAGGCTATAACACATAGAGTCATGGAGTGATACAGTGTGGAAACAGGCCCATTGGCCCAAATTGCCCACAGCAGCCAACATGTCCCAGCTACACTAGTCCTACCTGCCTGCACTTGGTCCACATCCCTCCAAACCTGTCCTATCCATATACCTGTCTAACTGTTTCTTAAATGTTGGGATAGTCCCAGCCTCAACTACCTCCTCTGGCTGCTTGTTCCATACACCCACCATCCTTTGTATGAAAACGTTACCCCTCAGATTCCTATTAAATATTTTCCCCTTCTTCTGCTTTAATCTCTAACCTTTGTTCCAACCATCTGCCTATCAATCCCCCCTCTCGCTTGTGTCTACCTACTACTTGCCTCAATTTGTTCTGCCCCTCCGCTCTCCCAGCCTTCTCCCCCTTCCACCAACAATCAGTCTGAAGAAGGGTCCCAACCTGATGCGTCACCTATCCATATTCTCCAGAGATGGTGCCTGACCTGCTGAGTTACTCCAGCACTTTGCCTCTTTTTGTTTAAACCAGCCTCTGCAGTTCTTTGTTTCTAAATATTCTTTTATTTTTTACACATGAAGAAAATATTCTATTAAACAGATGAGGTGTGAGATTAGTTGTTCTTGATTAGTTGCTCTTAGTCTCTTTGGAACATGCTTTGTGCCAGGCCTAATATCTCATTCCTCATCCCTTTTTCTGGTACATTTATGCCAGAATTAGTATCAGTTCCCAGTTTTACCCAGAATCGAAAGGTTAATCAAATACTCTTCTAATTTCCATTCTCTATATTTATGTTGTCTGACCTGTTGTATGTTTTGAATATTTCTAATATTTTTATCTCAGATTTCACGCAGCTGCATTAAAAACCCCCCAATTTATTTAGATTATTAAGAATGCATAAGGCACACACTGCAGGACAACAGATAAACACAAAGTGCTGGCAGTACCTCTGCAGAAAAAGGATGGGTGACGTTTCGGGTCGGCACCCTTCTGCAGACTGAAGGATTCCGACCCGAAACGTCACCCATCCTTTTTCTCCAGAGATGCTGCCTGACACGCTGTGTTACTCCAGCACTTTGTACCCATCTTCAGTATAAACCAGCATCTGCAGTTCCTTCCTACACTGCAGGACAACAGTTATTTTTGAAACATTAAGAACGGAAAAATTAACTAAAGTTAAAATTGGACACATTTGTCATTTGCTTTTTTTTAAGGACCGGCAGTAACAGTTGGTATAGATGTCCAGATTGAAAGCATTGACAGCATTTCTGAAGTTGATATGGTAAGCGAAGATTCAGTTATTTCCAATAAAACAGCTCTACATAATTGCATTGATTTGGTCTAGTCAGTATGAGGAGTTCATGTATTTTTTAAGATATTGATAATGCTGTTTTCTTGTTTACTATTCCACCATCCCCAGTTAATGGCTTTACATCAGCATTAATAACCTTTGTTTCTAACAACCATCTTTATTGATTCACAATTCACATGGCTATATTTGGTTCTTATCCTTAGGACTTTACGATGACTTTATACCTAAGACATTACTGGAAAGATGGCAGACTTGCTTTTCCAAGTTCCAACAACAGAAGTATGACATTTGATGGAAGATTAGTCAAGAAAATTTGGGTTCCAGATGTATTTTTTGTTCACTCTAAAAGATCCTTCATACATGACACCACTATGGAGAATATCATGCTAAGGGTGTATCCCGATGGCCACATCCTCTACAGCCTAAGGTAACATATTGTTAATTTAAAATACATTTGTATTTTTGAGGACAAATTTTTCATATTGATATTTAATACGTTTTCCTTCCATAAATATCTGATGATTGTTTTATTCGGTCATGTCAAGAACAGAAAATCGATGTTCTATTGCATCAATGGTAGTCTCACAAGTTCATAAGTTATAGGAGCAGAATTGGGTCATTCAGCCCATCAAGTCTACTCCGCCATTCAATCAAGGCTGTTCTATCTTTCCCTCTCAACCCCATTCTCCTGCCTTCTCCGCATAACCTTTGACACCATTACTAATCAATAACCTGTCAATCTCTGCTTTAAAAACACGCAACAGATTCACCATCCTCTGCCCAAAGAAATTCCTCCTCATCTCCTCTCTAAAGGTACATCCTTTTATTCTGACGCTGTGCCCTCTGGTCATAGACCCTCCCACTAGTGGAAACATCCTCTCCACATCCACTGTCTCCAGGCCTTTCTTTATTCAGTAAGTTTCAATGGCATCCCCCATGCATCCTTCTAAACTCCAGCGAGTGGAGGCCCAGAGCTGTCAAATGCTCATCATACATTAACCCAATCATCCCTGGGATCATTCTCATAAACCTCCTCAGAACCCTTTCCAATGCCAGCACATCCTTCCCCAGATATGGGGCCTAACGGTAGAAGGCAAAACTGGCTAGATATTTTACAATGGATAGATATTTTAGGATTGATGAATCTTGAACTTTACAATCAAATAGCCGCAAGTCTATTTTACAAATTGTTTCAGTGTTTATGAAATTAAAGCATTATTTATTATTAATTGATATTTTCTGTAGGACAACTGTCACTGCTATTTGTTCAATGGATTTTAGCAACTTTCCTCTTGATACTCAGAACTGCTCATTGGAACTTGAAAGTTGTAAGTATCTGTTATTTTGGCTGATTCTGACAAGCTTTTTTTCTTTTCTTCAGCATATTGAAATAGAGGTTTGGGGTTCTAGTTTTATGTAGCCACCTATTTGAGACAGTCAGGACAGGCATTTCCATGCATGACCCAAATTCTGCCACTCCCTAGACCAGGTTACTGTTCTACAAAGACCATGCACCAAATGACAATGACATTTATAATGAATCTCACAAAACCTAGTCAGTTTTTGTCAGGTTCACTGATTGTTGGCGTTTCAAAGGCTGTATCTAGTCATAAATGACAAAATGTAATATCTATCCTGAACTCCTTTTATTAAGATCTAATGAATGCCACTTATAATAGATTAGGACTTTGCTAATTATGTACAAATGATAATCTGTCAAGTATTTTGGTTCCATATAATGTTACCTTAGCTATTATTTCAGTGCGTTGAAGGAAGGAGCAGACGTATTGCCATTATAATCCCCAGTATAATTGTGGTGTGATCATAGCTGTACATTTTCTTCCCTGAAGATGCCTATAATGAAAAAGATCTTCTGCTTCACTGGAAGAATGAAAATGAACCACTTAAAACAGATGAGCAGATTTTACTTGCTCAGTTTTTCATACAAGAATTCCGTGCTTCAAGTGGACTTGCTTTTTACAGCAGTACTGGTGAGCTTCTGTCTTTATTACAAATTTACTATTCCTTCAGAATCTGCATCACTACCATTATTACAGAGTGGTGTAGTGGCAGGGTGGTACAATGCTAACAGCAGAATTGTTGCCTCACAGTGCCAGCGGCTCGGATTATGTTACAATATGATACTGTATATTATCTCCATATACTTCATCTGACTTTTTTTTCTTATTGTTCCACCTATTACAATCTAGTTTCTCTTATTCCTCCCTCTCACTTCTGTATACACTTCTCTCTACACTCTCAGAATAAATGTAGGGTTTTGATCTGGTGGTGACCATACCTTTGCCTGAGTTTTTCCAGTTGTTTATCTTTTGTTCCAGATTCCAGCATAAGCAGTCTCTTGTGTTTCCATTTTCTTTGGAATATATAATGACATGTTTGATTCCAAGGGGGAAAATGTTGAGATATTTCCAATAATGGAAATTAAAAAAACATTTGGACAGGTACGTGAATAGGATAGGTTTAGAGGAATATGGACCAAATGCAGGCAGACTGGTGTAGATGAGGCATGTTGGTCGGCATGGGCAAGTGGGGCCGATGGGCCTGTTTCCATGCTGTATGACTGTGACAAGTGGGCAAATCGAAGGAGGGGAGATAGTCACAAAATAAAATTTAAAAAGTATTAGGACTGGGTGGCGAATTACTGGAATTCACTGTTTAAGGATGAGGTATATATATTTATGAGTGATCTGGAATTAACATAGGAGATTGAGGCTCAGGGCACATCATCCATGACTCAATTGAATGGAAGCGCAGGCTTGAGTGTCCAGGAGGCCTATTTTGCACTTACTTTCTAGTGTTTTTGACATAGAGCATGCTGTAAAATATGCTGGGATACTAGGTTTTTCTAGGTTATATCTTCATTTATGTTATAAACAAATTTTGATAGAATTGATTGAAAGATACAGTATGGAAACAGGCCCTTCAGCCCATGAGTCCACGCCAACCATTGGTCACTCATTCACGTCTTCTGTTATCCCATTTTCTCAACCACTCCCTGCACACTAGGGGAAATTTACAGAGGCCAATTAACCTACATACCCGCACATCTTTGGGATGTGGGGAGAAACCGGAGCACCAGGAGGAAATCCACATAGTCACAGAGAGAACGTGCAAACTTAACACAGACAGCAACCAAAGTCAGGATTGACCCTAGATCTCTAGCACTGTGAGCCAGCAGCTCTACCAGCTACACCACTGTGCTGCTCTTTCCTGATATAATAAAGCCTTTTCACTATGATACTTGTGAATATAGGCTTTTGGAATCTTATTTGTACTTTCACTCAAGGCAATGACATATTCAGCTATCATCCCCTGAATAATGCTCTGCGGCTAAAACAATCATTAACCTATTTACAAAACTGTACGAATGTCACAACTCTTTGTAATAATTTTTTTCCTCCACTTATTAAATCTCTTTAAACTCTGCTTATGGTATTCTTTCTAAAAGCCATGTATGTTATTACTGCTAGACTGGCTGTATTTTTCACCTTATATGACTCCTCAAATAATCGCGATAATTCATGTCATTTGTATCACTTGTTATCACATGAAATGTTCTTCAGATTATTCCTACAATCGATTTCAGATATTTAACGTATTCTGAAATACTTGTCATCTCGTTTTACATTTGCTTTAAAAATTAAAAATAGGAATGCTAAAAGTTAAAACTATTATGAAAAAAAAGTAGACCATCGTCATTCTAACAGCAATCAAAATAGGATCACAAATATTCTGGAAACATAATAAAAGATATGGCAGATATGTAAGTGATTACAATGGAGAAGTAATTAAGTTCAGTATTATTGGGTGATTCTGCAGTTATAAACAAAGAAATCAACATAAAATTATCAGAGAGGGACCCAACGAACTGCAGGTGCTGGAATTTTGAGCAAAACACAAAGTGGTGGAATAACTTGAGTCCAGCAGCATCTGTAGATGGAATGGATAGATGACGTTTCAGGTCGGGACCTTACTTCAGACGACCCTTCTACTGAAAAAGGGTCCCGACAAAAAACGTTGCCTATCCATTCTCTCCACAGAAGCTGCCTGACCCGCTGAGTTCCTCCAGCAATTTGTGTTTTGCTGAAATAAAATTATTCAGATCTACAACTTCTTTCTGAAAACTGTAACAACACATATAATCTTTTATAGAATTGTTCCAGAAAATTATGTGGTATTACATTTTCTTATTAGCAATCAAACCTTTAAGCCTGGTTTTTTAAATCATTTATGGCTCAATATTAACAAGGATTGTGTTCGAGAAGCAAATTCTACCATAATTTCTTTGTAATTCTTTGTCTTCTCAGGTTGGTACAACAGATTGTTTATTAATTTCATTCTAAGGAGGCACATTTTCTTTTTTCTTTTACAAACCTACTTTCCAACCATGCTAATGGTCATGCTGTCTTGGGTTTCCTTCTGGATTGACAGAAGAGCAGTCCCAGCGCGTGTTTCATTGGGTAATTTATCTTGTTTCCATTATTTTTCTTATGTTTATCAAGGTAAAGGATACCAATGTGGCCAATGTCAGCAAGGTCAGAAACATATCCTCTGCTAACAGATAGCAGCCATGAAAACAAAATTAACTGAAGGATATTGGGAAGAACAATTTAGCTGTCCCTATTTTACTTCCTATTCCTGTTTATTACAAAAGTGAAAATATAAAAATCAGTTGGAGGTAAGGCTTAGTTAGAGATCCTGAAATATGCATAGTTTGGTAATAGAGCAAAGGTATGGGAATTAAATGAGAGTAGCAAATTGAATGCTTGACCCAATGATTGTTATGAGGGAAATGGCCGTCAGTTCTTGGGCAAAAGCAACTGTACAGGGGAAGAAGGAAGTTAGAAAGCTCTTTTACTGGGACAGGTTATATTGGAGTAGTGTTGGAATCAGCGTTATTTATTTTACAGCTGAGACTTTAAAACTAAATAATGGAAAGGATATGTAGGTGTTATTGAGATGGGAAGTTAATGTGAAATGGCCAAAGCCATAGTTCAAGATTGCAAATGGCATGATAATTTGAGGAAGGGTTAACAAGTATCAGAGTATATCTCCAATCAAAGTCAGAGCAGGGAAAATGAAAAAAAAAGAACATTCTTTAAAAAAAGATATAAAGATCAGAAAAAGAAGGATCACTTTGGATGGAACTGAGAAACTGCAAGAGGCAAACAATATTGGCAGGATTTGCAGTCAGTAAATCAGGTAATTAAAGGCACATGCAAAAGTAGTAGACTATAAGCAACATGTACAGGAAGGAACTGCAGATGCTGGTTTATACTGAAGATAGGCACAAAGTGCTGGAGTAACTCTGCAGGTCAGGCAGCATCTCTGCAGAAAACGAATGGGTTATGTTCCAGCTCGGAACCATTCTTCAGACTGAAAGTAGGGGGGGGGGACTGGAGGTAGGAAAAGGGTCCCTTCTCTTCCCCATCCTCTATTTTCAGTCTGAAGAAGGGTTCTGTCCCAAAACATCACCCATTCTTTTTCTCCAGAGAAGCTGCCCGACCCGCTGAGCTACTCCAGCACTTTGTGGCTGTATATGACATGTAGATTGGACAAACCATATGAGCTGTAATAGTGTGTGGTATGAACTCCTTTAATTTAAAAGGAGTGATTACCCTATGGTGGTATTTAGAGAAGCCAACATGGAAACTTGCTAGTTTGGATCTCAAATTGTGTAATCATGTCAGGGTTTTATTTGATGATCTGGTAGTTAATTGTTCTTTCTGGAGCACGATTATAGTTGTATTTACACATTTGAAAGTGATTTAATTCTTATTCATATCATAAGATATGACAGTAAACAAGCAATAACTTTCAAACAATGAATACAAAGCCTAATGTCCTCCCATTTAAGGCAAAAAGATCATGAAAACTTGTCCAGCCATGAATCAAAGCTAACGAAGCTTGTAGGTCAAAGTAAAATGTTGTTAAAGAAAGGATTAAGCCTGTGAACTGGGAACATTTCAGAAATCAACAAGGATGCACAAAGGCATTGATAAGGAAAGAGAAGCTAATCTAATAAGAAATACATAAATAAACTGCAAGAGCGTCCATTGATACGTTTAAAAAAGCTAAAGTTGATATGGGTTCCTCGCAAACTCAAACAAGACAAATTGTATTGTGGAACAAGGAAATGACAGAGAAATATTTAGTATCTTACTTCATGGAAAATGACACCCTGAAAATGACGTCCTGAAAATAATGGCAAACCTGGAGAGTGAGTGAGGAGCATTTGAAAACAAAACAGCATTGGGGAAGTTAATGGGCCTAAAGGGCAATAGTTTGTCTGGATCTGAAGAAAGTGGCTATGGAGATAACAGATGCAATTGCTATCATCTTTCAAGGTTTCCCTGAATTCCAGATTGGTTCATACAGATTAAAAAGTGGCACTTGTAATTGCATTATTTAGAGAGAGAGGGAAAGATGGGAGGGATAGACTATTTAGCTAGACTGCAATTGGGGAAATAAATAATGGGATTATTATTTTTAAAAAGAGGTATCAGGGCACTTAGAGTTTAGATCCAAGTTCTTTTAATTACTGTCAGCTTGGTGCAATCAATAATCTTTGTATTTTCTTTTTCATTGTAAGGAATTACAATTATTCTAACAATGACGACAATTATAACTGGAGTGAACGCATCTATGCCTCGAGTATCCTATGTTAAAGCTGTGGATATCTACCTCTGGGTCAGCTTTCTCTTTGTTTTCTTTTCTATAATTGAATATGCGGCTGTAAATTATATAACCACTGTTGAAGAAAGGATGAAAATGAAAGAGAGAGAGAAGGTAAGATGATTAACTTGAACTTAAATTATCGTGTATGCAAAAAAAAAAGTAGCTTCTTTAAGAGTTTATTTCACCAATTAGTAACAGATCCTTTTTCATTTCCTAATTAAAAGATTAAATCAGAACCGGAGGGGCAACATTTTCCATACAGTGAGTGGAACATATATGGAATAAGCTGTTAGATGAAGTAGTTGAGGCAGGTATAATAACAACATTCAGGGAATATTTGGACAGGTAAAAGGATAGGAAAGGTTTAGACGAGTTTGGGCTAAACAGGGGCAATGGGACTAGGATAGATGGGCATCTTGGTCGTCACGGACGAGTTAGACCGAAGGGCCTGTTTTTGCGCTATCTGAGTCGATGACTATGAATTTTAAAATACATTTTGGTTATTAATCAGAAAAATATGCAATAGTCTGGAAGATCTACCTGTCTGGCATCAGCAAGGTCCAAGTGAGCCTGATTATTACAGTTTTACTATAACACACAGGAAATTCAACACTCTCGTACAATAGGGCTGTTGTGTGCATTATCTATATAAGAGTACTGCATAATGCATTCACTTAAGAATGACAAAGGCAATTGACTGGGAAATACCACCATCTACAGGCACCTCTCCAAATTACTTGGAAATGCATTATCGTTGCTTTATAATCGGTGGGTGTAAATCTTATTCAAGGTATGTTCACCATAAAAACTGGAATTGAAACTGGGCGGCTTATCACCAACTTTCTGAAGGTGATTAGGAATGGGTGTTAAGTGCCGTGTTGGCATCAATGCCCTTAATCAGTGAATAAAAAAATACTAGGTATTCCATATATACTAGAATAAAAAAAGAATGACCATGAACCAGACACATAGAAGTTTAGGTTTCTTTTAGTTTAGAGATACAGCAAGGAAACAGGCCTCAGGGCCACCGAGTCCATGCTGACCAGCGATCACCCCGTACACTAGCACTATCCTAAACCAGGGACAATTTACAATCTTTACTGAAGTCATTAATCTAAAAACCTGTACATCTTTGGAGTCTGGGAGGAAACCGGAGCACCCAGGGAAAACCCATGCGGCTACGGTGAGACAGTACAAACTCCGTACAGACAGCACCTGTCGTCAGGATTGAACCCAGGTATCTGAAGCTGTAAGGCAGCAACTCTACCACTATGCCACCGTGCCACTCAAGGACAGAGATAGAGATGGTGAACATAAAGTGATAGTAATACAACAAGTAAAGCGCTGGTACACAAAAGGGATTAGATACATAAATGCATAGAGAGAGATGCATTGCGGAAACAGGCCCTTCGGTCCAATTTGCTCACATCAGCCAACATGTCCCAGCTACGCTTGTCCCACCTGCTTGCATTTGGTCCATATCCTCCAAACCTGTCCTATCCATGTCCCTGTTTGTTCCTTTAACATTGGGATAGTCCCAGCCTCAACTACCTCCTCTGGCAGCTTGTTCCATGCACCCACCAGCCTTTGTGTGAAAAAGCTACCCCTCAGATTCCTATGAAATATTTTCCTCTTTACCTTAAACCTATGTCCTCTGGTCCTCGATTCACCAGCTCTGGGCAAGAGACACATCCACTGAATGAGATGAGAAAATAAAATGCAGTAAAAAATAGTGAAAGGGAAAGAAAGAATTGAAGATACCATCATAGAAACATGGATAGTGAAGTACAGACACACTGGGCAGAAAATGGAAGAATCCCAGATCCCAGGAATGATTGGGTTAATGTACAGTCTGAGGAGCGTTTGATGGCTGAGCTTGTACCTGCTGCAGTTTAGAAGGATGATCTCATTAAAACCTACCGAATAATGAAAGGCCTAGATTGAGTGGATGTGGAGAGTAATAGGAGAGTCTCGGAACAGAGAGCACAGCCTCAGAATGAAAGGAAGTACCTTTAGAAATGGAGATGAGGAGGAATTTCTTTAGCCAGTGGACGGCGAATCTGTGGAATTCATTGCCACAGACAGCTGTGGAGGTTGTCATTGGGTATTTTTAAAGCATCAATTAATAGGTTCTTGATTAATCAGGGTGTCAAAGGTTACGGGGAGAGGGCAGGAGAACGGGGTTGAGAGGTAAAATTAGATCAGAATGGAAGAGCAGACTTAATGGGCCAAATAGCCTGATTCAGCTCCTATGTTTTATGGAATCACTGGGGCAAACAAAGAAACAACTGCAGAAAGAGGAAAAAACAACAAAAAAGGAGATAAAGGGTGAAAAGAAGATCTGCAGTCGCATGTTGAAGCAAAGAATATCAACCAGTCAAATACTCATAGAGTTGAGAGGAAACATTAGTCTGGTGTTTATGCTGGTTCCATGACTATGCTTCTCAATTAATAGTAGAAAACCATGAGGAGCACCACCAAGGAAATGCACTCCAATATAATTTCTGCTCTGTTCAAGAAACGAACATTGATTTTCAGTCCATCCATGTGCCAAGCTGCAGATCCATGGGACAAATTAGTCTGAATTGCAAAAGCAGTTAATGTAGAGAAGCTTCCAGGGACAGTATAATGATAGTAACAAAGGAAATTGTGTTTGATTCTACAGGTACTGGCAAATGGCAAACGGCTGTATAAAACATTTAAAAGAATGCTTCAAGATAAACAATTGCCTTAATGGCTATAAAGTTTTCTATAGCATCTGTGAACCTTTCATAGTGTGATGGGAGGCAAACTCTTTAAATAATGATGGGGCAATGTGGTACTTCATTGATGGCTGGAGCATCACAGATGCTTCTGCATTAGTTGGTAACTCATGATGATAGAGGTTGTATAGAACATGGTTTCATATTATGCCACAAGATCACTATTTAAATGGATTAAACCAGCACCACACAAGATGCCTGTCTGCAACACTGCAAGTACAAATACAGTGATACATTGAAGGATTTAATTCAAAACTTGAGGAGAAATCAGGTAATGATTCATATAGGACAAGGGGGGATTACAGAAACGACACAGAAACCCGTTGGTTTCGTTTAGTTTAGACATGCAGCATAGAAACAGGTCCTGCAGCCCACCGACTCCGCACCGATCAACGATCACCCCTACACTCTTTCTATGTAATCCCGGTTTTGCATTCTACACACTAGAGACAATGTAGAGGCCAGTAAACCTACCAAATCGCATGTCTTTGGAATGTGGGAGAAAACCCATGCGGTCATGAGGAGAATGTACAAATTCCGTACAGACTGCACCCGGTCTGGATTGAACTTGGCTGTCTGGCACTGTAAGGCAGTAACTCTATCGCTGAACCATTGTTGCCACCATGAAAACCTGAACTTACGGCAGTACATGGACGTACATTAGGAATTACATGGTAAATGGTAGGGAATTGAAGAATGTAGGTGAACAGAGGGATCTGGGAATAACTGTGCACAGTTCCCTGAAAGTGGAATCTCATGTAGATAGGGTGGTAAAGAAAGCTTTTTTTTTTTTTTTTTTTTTTTTTCCCCAAAAATTTATTCAATTATTAAAAAATAATATTTACACTACAATAAAACAAGCCAGAACCCACCACCATAAATACAATACAAACATATATCCATAATAAACTATTATACAATTATGATACAATCCTTATTGAGGATACATTCAACACCCTGCGGAGCCCAGCGGTCCCGAAACTCCCCCAGGGTGCCCACAGACAGGGCGTATTCCCTTTCTAATCCCACCCGGGCACGGACGTAACCCCGGAAAAGGGGCAGGCAGCTGGCCCGGGTAGAGCCCTCCGCCGCCTGGCGCCGTGACTCGCGGATGGCCATCTTGGCCAGGCCCAGGAGCAACCCAACCAGGACATCTTCAGCCCTACCCTCTCCCCTACGCACAGGGTGTCCAAAGATGAGGATGGTGGGTGAAAAATGCAGCCAGAAGGCAAGGAGCAGCCCCTTTAGATATTCAAACAGGGGCTGCAGCCTCACGCACGCCATGTACACGTGGTACACAGACTCTTCCAGCCCGCAAAAGTGGCAGGCGGCTGGCGAGTCTGTGAACCGCGAGAGAAACAGGTTGCAGGGAACTCCTCGGTGCAATACCCTCCACCCCAGGTCCCCAATGTAGAGGGGGAGAATCCCTGCGTAGAGGGACCCCCACCGGGGGCCCCCCTCATGACCGGAAGGCAACACTGACCGCCACTTGGTGTCCGGATGGTGGAGTAAAGAAAGCTTTTGGTGTGCTGGCCTTTATAAATCAGAGCATTGAGTATAGAAGTTGGGATGTACTGTTAAAATTGTACAAGGCATTGGTGAGGCCAATTCTGGAGTATGGTGTACAATTTTGGTCGCCTAATTATAGGAAGGATGTCAACAAAATAGAGAGAGTACAGAGGCGATTTACTAGAATGTTGCCTGGGTTTCAGCAACTAAGTTACAGAGAAAGGTTGAATAAGTTAGGGCTTTATTCTTTGGAGTGCAGAAGGTTAAGGGGGGACTTGATAGAGGTTTTTAAAATGATGAGAGGGATAGACAGAGTTGACGTGGAAAAGCTTTTCCCACTGAGAGTAGGGAAGATTCAAACAAGGGGACATGACTTGAGAATTAAGGGACTGAAGTTTAGGGGTAACATGAGGGGGAACTTCTTTACTCAGAGAGTGGTAGCTGTGTGGAATGAGCTTCCAGTGAAGGTGGTGGAGGCAGGTTCGTTTTTATCATCATTAAAAATAAATTGGATAGTTATATGGATGGGAAGGGAATGGAGGGTTATGGTCTGAGCGCAGGTATATGGGACTAGGGAAGATTGTGTGTTCGGCACGGAATAGAAGGGTTGAGATGGCCTGTTTCCGTGCTGTAATTGTTATATGGTTATATGGTTATGGTAACCCTTTGATGTCCCTCGGACTATCCTTGACCGGACTTTGCTGGCTTTACCTGGCACTAAACGTTATTCCCTTATCATGTATCTATTCCAGCGTTTCTCAACATTAAAGCTAGCACAAATAATTTAACCTTATGTAACCTTTTTTTCTCTGCAGCCTAAAAATCACCATACAAATTAAGGCGCGAAAAGATGCAGCACCTTGCCTAAGCCATTGCAAAATTAAACGGCAAATTTCCCATAGCTAGTTTCGGTGCAACTCGACAAATGATAGCCTTGAATTTGCTAGCATTTATTAGGATAAATCTATTGTAAAGTTTATATGTAATTGCCTGCATTTACTAGTGTAATCCAGATATTTTGGGTCCAATCAGTTGATTAATGTTAACGATCACTTGTCACCATTTAAACATCCTCTTGGTGAATTAATCAACAAAGTACAGAAACATAGATTGTCCAACAGCTAAGCAGGATCAGTTTTTAAGAGATTTCTAATGACTGGTCAGAATTCTGTTGAATGGACATAACGTTAGCAGATTTTTTATTTCCTGTTATATGGAAAGGAGGAAAGAAGGTGATTTTAAATGAAACTGAAATTATTTGGTTTTATTAAAGTGAATTTATAGAGCTTAAGATACATATAATATCAGCAACTGACCTGTCCTTTCATTAGCTAGACCTCCCACCTACCTCAATGGAAACCTTTGATCTATCTTAGATAGGGGTTTATCGGACTTCTAAGTTATATCTTACACTGAATGTTGAATCCTTTGTTTGTGGACGGCTTGATTGTATTCATGTATATGTGTAGTCTTTTCTCTGACTTAATAGCATGCAAATAAAATCTCTTGCTGTACTTTGGTACACGTGACAATAATAAACTAAACTCAAATAAAGTGTGGTAAACAGACGTACAATTATGAAAAGGATTACTCGGTTCAATTGGGTTGTCTTGGTTTGAGTGAGAATCACAGATGAATTATTATTTTTCAGTTTTCAGATTCCTTTAGGTTGAATCAGACGCAAATAATGGCCTTCGATGGTTGCTATCATGACAGTCAACTGGATCTGTCACACTACGGTGAAGCTCACTTAAATGTATCAAATACTGAAGCTAGTGAACACCCAACTGGCCGAAATCCAGGCGGTCAACAGTTAAGAAAAAGGAAATCAGTTAAGGGTAACATTGTTGAAATTATTATAAAAAACAATCATGCTATTGACACTTACTCAAGAGTTTTATTTCCTTCAGCGTTTATTCTTTTTAATTTCATTTACTGGTGCTTATTTTCATAAACTTTAATCATTCCCAAACATTTATTTTTTCTGGAATGTATGCGGAGGTCTAGAAGTGCGGTACCCATTTTAAGTTGCTCCAACATTTCTTGATCATAGAATGTTACATGAACTAATGCTACTTCACATCATACAGGAAACTATGCTTCACTTTATATTAATTTTTGGCCCCTGAGAAGATATTGTTATTTTTAGAAGGCTGCCATATTACAAACTTTTTTTAGAAGCTTACATTCTTAAAAAGATCTAAAGCAATAATAGAACTTACATTTAAAAGACACTTCAACAGGTACATGGATAGGAAAGGTTTGGAGGGTTATGGCAAATGGGACTAGCATACATGGAGCATCTTGGTCGACATAGATGAGTTTGTCTGAAGGACTCGATTCTATGCCGTATGCCTCTATGAAAGTCAAGAGTGTTTAATTGTCATATGTGCCGACAACAGAACCATGAAATTCTTACTTTCAGCAGCAAAACAGGCCTGTAAGCACAAAAAAGTCACGTGTGGACAAGTGGGTGCCAGTGAGGAAGACAAGTGAAACAATCAATTTAACTTTGTTTTGTTTTTGAATCTAATACAGTTGACTTTCTCAAGATACGTATACTGGAAATAAAGAACATAGTTGCAGCTTGGACTATCTTCTGCATTGTATTGTGCATAATGTGAATGTTATACCAATTGTCATTGAAAGTCTCTTAAATTAAAGAAAAAGAGAAGTTATCAAGCACAAGATACGTTGTTGTATTTCTTACTAAAGGTTGGCAGTATATTCTAATAAAGTTTTTAGTTAAAAACTTGCATTTACAGAACATCCTGTCAGAAGAAGGTTTTAGACCCGAAACGATGCATATTTCCTTCGCTCCATAGATGCTGCCTCACCCGCTGAGTTTCTCCAGCATTTTTGTCCACCTTTACAGAATATCCTCTGGGTCCACCAAAGCACTTTACACACGATGAATTCATTTTGAAATATGTACCCTATCGTTAAGCAAAAAATAGGCAGAAAATATGTATGTAGCAAAGACCAAAAATGTTAGATGAAAGGCTAATTAATCTGTTTCTGTTGTAGTGGTTGAGGCCAGTTTGAACACGAGTGAAATCTATAATTTATTTGAAAAGTGCCCAAAATAGTTTTCATCCCTACCAAAAAGTGAGGCAATTAAAAACAAATATATATATAACAGCACAATGGTGCAGCTGGTACAGCTGCTGCCTCACAACTCCAGAGACCTGGGTTTGATCCTGAACTCGGGTTAAGTTTGCACGTTTTTTGTGACCATGTGGGTTTAATCTGGTTGCTCTGGTTTCCACCCACATCCCAAAAACGGCAGGTTTGTAGGTTGACTGGCCTTTGTATATTGTGCCTAATATGTAGGGTAAGTGGGATAACATAGAACTAATGTGAATGGGTGATCAATGGTCAGCATGGATTGGTGGGCTGAAGTACCTGTTTTCATACTGTATATCTAAACTAAACTTACACAGGAGAATTACCTGATCTTAAGGATTTAAAGTGAGGAGGCTGATATCCCAATCAGAGAGAGATATAGCCTGGAAGTAAACAAATTAGCCCACCAAGTCTGTGGCATCAAAATTTCTATATTTAATGAATATATTTTACAAGTAGACAGCACTAAATTTGTTGCACTAGGATGGAAAACCGCTAAGCGGTTTTTAAAATATCACATCATGATTTTTTTGTTTAAAAACCCATTGAAATTAAATGTGCATCAGAAAGTTCCATCCCGTGCATATTTCTGTATTAACAAAGTAATAGAACCCTCATGGTTGTGCATAAGTAATAACAAGTCAATAGAACCACTGGTGTTCTCTGAAGGACTTCATTAGTTATTTCCTTTTTCTTGTCACCAAAGAAGCAAATAGGTAGAAACAAGGAACTGCAAATGTTGTTTTTCAAAAAAATTGTTGCAAAGTCAGTGATGCATGGGGTGGCAGAGTGGTGTACAGGGCAGCACGGTGGCGTGGCAGTAGAGTTGCTGCCTTACAGCGCCAGAGACCCGGGTTCGATACAGAGTTTTTTAGTGCGTGACCGCATGGGTTTTCTCCGGGTGATCTGATTTCCTCCCACACTCCACTGACATATAGGTTTGTAAGTTAATTGGATTCTGTAAATTGTAAATTGTCCCTAGTGTGCAGGATCGTGCAGGTGATTGCTGGTCGGCGTAGATTCGGTGGGCCAACTGGCCTGTTTCCACGCTGTAATTTTAAAGCCTAAAGTGCTGGAGTGACTTAGCAGGCCTGGAGAATGTGGCTAGGTGACATTTTGGATTGGGACCCTTCTTTAGTCTCCACTTAACTCAAAGCAAAGAGCTTGGGAATTCATAGATTTGTTTTTGTGTCCGATTGGTGCAGGGGGCAATCTTGTATGCATCTCCAAGACCATGAATTCCTTTATATCAACAGGAAGATCTCTGTACAATCCCAATCACCTGAACCCATTTGTCAGCAACAGACCCTTGTTACAATCCTTCCATTCCCTCAACAACTCATCTGAGCCAGCCATGGTGACATAGTGCAGTCAGTGCAGCCATATAGCTGTTTTTTTCACTGATGCACATTGAGAGCATGGGGTTTATTCTAAACATATGCAAACAATTGACCCATACCAGCCTTTCCTTCAAAATATATTTTACTCATTTAAAAAAATCTAAAATATGTAATACAGACTATTCAAGTTAATATTTTCAAGAGTTATGTTTTGCCTGTTACTTAACATTAGCATGACATCCATCATCATTTATTTACAACTTAAAGCTAATAGTTTGGTAGAGTTCAACTAATTTGTGCGCAATGACAGGGCAGCTATAAACTTTGGTCTTTCCCAATTGAGTACTTGAAACACAAAGGTTCAGCATATCCCTTGGCATATAGTCCAGGACCTTTGAGCATGTCAGTTTGCAGCACTCATTCATCAACAACACCTTGAGTTTCAGATATACAAGAGGGTGTTTTTCACTTCATTGAAGGTTCCCAGCGGCAGTTGACATTTGTTTCACCTTCTGTCCCTGGGAACAGCTTCTATAAGAATATGAATCATGGGTTAAGCAGCTATTCAGGTTGAACCTTGAGAACACTCTGCATCTCGTTGAAAGCCTTCCTGGCAAGAACACATTCTCTAATGAGATGAATGTACACTCTAATGAGATGTACACTTCTGTGTGTTTCTAGATCATAGATTACCTGCAGCACACTCCTCAATGAACTGGACAGATACAGCCATTTAAGAAATAAGGAACTGCAGATGTTGGTTTACAAAAGTACTATGAACACATCTCCTGTCTCACCAGAGGCCCAAAAATATTGCCTGTCACAATCTGCCCATCAAGTTGTGCATAAGAAAGAAGTCAATCTGAGTGTTCCCCAACCAAAATCATGGATGAACCTTAAGTACATCCGCTAGTGAAGAGAAAGTCTGAGGTATTCAATATGTAGAAACTAGGAAGGAATGCAACGAGTCAGGCAATGTCTCTGGAAGAAATGGATGTGAAGTTTTGTGTCGGGACCATTCTTCAGAACTAAAATAACACTGTAAACACTGTTGTAATTTCTACGTGGTGAAACCAAAATGTATAAAAATGGCCTCTATTAAAATCTGACAATGTGCACTTTAACCACATGTGATTTTTTTTCTATTACAAATCTCAAATTGTGCAGTACAGAGGCAAATAAATAAATGATGAGTCTTTGTCCCAAACATTATGGAGGGCACTATATAACCCCACAGCAGGGGAGATGGGAGCAGGGATAATGGCAGAAGCATTGTCTAGATTAGATTGAATATTACTGAGCTAGCAACTCACCAAAATTAATTCCACAAGTGCCTGTGATTTTTTTTCTTCATATTCTCACAAAGCCCCTTATTTTTCAAGATGTTTGCCAAGTTTCTTTGCTCAGAATTTTCCATTTTCTCTGGCATAATTTGAATGTGGAACAGTAGAAGTAAACACAGGAATTAACGTGACCCAGCTGTATCTATTTCAATAATAATACTCACCAGTAAATGCATCAAAATGCCATATTGTCCATGAGCAACTACCTCTTGGAGTTGGACTACAATTTATGCCTGCTCATTTACTTGCTCCAAGTTTACATCCAGTAATGTTAAAGGGTCTCCTGAAATAAAATGAGATTGAACAGTGAGGTTTGCTCAATGCTCATTGCCTTGTGCTGTGCTTAAAGCAGCTGCAATCTCAGAGGGACCAGATTTGTAACCTTTCCCTTGCAATATCTGTAGGTATGGTAGATGGTAGGATGTAGCTCAGACGGTATAGGAAGATCATTCTGGAATCAGCCATTCTCTAGAAAGCGAAAATATTAGATTGATCCATGGGATAATGAATTGTTTGATTTTTTTTGTAGCTTTGCCAACAATTTTTCCATCCCAAATCCCCTGAACAACGATTTCAGAAGGATAATGAGGTCAATCAAATGGTAGACAAGGTAAGATTAGAATTCCTATGACATCATTTTTTTCCCACAAAAAAAACTATAAATTCACAGTCATGGTTACTTATGTCCTGATTTAATGAATATTTGTTTCATTACTTCAGGGCTGCCAACTCCCACGCATTGAGCGTGAGAATCACGCATTTCATGAAATTCTCACGCTGTCACGCTGATCACAGAATTTCTCACGCTCAAATCTTTTTTAAATAAATAAATAAATAAATAAAGTCACAAATTCATAATAAAGCAAAAGTTGTTTTAGAGGTGAGTAAAAACCATGAGGGGAATACATAAGGTGAATGTATAGTCTTTTTCCCGGGATATGTGATTCAAGGCATTGGTTTCAAGCAGGGCTGTCAACCTACCGGCCAGCGAAGGGTCCAATCCTGCCCGCTGGGATGATTAGACTCAAAACTAAGCGACACATTCCCGTGCAGATGGTGTGATAGGTGAGACATGCCAGTGGTACCAGCGCTGACCCCTGAGGCACCACTCACACCTCCCACCCTCACCTCCGGCGGCTCTGTGTCCATCGGCCACTCTGTCCACACCACATGGAGATTTAACCCCGGCCCGGAGCCAGGAGCGGACCGGGTGAGTGGGGTCGTCGGTGCCGTCTCCTGAGCGGCGGGGATGAATCTCGGGCTAAGGCTCCGCTCCGATGCCCGACCCCCGGGTCACTGACCCTCACCTCCCCCATACCCCCGGGTCACTGACCCTCACCTCCCCCGGACCCTAGCTGGACACAGAGCACCTGGGCCCGCCCGCATTCACGGGGGGAGGGGGGAAGAGTGGGGGGGGGGGGGGGGGGGGGGCAAGAGGGAAATGCTCTCCAGACATCACCAAGTCTCCGAATGTCCGCTCACTCAGGGTGTTGTCGCCGCTTCACTGACACACACAACCTGACACACACACACTGATACACACAACCTGACACACACTGATACACACCCTGGTACACACTCTCTCACACACTCTATTACACACCCTCACACATACATTCTCACACACCCTCACACACTCTCACAAACACTTACACACACATACACTGACACACCCTCACACATACACTCTCACACACCAACACTCACACACACACTCTCACATACTGACACCCCCTCACACACACACTGACACACACACACACACTGATACACACACACACTCTCACACACACCCTCACACACATCACACACACTCTCACACTCCCTCACACACACCCTCACACCTTCACACACCCTCACTTCAATCACCAATAAAAATTAAAGGCTAACTGTGTTCATTGTCTGAGTTTGATTGCTGGAAGCAGGCTAAAACAAATAGGTGCAGTTGTGTAGCTTACATTTACAATTTGTTTTGTTAAGTCTACATTTGTGTCTGCTAATCTTCGATTTCAAATGGTTTATTAATGGAAAGGGTGCGTTCGCATGTGCACAACTGATCCGCATGTCGTATTTTGCCCTATCCGGCCTGTGACCTAAAATGAGTTTGACACCCCTGGTTTAAAGTGAGAGAGGAACGATTTAATAGGAACCTGAGGGACAACATTTTCACACAGAGGATGGTGGGCATGTGGAACGAGCTGCCTGGGGAAGTAGGCATGTAAAACAACGCATTTAAAAGACATTTGGACAAGTACGTGGACAGGAAAGGTTTAAAGGAATATGGGCCAAATGCGGATAAATGGGCATCTTGATCTGCATGGACAAGTTGGGATGAAGGGCCTGTTCCCATGGTGTAAGACTATGACACATTGTAGAAAAGGTGCAATTGCTCTGTAGAGGATCCAGAGGCGATTTATGAAGATGTTGGCAGGGCTGGATTTTTTTTTCCACTTTGAAGAAATATTTGATAACTGGGATTTTATTCTCTGCAGCAACGGAGAGGAAGAAAATACTTAGTTGAGGTGAATAATATTATGAGAATATGACATTTCGCTTAACAAAGAGTGTAGGGAGGAACTGCAGGTGCTGGTTTAAACTGAAGATAGACACAAAAAGCTGGAGTAACTCAGCGGGACAGACAGCATCTCTGGAGAGAAAGAATGGGTGATGTTTCCGGCCGAGACCTTCAGACTGAAGAGGTTGAAAACCAGCCATATAGATGTAAAAAACACAATGACTGGAGATGTGTTTTATCCAACTAAGGGCAGAAATCAGAATCATGTGTTCATCTTTATTGACGTGACACCATAATAAATATATTACAGAAATTTTATTTTTAATGGGGTTGCACGTTGGCGCAGCGGTAGAGTTGCTGCCTTACAGCACCAGAGCCAGATTTGATTTTGGCTTCATATGACCCCCCTACCTCGGGCTTGGTCGCTGCACTCCCTCGCAATTTCTCACTCTCAACGTTCACCCAGTGTTGGCAGCCCTGTTATTTGAATTACTGAATGCCATAAACTGATTTAAACATATCTCCAGATTAATAACCCAAGAGCAAATGACTACAGACCCTGGAAATCTGAAATAAAAGAAAATACACGAAATATACATAGCAAGTCTGGCAGCATCTGTGTAGGGGGAGAAACAGTTCGTGTTTTAGATTAATGACCTTTTATATGTCTCCATTATCATAGCCCTGGCCTAATAACAACAACTAGTGTTGCCTCCCTAGGATGTGAGCTCAACTACTGCTTTTCTGTTGCTGGCCCCACGGACACTTTAAGCAGATGGACCTCAGTCAATTACTCAACGAGTCTTTCATAATTTCAGTCAGAAACAGGAGCGAGCCGAGGGGTAAAGTGTTTTAAATCATACGTGGCTATTTCCCGTGGAGGTTGGGGGTGCTGGCTGCCGCCGGGAGCTGTCGTGTGAGAGGGCGGAACGTTCGGAGGGTTCCCGGGCGATGTCGGCCCGCAATGCCGGCGGCTCCGTGGCCTGGGCAGAGGGAGCACGGGAGTAACGTAACGGCGGCGGCGCGGCGGGAGACAGAGAGAGAGCGCTGGAGAGCGGTGAGGGGTGAAGGAGGCGACGGGCGGGCGGGCGGGCGGAGGGTCAAGGGGATGAAGCGGGCGGAGGGCTGAAGCGGGCGGGGGGGAGGAGGCGAAGTGATGAACAGGGTGAGGTTATGAAGGGGACAGTGAGGGGTGAAGGAAGGAGGCGGATGTGGATGAAGGGGACAAATGGAGATGGAGGGGGCAGTGAGGGTATGGATGTGGGATGGGGAGTGAGTGAGTGAGGATAGTATCAGTAAGGTGAAGGAGCCACAGGAAGAGACAATCAGGAGGGGGATGATGGACTCGGAGAGGAGAGTGTGTTAGGATTGAACAATCGGGAGGATGAAGGTTCAGAAAAGGTACCGACAGGGTTGAAACTAGGGGTGAAAGTGTGGTGTGACATGGTGGGGGAGCACGGTTGCCAGGGAAGGAAGGAGCAAGCAGTGGCTGGGACAATATGCGAGGGAGCATGGGGGTGTCAAGTAGGGGAGAGAGGGATAAGATGGAGCATATTGTGTGTTAGGGAGAAAGGGTGGTGTCGTGAAGGAGAGAGTGAGTGTGGTGATATTGGGATGGGAGAGTGGGTTTGTTTTGTGGGTGAGAGGGAGTGCTGGGGGGTCATGGAGGAATTATGGGAATCGGGGAAAGGGGATATGAGTTGGAGGAGAGATGCGGTAAGATTTTGAAGAGTTGATGGAAGGGGGAAGACTGGGCAAAAGATGGGAGGGCAGTAAATGGAGTGATGGGGAAAGAGGAGCAAAAAGATAAGGGTAGTGAAAATGTACAACAAGGAAGAAAAGCAAAGAATAACGAGAGACTGAGGAAGAGCCCTGACCCGAAATGTCACCTATCCATATTCTCCATAGATGCTGCCTGACCCGCTGAGTTACTGCTTCACTTTGTTTTCTTTTGTAAATCAGCATCTGAAGTTTGTTATTTCTATGAGATGTTTTAAAACGATTGAAGAAAACAATTCAGAGAATTGAAGCAGTGAACAAAAGATTATACAATTGAGCATGTGATGTGAAGTAATATAGAGTGTAGGGAATTGAAGAGTGTGTGACACACAGTGGCTTAGTGGATGAAGGAATTGGAAGCATGGTACCAGGGTATATGAGGAGAACAAAAGGCAGATTGTAAGTAGGATGTTGTTCATACGATGGGGATAGTGTTTGTGTAGAACTGAAATCATTCAAGATTTGGATAAAAACGTTGCAGTTGTTGAGGACACTACTTGGATGTTAAGAATCCAGTGGTATCTGGACTGGGAACATCCTATGCAGAAAGTGGATTTGAATGAACTGCAGGCATGTTCCTTGCATGTAACATTGAACTGGGACCCAGACTGCAACAAGGTTTTAATGTCCCACTGTTGAGGTTTTATTTTAAGCTTTCATAAATACATTTAATCTATCTAGTAACTACAAATACAATGTTGTTACCTGGCATCTAACTTCTTACAAATGCAGAGAAGTATAAAAGTTTATAACATCCATGCTGACTCTTTCCCCTCTTATCACCTGCAACTATCTCCTTCATAACCATCAACTGCAATTTACATTATTTTGTAATTTGCCGATCACAGGTGACATCAGAGGAGCGTGTGTGTGGCACAGACATTGAACTGATGGCTATAGGTCTCTTCTTATGCTGTGTGCCCTGGGGATTCTCACACGCCGTTGTGGTGGCTGTTTAAGTGTATGTTTAATTTTTATGTGGTTGTGTATCTTGTTGCTTTTTTGTATGACTGTTGGCAAATCAAATTCCTTGTATGTTTACACACTTAGCTAATAGATTAATTACAATAAGGATTAGTTTACAGTGGCCCATTAATCTACCAGTATGTCTGTAGACTGGTAGGAAATCAAGCACCCGGCAAAGACTCGTAAGGCCAGGGGGCAAACGTGCAAACTCCACACAGGCAACAGCACAAGGTCAGATTCAAAGCTGGAGCTCTGAGACAGCACCATTATTTGTTGTGCCACCGTGATTTTTTTTACATCGGGCTTGAGCCTGGTAAGTCAAGAAGATCAACAAGAACTGATTGTTCTGCCAATGCATAAGAGTGAATACAGTAAAATTGATAAGCCTTTATCAATGATGTTGATGTGATATTTAAGGATCAGTTGCTTATTGAGGCATGTCTTTTGATGGCCCAATGAGCTAACACTTAATAAGACTTTTCTTATTGTACAACATCTTTCTAATCCACTAGAGGCCTCCACTGAGATGCTGAACTCTCCATGGCAATGAATAACCCGTTTGAATCACCCAGTCCTTCTGTGAGCATATGAGCCTTTCCGCCCGCTGATTATTCACTGACATACCTGGACAGCTGATTGGTACAATGCACTTTAGTTAACATTTTTGCAATCAATAGTTTCATCTTGTTGCCAAAAAATGTAAAAATAATAATTTTATTTTCATATGAAGCCAAAAGCAACAATGGTGCTTTGTGTCCTTTCTCCATTGTGGTGAGAGAGAGCTTAATTGGTAAGAGATGGAGGAATTGTCTTAATCAACACCTCATAGTGCTTGATCAAAACAGTCCTGGTGAGCTCCTCCGAGAATTAACACTGAAGTTCTCCCCCCATATTACTGCTACTGGAATTCACTTAATCTATCCCAACTGCTGACATGAAGCTTGCAGTGAATGTACATAAAAAGATCCAAATACCCTTGAAAGAAAGTACCCTGAGGACACCGTTCAGCAAAACTGGTGATTTCTTGACCATTAAAGATGTTGAACACTCCCCTGCTGCAATCTGACCATCGGGTTGTGCTCTAGTCCCTGTTTACAAGCAGACACTAAAGTGTGATAATTTGGTCCACGGAATTCATACAGTGCTGATCTGAGGACATACATGACTGCTTTGAGTCTGTGGACTAGTCCATATTCAAGGTTTCAGCATAAAGGACTGTGTATCATAGAAGTCAATCTGAATGTTCCCCAACCAAAATCATGGAAGAACCTTAAGATCCATCCTCTAGTGAAAACCAAATCTGTGGCATTCTCTCCTGTCATAGCTTTAAGGTGAAAGGGGCAAAGTTTAAAGGAGATGTGTGCGGGGCATGTTTTTTTACATAGAGGGTGGTGAGTGCCTGGAACACGCTGCCAGGGGAGGTGGCAGAAACAGATAGGTTAGTGGCATTTGAAATACTTTTGCATAGGCACATGGATATGCAGACGGTGGAGGGATATGGAATTTTGGAAGACAGATAAGTGATGGGCTTGGCATCAAGTTTGGCACAGACATTGTGGGCCGAAGGGCCTGTTCTTCTGCTGCACTGTTCTATGTCAGAACTCATCTCAGCACTTTACTGGTGATTGTCACCAAATCTATAGGGTGATAATTATCTAGCCCGCTATTTGTGAACATGGGAAATTTTTACTATTCAACAATTTCATAGATTAATTGTTTTTATAATTCTTCTGAAGGTGTTCAACGCTGGTATGTAACCTGTTGCTTGCCCTCAGCTATTTAAGTTGAATTACCCAGCGATAATTGTATTGGCTGAAAATTGGTCTCTGTGATGGTGAAGATCACAGAAAGAAGTTAACTTGAATCAAGAGTGTTTTATTGTCACTTGTCTTGAAATGGAACAAATAAATTCTTACCTGCAGCAGCACAACAAATATGTCAACATAATACCTTGTAGGACTCATAATAAGCAACTGGAAAGGAGAAGTAGGGACAGAACTAAGCCTGGCAAGTGATAGAAACATAGAAACATAGAAAATAAGTGCAGGAGTAGACCATTCGGCCCTTCGAGCTTGGCTCATGGCTGATCATCCAAATCAATATCCCACACCTGCCTTCCTGATCACTTTAGCCACAAGGGCCACATCTAACCCTCTGAAATCCAGCCAATGAACTGGCCTCAACTACCTTCTGTGGCAGAGAATTCCACAGATTCACCACTCTCTGTGTAACAAATGATTTTCTCATCTAGGTCCTAAAAGACTTCCCTCTTATCTTTAAACTGTGACCCCTTGTTCTGGACTTCCCCAACATCGGGAATAATCTTCCTGCATTTAGCCTGTCCAACCCCTTAAGAATCTTGTAAGTTTCTATAAGATCCCCCCTCAATCTTCTAAATTCTAGCGTGTACAAGCCGAGTCTATCCAGTCTTTCTTCATATGAAAGTCCTGCCATTCCAGGAATCAGTCTGCTGAACCTTCTCTGCACTCCCTCTATGGCAAGAATGTCCTTCCTCATATTAGGAGACCAAAACTGTACGCAATACTCCAGGTGTGGTCTCACCAAGACCCTGGACAACTGCAGTAGAACCTCCCTGCTCTTATACTCAAATCCTTTTGCTATGAATGCTAACATGCCATTGGCTTTCTTCACTGCCTGCTGCACCTGCATGCCTACTTTCAATGACTGGTGTACCATGACACCCAGGTCTCGTTGCATCTCCCCTTTTCCTAATCGGCCACCATTCAGATAATAATCTACTTTCCTGTTTTTGCCACCAAAGTGGATAACCTCACATTTATCCACATTATACTGCATCTGCCATACATTTGCCCACTCACCCAACCTATCCAAGTCACCTTGCAGCCTCCTAGCATTCTCCTCACAGCTAACGCTGCCCCCCAGCTTCGTGTCATCCGCAAACTTGGAGATGTTGCATTCAATTCCCTCATCCAGATCATTGATATATATTGTAAATAGCTGGGGTCCCAGCACTGATAGGTTGATAGAGGCGAGGGAGAGTGATTGACAGACAGGTGGAGTAAGTGACAAAGGCTAGAGGTATGTATAATAAATGAATAAATAATAATACAAAGTTAAAGATAATGCCCCCAAGTCTACAGAGTTTGATGCCTATTTGGAGATTGTAGTGTTTAATAGCCTGGCTGTTGTTGGGAAGAAGCAGTTACAATTACAGTTTTCAGGCATCTATACATTTTTCTCGATGGCAGGAGTGTGTGAGAACATGACCAGGGTGGTGTGGGTCTCTGACGATGCTGGCTGCATTGATGCTAGCTCCCTCCCACTGCAGTGGAGAAAGGACACGAAGCACTGTTGTTGCTTTGAGGCAGCGACTCCTGTAGATCCTTTCGATGGTTCATTAACTTGGCTGAAGATTGCTGCAATTGATCCAGCCTCACCTTTAACACACACATGGTGAGCTCTGTCATTGTTGAAGAAGGGGATGTACTTAGGCCATCACCTCGTCTTAGCTGCTTAATTGTCCACCGACATTGACAATGTGTGGCAGTGCTACAGGGTATTGATCTGATCGTGAGGTTGTGCATCATTTAACATTGCTATTGTTGCTCCCTCAGACTTCTTCCACCCTACATTTCATTCTTCCTCCTCACTCCCTATATGCCACCCATTTGTCTCCTTTTCACCCCTAGCCTGTATCACTTCCTCCATCCGTCTGCCAATCACTCTCCCTCACCTCTATCCACCTGTCTCTTACTAGGCTTTGTTCTGTCATTACTTCTCCTTTCCAGCTTTTCCCCTTTAATTCTATCAGTCTGAAGAAGGGTCCCGGACCAAAACATTGTCTGTCTATTCCCTCCGCAGATGCTTCCGTGTTCCTCCAGCATTTTGTTTGCTGAAGATTCCAACATATGAAGTATCTTGTGCCTCTGTTTTGTAGCTTCATCTGGTTGGAACTTCAGTTTTAGCTGCTCTTTGTACTATTACCACAATGCTCTATTTAGTCTGGTTGGTCCCATGACCTGTTGCCAATGGGCTATGATATGGTGGGATACTCTTTCGCTGTTGCTGATAGATTAATACTACACAACAAAATGGAGGGTGCCCATAGAGTGAAGAACAACTGTCTCCAGAAGGAGTCACTGTTTACACGCTAGCTAATGTTATCATGGGCACATGTGGATGCAACATGTAGTGTGGTGACATGGTCAAGTAACTTTTGTGTTGGTTGGCTTAAAAGAATCTTCCTAGCTATAACGCATTCCTTTGTTTTTTGTATAAAAATCCAAAAATTTTGGGATGAAATTTTTTTAATCTTTACAAAATTATTTAAAATAAAACTGATACCGAATGCAGAACTGATTATTTTTGGAACAATGTAAGGCAGCCCTGAGCTAACTGCATCCCAAAAGAACTTACTTAATTACGGTTTAATAATGGGAAAAAAACTCATACTTAAATTCTGGAAAATCGCCCCAACACCAACAATAAATATGTGGATTTCAAATATGTCCGAAATGCTATACCTGGAAGATATGAGATTCCTTCTAGCAGGCAAACCAGACCATTTCCAAAAGATTTGGTCTCCATTTATCGACTTACTACAAGTATAAGGTGCAACAGAATTCTGAAAATAAATTTATTTCAGGACCTGGTAAGGGGGGAGGAAAAATACGAAGTTGGTATATCCCTTTTATCTCTTTTCTTTACTTTTAATATATCATCTGTTTTCTTTTTCTCTTTTTCTTTTCCTATGGCTTACTTCTTAACTCTTTTTCGAATTCTTTGTGTCTAAGGGTCTTTTTTTGATCACTCTTTCACACACTTGCTATCCTATCTCACTTTCTTTACTTTTCTTCTTTTTAAAGTTTAAAATATGAAGTGGTACAAGTAATGTATCATGTTATTCTTGGCTTATATTATTGTAATGTATACTACTTCTAATAAAATTATAAAAATAAAAAAAAGAATCTTCCTAGGATTACCTCAATGTCCATTGCTGTAATCACTGGATATATATATTAGTAAATAATTTATTGATAGCTCTATCATTTTACACGTGTAGTATAATTCATAATTGAGGCTGTGGATTTTATTTCAGCTAACATTTGAACAGTATGACAACGCAAAGTTTCAAAAACAGCAAGCAAGAATTTAATTTTGGACCATGGAAGCTCACTGCCAACAAAAGTCATATTATGAAATCGAAAGATATAGAAAAGTATGAAATTAGTACCTTTTTTAAAAAAAGTGAATAGATTTTCTCTTGCGTAGTATCTTAATGTCAGTGATACTGGATCACCACATTAAAATTTTGATTAATGTAATGCGTTATCATTTGTATTTTTTCAAGAAATCTATAAACTTGCCTACTATAATAAATGACTATCTTTTATTGCCTTTTCCATGCGAGCAAGAATGTGCTAAAAATTGAATTTAAGTCCAGAACAATTGAACTTGCCCTTTTACACAATATGTTGCCCTTTGTTAATCAGGTCATGAAAGTATCCAAAGTTGGAATTAATTTGATAATTTAACAGGTTGCTTAAACTTAATATACCCTTTCGTCCATTTCTTGTAAATTTACCATTCGTGGTTCGTTAAGGACACTGCAGATGAAAAATAATGGGATATGGTAGGATCAAGTGCAAATTAACAACTCGCACCATCATTCTGATCAAATCTTTTTGGCCGGTCAATGAAATTCATATAAAGAGAAATAGATTGGTCCAAATTCATGGAATTTTAAATTCTAATGTATTCTCATGCAAAACTATATCTCCCACTATTGTGAATATTGTTGAAGTTACAGGAAAGCATTTACTGATACAATTTTTCATAATGATCAACCTACAGGTTAGCTGAGGAAATGAAGATGCATTCTCTGCCAGAGATGTTGTTTGGTGATAATGTTTTAAAGGTTCAACATGCTGGTGGATTTGGAATTGTATTTAATGCAACAGATGCCTTAAGGACAGTGGATAACGGGCATGGTACAGTTAAAGTGGCATGTGCGGATGCATGGCAGGAGAGCAGGTGAGGACATATTTCAACTTTGTCTTTTACTTCAGAAGGGAATGTTTATGATTTTTGCAGTCTAATGATGATGATTGTTCAGACTTTGATTATATGTAACTGGATTTTGTTTAGAGATACAATGTTGAAACAGACCTTTCGGCTCACTGAGTCCATGTCAACCATCAATCATCCATAAGCTAGTTCTATGTTATACCACTTTTGAATCCTGACCTACGCACAATGGTAAATTGACCGAGGCCAATTAAACTACAAACCTACACGTTTTTGGAATGTGGGGGAAACCAGAGCACCCGGAGAAAACCCACGTGGTCACAGGAAACGTACAAACTCCGCGCAGACTGCACCTGTAGTTGGGATTGAACCCGTCTCTTTGTTGCTGTGAGGCAGCAGCTCTACTGCCGCGCCACTGCAACACCAGAAATGTACCTTTGGAGTTTTGGAATATTTTTCAGCTACTAGAAGTAGCACTACTTCAATACTTGATTTTAACATTATAAATAAGTTTTTCACTAAGAAATTATACCATGAACTTTATGATCACTGAAAATTTTAAAAGGGGTATCTTTTAGGCTACCATTTAAGTGTTTGCATTATTTTGAAACTATATAAATATTTTAATCCTAGGGCTGATTCTGAACACTCAAAGGTTGTTAAACCTTACGATTGGACATTTACCACAAGCTATAAAGGAACATTACTTGGTGATAATTTAAAGTTAAAGGTAAGAATTGTCAACTTCAATCTCATTGTTATGTTTAAGACTGTTCGCCTGTTAGAGGAGCACAATCATAAAATTAGCAGTTTTTACCAGTGTCATTTAATGTGAAGGGTTAATATATCTATTCTGATGAAAGATTATCAACATGATACGTTAATTCTGCTTCGCCTTCCACAAATCCCACCTAAAATACTAAGATTTGCTAGCATTTTCAGTTCTAATTTCTACTTTAACTATCTTATTCCTTAACAGTAAAAATACAATATTATTTTCCACATGATACTCAGCTCCACCTCAGTAGCACAATAATGGAAAGAGAATCCACCTTGATACTCAGTGCTACCCCATTTCATAGCTATAGACTTAGCATGGAAATGGTCTGAAACCAAACAAAATTGTGCACTGCCTCGTGTTATTTTTGACTGAGATGAGATTAAGACCATATATCCTGCTATTTTCTATCAATTTCTCCCTTAAAATTCTTCTTTGCCTCAGGTGTTGAAATCCTCAGCCACACTTTTGTTTCTTAGATTCATTTAGAGACACAGCGTGCAAACAAGCCCACCAAGTCCGCACTGACCAGCAATCACTCATTCACTTGTTCTATCCTACATGCTAGGGATAATTTACAGCAGCCAATTAACCTACAAACCTGCACGTCTTTGGCATGTGGGAAGAAACCTGAGCACCCAGAGCAAACTCACGTGATCATACCTATGTGAGAACATAAAACTCCATACAGTCCTCTGCTGTAATTGATTAGTTCACACCTAGCTGGCATCCTTTGTTCGTGTAAAAATGTTGTCAGTCTCAAGTTTTCTGATGAAGACACAAAGAGCTGGAGTAACAACGGGTCGGGCAATATTTCTGGAGAGCGTGGATATGTGACGTTTCGAGTCATGACCCTCTTAGTCTGAAGAAGGGTCCTGACCCAAAATGGTACCTATCCATGTTCCCCAGAGATGCTGCCTGACCTGTTGAGTTACTCTAGCTTTTTGTGCTCCTTTTGTAAATCAGCACCTGCAGTTCCTTGTTTCTTTAACTTTTCTGATGTACTTTTAACTTATTTACAATGTAATTGGTGACTTGCATTGATTTCTGGTTAGCATTTTTTTAAATTCTCATTCATACCTTCATATTCCTTTGTGCCTGTCTCCTCTAAACAAATGTTAAATGCTTATGTTCAACAATTCAAGCCTCTTGAATTTAATCTGTACCTTGGTGCCTGGACTTTCAGCTTCCTAGTCCCCAAACACTGTTATTACCTCCCACCTCTTTCCTTCTGTAAGACATTCCATCTTTCTGAACACCTTTTTGACCATTTGTCCTAATATCTCCTTAAATGGTTGATGTAAAAAAATGTTTACTTTTTGTGAAGCAACTTACAACGTTTTGTAAATTAAAGCTGCTACACATATAACATGTTAAACAATCGAACATCATTCAGTAGAATGCAAGTGCTGGAGTAACTCAGTGGGTCAGGCAGCATCTCTGAAAGACATGAATAGGCATTGTTTTGTGTTGGAATCCTTATTCAGACTGGGTCTGCCTGACCTGCTGAGTTTCTCCAGAATAAGACTTCAGCACCTGCAGTTCCTTGTATCATTAGTTGGCTGAATGGAAAACATACATCTTTTTATAGGTCACTCCCACAACTGAACGCATTGATCTGGAGAAATTGAAAACAAGAGAACAAATCATGTATTTTGAAGAAGTTTTGTTGTTTGAAGATGAACTTCATGATCATGGTGTTTCCATGCTGAGCGTAAAAGTGGTAAGATGTATTACATGACAGTTTCTTTGTTAACCATCCCTTGTGCAAGGAAGGCTGAAAATAGAATTATAGCTTTTTCTGCCAAGAATACCAGAACTATATATCTACATTTTGGCAGCTCCACTGCAAAATCTACTCAAGATATGCCCACTTTGAAAATATTCTCCTCCTTGCTCTAAGAGTTCTGTGAGACACTTTCTCATTGCTCCCCATCTGTGATTCCTGCTGCTCTCCAATCTGAAGAAGGGTCTTGACCCAAAATATTCATGTAATATATCCATGTTCTCCAGGGAAGCTGCCAGACTTGTTAACTCCAGCACTTTGGCTTTTTTAACCATATATGTTTGTGGATTACTTAAAACTACACTCCAAACAAATTTTGAATGAGTACAATAATAATTTTTATGTTCCTTCATGGGTAGATATTATTTTATATCAGGTCCATAAACCATGTGGGATTTGGTGTTAACAAACTTGAAGCTTTTTAATAATTTTAATTGTCCTTTGGCGTGATAGTTTTTTGCGTTTTATTTATGATGCTAAGAATCCTTATGCTTTTCAACAGCATTGTCAACTTGTCTTGTGACAGGTTTCTGTATATGGTATTTATTCATTTAATAGTTAAGATGTCCTTATCCCATTGAAAATGATAGTTGCAGTGATTACTCCAAATAGAATAGCACATTTTTAAAGTCCTGTTTAAAGTAAGGACAGTCTTATAAAGAAAATCAGGAGACTAGGTTGTTAACACAACTTATGCTGTAGTTAAAAAAAAAAAAATTGAGATTTACCTTGTGGTTGTTTACCTTATGGTTCAAGAGCACCGTTTCTTTTTCGTACAATTTGGAACTCTTCAATTCTTTCGTCTCACCTGTTTTTTTTTTTCATCCCTGGCCTTCGTCCACCATTTCCCCCCCTCCCTCTCCCCCCGCCTTAAATGTGTTCACCTATCATTTGCTATGCTTTGTCCTTCCCCTCTTCTCTTCCAGCTTTCTATCTCCCTCCCCGGCCCCCTCCTCCGAAGATCAGTCTGAAGAAGGGTCCCGGCACAAAAAGTTACCTGTCCAAGTTCTCCAGAAAATCTGCCTGTTTGCTGAGTTACTCCAGCACTTTGTATCTCTTTCTGTAAACCAGCATCTGCAGTTCCTTGTTTCAGCAACCATTTATTCTCTGCTGACAATTTTTTTTTTTTTTTGCTGAGGTGGATACCTTTTATTCACTTTGTTACAAAACAAAGTTTCTGAGGATTTTTCTGGTTACTCAAATATTTCATTACTCAAATGTAGAAAAGAAATATGGAATTAGTTAATATGGTATTGTGGGGAAATTGTGACCAATGTTTAGAGATACAGCATGGAAGCAGGTGCTTCAGTCCACCAAATCCACATCAACCTTCGATCACGGGTCAATACTTGTTCTATGATACCACGGCCTGCACATTAGGGGCTATTTTATGGAGGCCAATTCGCCAACAAACCCACATGTCTGGGATGTGGGAGGAAAGCAGAACACCCGGAAGAAACCCAGGCAGTTACAGGGAGAATGTGCAAACGCTACGCAGACAGCACCCAAGGTCAGGATCATACCCGAGTCTCTTGCGCTGTGAGGCAGTGACTCTACCACCTGCGCCATTGTGCCACCAACTGTGTAGTACAGTTGATTGATTAATTAATCTTTCTCTTCCAGAGAGTTATGCCATCTAGTTTCTTCGTTCTGCTGAGATTTTTCTTGAGAGTTGATGGTGTACTCATACGGACAAATGACACGAGAGTTTATCATGAGGTAAGAATGGATAAATAACTTTGTTTCACCCACATATTTCAGTATTGTAATGGTACTATAGTTATGCATTTGACCAGTTCTCCATTAACTACCTTAATACATTTAAACTGCAATTTTAAGTTTTTAAATGCAAACCTGTCATTCATTCTTAATTATTCTGTGATTTTTGGACTGGTTATTAGGAAGAATTTAGATTCTGATCAGATGATCACCAACTCTATACTGCATGAATGTCCATAGAAGTATCATAACTTGTTTTGGTACACTTTCTCCTACTCTTCCCAGAATCTTTGGCTATTTTCAGCTACGTATACACCAGTTTATATGTTGCCGATACATTAATTTTGTCTTGCCCAATGATCGCAGCAACTGCAACTAACTTGTCACCTTGGAGTTGGGGACTAATGCATGAAAATAGCCTCATGCAAAAACAAAAAAATGCTGCATTACTGGATGTGCTACCTCCAAGGCCTCTGATTCCACTTAGTTGGATGCAAAAAAGTCCCATGGTATTATTTTGAAGAAGACCAGGGAAGTTATGCTAGTGTCTTAACTAGGTTTAGGTTTATTATTGTCACATGTACTGAACTGCAGTGAAAAGCTTTGTTTTGCATACTAGCCAAATAAATCAGATATACCATGCATGGATACAATCCGATCAAACTCAAGTACAATAGAAGGAGCAAAGGGGGAGATACAGAGTGCAGAATAGAGTTCTCAGCATTGTGGCGCACCAGTGGACAAAGTCCATTGTTCGCTATGGGGTAGAGGTGAATGGGAAGCTGAATATGGAAGGACCATTCAGAAGCCTGATAATCGAGGAGAAGCTATTCCTGAGATAAGAGAGATAATAACATAACAGATTACTTGGTCATTATCACATTGGTGTTTGAGAGAACGAGAGTCATCCCAAACCTTTGAGAATGAAATCCACACTTGTTCATCCTCAGCATAAGCATAAGCTCAAACCTCCCCACTTGTGCATAATAAAAAAATGATTTCCCTGCTTAGACCAAGGCTACAACTAGAAATGGAAATAAAATGTTTTATTTAAATATGATTGTCTACTTTTTGACGTTAAAACTATTTTCCTCAGTCACTTAATCAACTTGGGCTCAAATTTTGTATTACTTTCCGATCTGCTGTTAGGGTAAGATCAATCATTTGCAAGAGGTGCATGATATTTTTGTGTTTTTATTGCTTAGCTTGAGGACTCTATTTTAGTTTTAAGAGACCACTTTTTATTTACCTCTTCAGTGTTTTTAATCTTGTGTTCCATTATCAATATCATGAAATCATTGGTCAGAGTGCAATCAATTAAATGTGTGATGTCTTTTGCAAAAATTTGAAATGGTTGAATAATACAGGTTTGCTCAGTGCTGATACATTAGAGTGGGATAAATAGTCTTCATCCTTTGTTATCTCGAGATTAGTTACATTATTCCAAGAAAATATTAAGTAGCATTTTCCAGTTTTGAAAATGTCAGGATATTTCTAACTTATTGGTGAATTCCAAATACTGAATAAAGTATTTCAGATACAGAAAATCTGTCAGAAAAGCAGAAAATTCAAATAACCCTCATTATAACGGACCATGGTGAGGGGGGAGCGGTCACCCTGTGAGACAACGAGTTGTTTTCAAATACAAAGTTCTTTGTAACAGTTAAAAATGTATCTTTGTCACTGCAAGCTAAAAATACCAAAGGCTGGTTGTTACAATGTTTAATAGAGTATCATTGCACAAGTGTCGATCAAGGCAATAGCTTGTCAATTTCAATAACCTCCTGCAGTGCAATCAGCAAGCAACCTGTGTTCTTCAAGAGGCAGTGGTGTCTAATTATTGTGGCCATGCTCCGCATACGCTATTGGTAGAGACTGGTAGAGACTGTTGTGCAGAATGCACTAATTTAATCATCCGTGTCTTTTGATGTTTTAAAATAAACCAGACTCTTGGTAATAGTTTATAGAGAGAAATGCAATAACACAATATAAAATGTAAATAGTTATGAAAACTCAAGTTGTATTTTTTTATAATAAATAATATTGATCATTTAACGTATTTTTTTCTTAGGCTGACAAAAACTACCTTCTTTCTGAGTACAGTTCGCGGGAAAGTTATATATCGGCTCTTCAGGTAACTTTAAAAATACTTGGGATTTGTTCATGCTGTAGGAGCAGAATTAGTCCATTCAGCCCATCAAGTCTACTCTGCCATCTGTAATGAATTGTGACATTTGGCAATACACCTCAAAAGCCGTTGTTACGGGATTTTAATGTGTGTTAGCACCCTGACTTTGAGTAGTAATCCTGCGAAGCTTACATTTGCTTGTTGTTAAAAGAAAGATGCAGCATTTACCTTTGATCAACGATCACCATAAAGTGCAGATGTTAAGCCGGAGATGAATGAGAGCTTTATAGTTAAGAACTACTAAATATTTTATGGTCTATTAACCTTTCTACATCTTTTAGACCTAAAATCAATTGAGTTCCAATTAGAAATTGACCCTAAAATATGGCGTGCAACACAGGAATGCTTAACCCTTTTGTATGGAATTCAAATGTGCAATGTTTTTTTCCCGTAGCTGTATGAATCCAAGTAGTCTGAAATGGATTCATGAATATATTATCGTGTTCAAATATTACCATCCCATAGAGTAGATAGCTCTCCAGATGTAAACACTGAATACATTTTTTGTTTCAGAATGTTCCACAATATCTTTTCACTGATCCGAATGAGATCTCACAGTATTTACCTCTGAAGCAGCTGACCTGTGAGAAATTGGAATTCCCTGAGGATGTGGACAACAGCACTGTGCTGGGAAACGTTCACATCTGTGTTAATTCAGACGAGGCTAACAGAGAATCAAGACAAACGTGATATTCTACGAAGGGAAGAAGAAAACATTTTTAAATGATAGGCCAATGTAATACTGTTGATTATTTTAGTAACTGTCAATATATTGGGGAACTGCTGCAGTAAATTTTGTCTTGTCAAAAGCAGCAGCTACCATTTTAACAGCTGTAAAGGATAATTTATCAAAGGCAGAATTTATTAAATGGTTTGATTGACAATTTGGGCTTTTTACAGTAGAGGCTAAAGCACTGTAGGCAGTGCAGCTTTCAGTTTTTTGTTTTTTTTTGTAATGTGCTGGCTTATTGGTGTTTCTATTTCTTTTGCCAGTGAAATGTTGAATCAATTTGAGCTCTGAAAAGGTGAATGGGATTTATAACTGGTCATTGTAATTAAGGATAAAATTAGTATACAAAAACGGTAAACTTAAACTGCACCATTCATGATGTTCTGTAATATGTATAAAGCTATGCCACGACATTCGTGTTGTTTTACATTCATGCTTTTCCCATTAATACAAGTAAATTACAGCATTTGCCCACACAAATCAACATTACAGTCAGTTATCTGCTGTAAGTTACATTTGTGCGGTTTTGTGTTGATGACCAGTCATTATAAACCAATAATGGATATCTCTAAAACCATGGAACACTGTAAACTATGTAATTTAAATAAAGATCAATTTCTGAATAGTTCCATTCTTGATGCGACCTGAAGTTGTTTGACTTGCAACCGATTTTGCATTAACCTGAACATTTGATTCCAACATTTCAATTGCACTAAATTGGCCGAGAGTAATATGACATAAAAATAAGGGACATTTCCAGCATTATGGAGGCCATTTAGCTCATTGTAAAAAAAAAAAAAAGACGCTAAAGAATTCCATTTCCCATCTCTTCATCCATTTTCTTGCAGGTTATACATTTTGGTGCCCATACAGTTTCTTCATGAAAATTGTTCATGAAAACAGACATAAATGCATCAGAACCAGAAAATCTTAAGCAAAGTTTGTTTAATTGTGTACATTTATGAAACTGGACTGAAGTGCAGGGTAGGTTTAATCACATATCTTCAATGGCTATTTTGGAATCCTACAGTGAGTAGATTTGAAAGGCCTTCCATCTATCTGCAGCATATTGTCTTTATTTTGGATTAAAATAAATGGATGAATTAAATGAAAACTACACTCTCCTGCAGTTATGAGGAGATATTGTATAGGCTGGATTTTCCTTGGAGCAGAGTGGTTGGATTGTGACATATTACACTAACGGCTTTTTTTTCCTCCACTACTGTTGTTACCTAGTATTATGGTTTATTAATTAATTATTTTTGGGGATAATATCTGTGTTATTGTATTTACAGGCTGTTGCACTGCTGCAAGTAATAATTCCATTGAGGTGTTATCAGTACATATGACAAACATTTTTGCTAACAAGGTATGCTAAATTATGAAGGGTATAAAGGTCTACATTGTATGAAGCTTTCTCATAGGAGAGGCATCTAAAACTGGAGGGCATAGGGCTAGCATAGTACACAAAGAGCGGACGTAACTCAGCAGGTCAGGCAATATCTCTGGATGACAGAGGGATGAGGTGTTTTGGGTTGGGACTCTTCAGACACCTTCAGAACAGGCTTAGAGTGGGGATAGAGGTGAAAGAACATACTCACCCAGAAGGTGGTCAAAAAGGCTTTTGGCACCTTAGCCTTCATCAGTCAGAGTATTAAGTATAAGAGTTGGGAGGTCATGTTGCAGTTGTATCAGACTTTGGTGAGACCGCATTTAGAATATTGTGTTCAGTTCTGGGCACCATGTTATAGGAAAGATATTGTCAAACTTGGATGTTGCCAGGACTAGAGGGTGTGAGCTATAGGGAGAGGTTGAGTAGGCTGGGTCTCTATTCCATGGAGCATAGGAAGATGAGGGGAGATTGTATAGAAGTCTACAAAATCATGAGAGGAATAGATCGGGTAGATGCACAGTCTTTTACCCAGAGTAGGGGAATTGAGGACCAGAGGACATAGGTTCAAGTTGAAGGGGAAAAGATTTAATAGGAATCATAGGGGTAACTTTTTCACAGAGGGTGGTGGGTGTATGGAACAAGCTGCCTGAGGAGATAGTTGAGGCTGGGACTATCCCATTGTTTAAGAAACAGTTGGATAGGTACATGGATACGACAGGTTTGGAGGGTTATGGACCAAGCATAGGCAAGTGGGATTAGGGTAGCTGGGACATTGTTGGGCGAGTTGGACTGAAGGGCCTGTTTCCACACTATTACTCTGACTATAAGGTGGCTGGAACTTGAAATGCACTGCCTGGGGACAGTGATGGAGGCACCTCCCATATCTGAGATGTATCTGGATGAGGCCTTGAATAACCAAATCACAGAAGGCTACGGGCCAAGTGCTGATAAATGGGAAAAGTATAGATGGCCACAGTGGGCTGAAGTAGGGCTTGTTTCTGCCCTCTCTTACTTATAATTATATTGTTATTATTAATGTAAGTAGGCAAGTCACCCAATGCTTATCTTTCAGTCAAATGTTGGGACAATCATGGATGACCAAACTAACTCCGAGCAGAAGGACTCAAGTGCTGGAGTAACTCAGCGGGCCAGGCAGCTTCTTTGAAGCAAAAAGGATGGTTGATGTTTTGGGCCAGGTCCCTTCTACAGATTAATCTTGCAGAAATCAGCGAAGCAGTGAGAGAAGGTCTCTTGTCAGAGAACTTCTTCAAAGTGAGCATACCTGGAGATTTGAGAGTGGGGCAGTAAGAAGGAGATACAAGTAACTGCAGATGCTGGTTTACAAAAAAAAAGGCACAAAATGCTGGAGTAACTCAGCGGGTCAGGCAACATCTCTGGAGAACATGGATACGGACCTGAACTCTTCGTCAGACCAGATGGAGGTGGTGGACATCAAAGATACTAGAGGAGCTTCTTTGTGTAGAAACAAAGAACTGCAGGTGCTGATTTATGCCAAATACAGACACAAAGTGCTGGAGTAATTTAGCGGGTCAGGCAGCATCTCTGGAGAAAAGGGATGGGTGACTTTTCGGATCGGGACTCTTTTTAAGACCTCGAGGGATGTAAAGCAAAGAGACGAGAGGAGGCCCTCTACTCTAGCATCTTTGGTGTCAAGGTTTACATAACAGCGCCAGAAGCGGAACGTTTCTCCAGCGGCGGGAGGAGCCGGTCGGAAGTTGCAGAGAGTGACGCCGGGTCTGGTCACTGTCACCGTGTGGAAGGCGGAGGGTGAGGAGGGGACGGGGAGGGGGAGAGAGGAGCGGCCATGCGGGTCAGGGTGGGCTCCCGGGGGGCAGATCCTGCGGGCGGGAGCGATGCCGGGCGGGGGTTGGTGGCTGCAGCTGCTGGGCACCCCCGGTCCCTGACCCGCACCCTCCGTCTCCTGCCCTCGCTGACCCATTACTTGGCTTTTAAACCCTCTCCCATCCCATCCCTCTGGTCCACCACCACCTCAGTTCATCTTATTTTACATTTAAGTTCAGTCCTACTGCACTATCCCTATAGATACCAACTTACCTACGGGACGTTACACTGGACTCAATGTTCCACCAGCAGGCCGACCACCTCCAATGGTTCAGTGGTAACCTAAGCAAAGCAGACAACAGAGACTGCAGATGCTGGTATCTTCAGCAAAACCCAACAGATCAGCAGATCAGGCAGCATGAGTGGAGGGAATGCTTTTCTGTTTGAAAAGCAAAGAAATGAAACTGGGTGTTGGAAATCTGAAATTGAAAACAAAAAATATTAGAAATGCTCAGGGCAGCAGGTACGAGGTAGCACATGTGGAGGTAGAAGCGCAGTCAATGTTTCAGATAAATGACCTTTCACAAATAGAGGGTAGACAAAAATGCTGGAGAAACTCAGCGGGTAAGGCAGCTTCTATGGAGAGAAGGAATAGGTGACGTTTCGGGTCGAGACCCTCTACCTCCTCTTTCACAATTAGAGTGTGGCACAGCTGTTGGAGCCAGTCCTCACAGTGGGAGAGACCCTCGGGTGCTGGCGTGTGGAGTTTCTGTTGAGGTTTTTGAGTGGGATTTCTCCCGGTGCTCTGGTTTGCTCCCACATCCCAAAGATGTGTGGGTTTGTAGGTTAATTGGCCTCATATGTGATGGAAACAGAATTAGGCCATTCAGCCCATCAAGTCTGCTCCACCATTCAATCATGTCTGATGCATCGCTTTCCCCTAACCCCATTCTCCTGCCTTCTCCCCATAATCCGACACCCGTACTAATCAAAAATCTATATCTGCCTTAAAAATATCCATTGACGGCCTCCACAGCCTTCTTTGGCTAATAATTCCACAGATTCACCACTCTCGGACTAAAGAAATTCCTTCTCATCACCTTGTGTAAATTCCCCTTAACGTGTAGGGAGTGGATGATAAAGCGGGATAACATAGAACTAGTATGAACAGGTGATCGATGGTCGGTGTGGACTTAGTGGGCCGAGAGGTCTGTTTCTATGCTGTATCATTCAATCAATCAATCAAACAACAAAGGATCGTCAACCTGAAACATCAACTCTGATTTATCTTGTCACACATTTCCTGATCTGCAGATTAATTGCAGCATTTTCTGAGTCTTCATTTCCCGGCCTGCTGCCCTTGCTTGCTTCTTTCTCAGTTCTCAGGGTAGGCTAGATTTTTGGTATGGTAGAGGGTTAGGATTTGTGGCCTTTGATGGTGCATCACCTGGAATGCTGTAGACTGTATGTAGTCATTTTTCTACCAAACGAGTGATGTGAAGTTTGTGTGCTGTCCAGATTTAAATCCGTTGACCCAAGTTCTTCATGCATTGTGATTGTTGTGCATATTTGATGTACACCTAATTTACACATTATAACTATTGAAATGAGCAGTCATGTTATTCCATATCACCGTATCCAGTTGGTGTCTTTACCTGTGTATGCTCCTTTTGCTGATTGTATTAGGGCCAGCACAATGGGGCAGCAGTTGAGTTGCTGCTTACAGCGTCAGAGACACGGGTTAGATTCTGACTACAGGTACTGTTTGTACGGAGTTTGTACGTTCTGCCTGTGACCACATGGGGTTTTTTGGGTGCTCCAATTTCCTCCCACACTCCAAAGACGTGCAGGTTTGATGATTAATTGCCTTCTGTAAATTCCCCCTAACGTGTAGGGATAACTTAGAGCTTGTGTATGGGTGATCGTTGGTCAGAGTGGACTCGGTGGGCCGAAGGGCCTACTTTCACACTGCATCTCTAAACTTAACTAAACAAACTAAACTAATTCATGAGTCTGTTTATCTTATTTTTTTTAATGAGAGGCAGGTCTGCACTCAAAGCACAAATATATCTATCTTTAGAACAGATTGATTAGCATCCATTATTCTCCTTTTTGCTGCTTTTAATTAAATTAATTAGTATTTAGAGTTAAGAATAGAAAAATAATCCGCAAGGTTTTCACAAAATGAGTATTTTCATCTTTAAATGATCGCTAACGTTATTTTTCTTTTCTAAGCAGAAATGTTGAAGAAGGCTGGCAGAAAACCGAAAAAACATGATCCTGACGTTTGTAAAAGAGTCAAATTAGATTTGGATGTTACCAGCACTGTTCTCAACTTCCAAAGCCCTGACAGTCTGTTTGAAAGTCTGATCTCTCCAATTAGTTATGAAGAGTTCTTCAGGGAGTATTGGGAGCAGAAACCATTGTTAATTCAAAGGAATGATCCTTCAGTAACTGTTTACTACCAATCATTATTTAAGTTTGACGATTTAAAGGAAATCTGCAGCTATGATGTGTTTTACAGCCGAGATATTAATTTTTGTCGCTATATAAATGGTAAAAAAAAGGTTTTGAATAAAGATGGAAAGGTTAACTATGCTCAATTAAAGAAAGACTTTGAACAGAAGAAAGCCACGATACAATTTCACCAGCCACAGAGATTTAAGGTACTGTTTGAATGACATGTTTGTTGCGATTTGTTATGACTTGCTCTTCTTATTTTGTGCAAGAAATGTATTTTATTCTGTTTTTTTAAGGATGAATTGTGGAAGATTCAGGAGATTTTGGAATGTTTCTTTGGCTCCTTAGTTGGGTCTAATGTTTACATCACACCACCAGATTCTCAGGGTCTCCCACCTCATTATGATGATGTTGAGGTATGATTCTCTTTTCAAAATTTTGAATAAATAAATCATATTTTGTTTGAATAATTATCTGATTGTGTATTCTTCTGAATAGAAATAATTAGGACATTTGAGTTATAATTTCTCTAAAAACTTTAAAAAAATATTGAACTAGGTTGCAACAGCTGATTTCATGGTCAGCTGGTTTTACTTTCTTACATAAATAATCATTCTGATGAGTATGTTGCTTTCTACATGTGTTTGTGTGTGTGTGCATGTGCATGCATGTAGAGGCATTCACAGTACATATTTCATGTTTTTTCTTTCTTTCCAGTATTTGTAGTGCATACAGTTTAAACAAAAAATCAGGTGTGAGCTTAGGAAGATAAAGTGCAAGAGTTTTTATATTCTTGTTGGCATTAAAGCGAGGTAGTCAAAGTACTGCAGAAATCTTGCTAATTAAATTTATTTTGCAATATTGTGTGCGGACAGGTCTTTATTCTGCAGCTGGAAGGAGAGAAACACTGGCGGCTCTACAAACCCACCAACCCTTTAGCTCGAGAATACAGCACAGAAGCTGAAGACCGGATTGGAAGTCCAACCCATGAATTTATTTTGAAGGTAAAGGATCAACGGTATCAGTGTGTACTCAATTTGATTTGACAGTTTCCTTTTTGTTGTGGTTTTCCTCATCTTTGATTTGACAAATGACAATGGACTACAAAGGGATTTTGGAGCAGTAGACAAGTGTGGCCAACACTTGGTAATCACTTCTTTTAGAATAGTAGATACGCGCATTTGAGAACAGGGTACATATCAGTATTCAGCCTAAGTACTATTCCGCTCGTAATGGTGATAGTATCAGCCAGTTTTGATGTTAATATTAATGGCAGGCTAGACAAAATGTAGAAACAAGGAACTGCAGATGCTGGTTAATACACAAAAAAATGCACAAAATTGCTGGAGTAACTCAGGTCAGGCAACATCTCTGAAGAACATGGGTAAATCTGAAACGTTACCTATCCATATTCTCCAGAGATGCTGTCTGACCTGCTGAGTTACTCCAGCACATTGTGTCCTTAATAGCAGGCTACTTCGTTTACGTAACAGGCGGACAAAGGAAATAACTCAATGACGTTCTCAAATCCTCCTTGAAAAAATACAGCATCCCTATAATCTCCAGGGAATTCTTAGCCTATGACTGCTCAAGATGGAAAAGCAGCATTCAAAATGCCATTGTGAACCTGGAGTCCCTCTGGGAACAAGCAGAAGCTGAGTGTAAATTGCAGAAACTTCCTAAAAGTACCCACCTGCCTACTCGGTCCACCACCTGGTGCTCCACCTATGATAGTGCCTTCAGAACCAACATTGGCTTCATCAACCATTCCTGGAACCCAAACAACTTGAGCAGAAGTAAGTTACCCTCCATCCTGAGGGACTACTTCAGAAAAAGAAAATACTGAATTAATTTTTGTATCTTGCCCATTGTGAGATGTGAACTTATGACCTAAGCATTGCTGCTTAAGTACCATAGCCAATATTTATTCAGTCTGAAGAAGGGTCTTAACTTGAAACATCACCCATTCCTTCTCTCCAGAGATGCTGCCTGTCCCACTGAGTTACTCCAGCCAATTTGCGTCTATCTTTGATTTAAACCAGCATCTGCAGTTCTTTCCTACATCAATATTTATTCATATGCTTTGTCCTTGTAAGCCACCAGAGAATTTATTGAACACTCGTAATTAATTACCTATATTGGTTGCTGCTTAAATATTGTTTCTTTTGTCTTTAACTTTAACTCAGTTTCTTGAGAAAATTAGGAGAAATACATTTTTCTTCCCACAATATTTAGTTTATGTTCGAGATACAACATGGAAACGGGCTTTATAGCACACATAAAGCAACGATCACCAGTTCACACTAGTTTTATGTTATCCTCTCTCATCCAGTATGGTGTACAATTTTGGTCGCCCAATTACAGGAAGGATGTCAACAAAATAGAGAGAGTACAGAGGAGATTTACTAGAATGTTGCCTGGGTTTCAACAACTAACTTACAGAGATAGGTTGAATAAGTTAGGTCTTTATTCTCTGGAGCGCAGAAGGTTAAGGGGGAACTTGATAGAGGTCTTTAAAATGATGAGAGGGATAGACAGAGTTGATGTGGACAAGCTTATCCCTTTGAGAATAGGGAAGATTCAAACAAGAGGACATGACTTTCGTTGGTATCATTTACAAATAAATTGGATAGGCATATGGATGAGAAGGGAATGGAGGGTTATGGTATGAGTGCAGGCAGGTGGGATTAAGGGAAAAAAAGTTGTTCGGCACGGACTTGTAGGGCCGAGATGGCCTGTTTCTGTGCTGTAATTGTTATATGGTTATATGGTTATTCCCTACCCATTAGCGGGCAATTTACCAAGGCCAATTAACCTAGAAACCGACTTTGGGATGCACCTGGGTGAAACCCTTGTGGTTACAGAGTGAATGTTCAAACTCTACACAGACAGTAACCGAGGTCAGGGTGGAACCCAGGTCTCTAGCGTTGTCAGCGGTAGCTTTACCAGCTGCATCACTGAGCTGCCCTATTGTGTACAACTATGAAGAACATGGCAGTCTGAAAGATCTTTTCAGTTCACTTCGGATCACTTTTACTAATAATTCAAGTACATTTTTTTAAAAGTCAGGGATGAGGAAGATGGTTTTATAATATAACATTCAAGAACCAGCCATGACACTTTGGAACGTATAATGTGGTTATGGACTTGGCCACATTTTTCATTATCCCATACTTATGATGGAACTAACAACTAGTTTTAATTACAACTTGGTATGTTTTACTAAATTATAAATACTACATAAATAAATATGGTTATAACAGCTATAATAGATGTGTAAAGAAAATAGGTAAACAAGAAATTAGAAGCATAAGCAATAATGCAAAATATGGAACATTTTCATTATTATTCACAGCATGTTTAAAATGTGTTCTTAATATAAATGTATTTTTGCTTCCTTTCATCCTAGCCTGGTGATTTGTTATATTTTCCCAGAGGAACGATCCACCAAGCAGATACCCCAGCCGGAGGTTCATTTTCTACTCACATTACGATAAGTACCTACCAGAACAAGTAAGAACATTTGAATAAAAAGTTCAATTTTTTATCTTTCTTTAAAAATTATTATTGGCAGCATGATTTTAAAATCTGTGTTCTTATTGCAGTACCTGGGGAGATTATTTACTAGATGTGATTCCTTGGCTGGTGTATGATTCGATGAAAGAAGATATTGAACTCTCTAGAGGCCTACCTAGGCAATATCTGATGGTAAAAATAATGACTTGCCTTCTATCATTTTTAGAAATATTCATATTCGATATTCAAAACAATTTTTTTTACTAATGACATGTCAAATGCCAAAGGGCTTTGATGGTCACTTCTTTAAGTTGATAAATTTAGGAAATCAGATGGTTCTCCTATAAACCCATCTTGGAGCTTATGGGTGGGAAATGACCCCCAGAAGGAAGTGCTTGAGCCTCTAACGTTTCAGCAGAGAACCTCTTATTTTTGCGGATCATGATGGTGTACTGCTTTTATCCATTATTAGGGTTTCAAAGCTGCTATTTATGCAGATGAAGAGCTAGTAAAATTATGTGGATAATGCACAGTGCAAACTTTCACCCTTTGTACTTGAGTTTTGTATTTGGAATTCCACAACCAGCAAAACACCTCAAATCCATAAACATAAAGAGAAAAGTCACTTAGACGTGAGACCAGAGATCGGCAACCTCATCATGATGGCCAGAGCATGTCCAGTCCATGTTGTGAGGTGAAGTTTGACGGGACTAAAATCCATTTTCTATGTTGTAAAATAGGTTCACCAGTTTTGTTGAAATGTTCAGACCATATATTTGTAATCATGCATACTTTAACATGGAAGTTTAGTCTTGTGTTTTCCCATCTTCTATCCACAGTGATGTCTATAAAGCAGTGATGTGATCAAAATAACAGGGATCTACAATTTAACTTCACTGTAAAAAATAATCCTCATGAGAAGGTTAATCCTTATTGTATGAGGATAATATCAATGGATTGTTATTCCTTTGGATAAATATTTAAAAATTCAAATAGTTTTTCGAAGAGTTCACTTTTTTATATTTCAATTTTTGTCTTAGCTCCGTATCCTCTGATCATTATTCTCATTCTTAAATACTTAAAAACAATAGAAACATAGAAAATAGGTGCAGGAGTAGGCCATTCGGCCCTTCGAGCCAGCACCGCCATTCAATATATTCATGGCTAATCATCCAAAATTGGTACTGCGTTCCTGCTTTCTCCTTATATTCCTTGATTCCCTTAGCCCTAAGAGCTATATATAACTCTCTCTTGAATACATCCAGTGAATTGATGATGAAGGCAAGGGATCCATTAAGCTATTGCCTGAGAGCACATGTTGGATTAGACAAGGCCCACCATGGACTTGCACCTGGCAGACTTGGATAACTTCATTTGCTGAGAAGTTCTGAATAGAATTGAATGCCGTACAGTGTTGATGCCATGTCTTTCTCCATTATACATTGAGAAATAAGGAATTGCAGATGCTGGTTTACACAAAACGATACTAACTGCTGGAGTAACGCAGCAGGTCAGGCAGCATCACTGGAGAAAATGGAGAAGTGACATTTCAGGTTGGGTCCCTCCTCAGTCCGAAGATGGGTTCCGACCAGAAACGGTACCTTTCATTGTTCTCGAGAGATGTTGCTTGACTTGCTGAGTTACTCCAGCACTTTGTGTCTTTTCCATTATATATTGCTTGATGTCAAGGACAATCGGTCTCACTTTCAGGTCTGGAATTCGGCTGGGTTTTGTCCATATTTGGTTTAAGCTGTGGATCCTGGTGACCCTGGCAAAACTTGATTAATAAGGCAGCTGTGAATGATTCTATTGCAATATTTAAGAAAGTGCAAAGAGTTTTCTAACCCTCAGAGCCCAATGCTTTTCCTTGAAGAAGCAGGATGAAACTAGGTTCTTCAGCCCACCGACTCTACGCTAATTCCATGTTATCCCACTTTCTCATTCACTCCCTACACACTAAGGACAATTTACAGAGACCAGTTAACTAACAAACCTGCATGTCTTTGGGATGTGGGCATTTCGTTGTCTCTGTACCGTACACTGACAATGACAATTAAAATTGAATCTGAATCAGAATCTGACAACTGTTGCTCTACAACTGTTTAGTTATCATTAGCAATGTTTGTTGGACCAACAATGTTGTTCTCTTTAGACTTTATACATACGGTGCAGAAACAGGCCCTTCAGCCCACCATGTCTGCACCGACCAGCGATCACCCCCTACACTAGCAAAATCCTACACACTAGGGACAATTAATAGAAACCAATTAAGCTACAAACTTGTACGTCTTTGGAGTGTGTGAGGAAACTGGAGTACCTGGAGAAAACCCACGCAGTCCATGGGAGAATGTACAAATTCCTTACAGACAGCACCCGTAGTTAGGATCGAACCCAGGTCCTGGCGCTGTAACGCTACTGTTGCGCCACTGTGCTGCCCAAAAGCATTTTTGTTCCCTCAAAAATGCATTTTCTCTTCTAAAATCATTGTTCTGTGAAGTGCTTCAGGAATTTTTAAGGATATAAGAGAAACCACGTGAATTTAAGTTCCTTTCCTCCTTTGTCTTTTATAGCAGTTGAATTCATCAGCGGATCCAGTAAAGAAACTAAGTGGATTTCTACGAGGGCTGGCAGATCGGATTGAGAATGGAAAAGAAACCAGATCATCGGAAATGAGAAAAGATTTCATTTTAAACAGGTTACCTCCATATGCGAACAGCTCATCAGGCAGTTTAGCACCAGGTGATGCTAAGCTTGAACACGTGAATAGATTTCAATCTGTGATTTACAAGTACTCTTAAATACTTGTGAACAGACACAAAAACTAAAAATATATATTTTTTTGCTCATGCTCCAAATGTATCCGAGATTTAAAAAATATTACAGCAATAAATGTCCTTAATAATTCACATTTCTTCTTTACAAAATGTATGATACACAAATGAGGTAGATAGTAGCTCAGGACAACTCCTGACAAAGTGACTGAATTCTGGCAGACACATTGTACTGCCTGGGATGACGTACAGCTTCCAGGATGTATGATGTGACAGTCAGCATGTTCTTTTGATGATCACCCACTACCTACATGTTCAGGAAGCTATAACCTTTTCTGTTCATGATCTCTGGGTTCAGGTGGCGAAAACGTCACACAAACACCTGTCGCATTCCTTGTCTTTGGAAAATCTGCCATCATGGAGTAACTATAGGAGCAGAAATAGGCCATTCGGCCCATCAAGTCTACTCTGTCATTCATTCATGATGATCAATCTTTCCCTCTCAATTACATTCTCCTGCCTTCTCCCCATAACCCCTGACACTCTTATTAATCAAGAAACTGCCAATCTCCACCTTAAAAATATCCATTGACTTGGCCTCCGCAGTCTTCTGTAGAAAAGAATTCCACAGATTCACCACCCTCTGACTAAAGAACTTCCTCCTCATCTCCTTTTAGAGTCTATAGCCTCTGGTTCTAGAATCTTGACTCTCCCACATCCACTGTATCCAGACCTTTCACTATTCTGTAAGTTTCAATGAGGCCCCCCCTCATCCTAAACCCGTTGCTGATGCCTGAAATGATCCAGTGGCCAAGCAATGCAGGGTGATGATGATTTGTACCTACAGACATAAGTGCATGACTTTAGTTCAGTTTATAGATACAGTGTGCAAAAAGGCCCTTCAACCCTGAGTCCACGCTGATCAGTGGTCACCCGTGCACTAATTCTATCCTTCACACTAGGGGCAATTTACAGAGGCCAATTAACCTACTCACCCGCACGTCTTTGCAAAGTGGGAGTTAACCAGAGCACCCGGAGAAAACCCATACGGTTACAGGGAGAACATACAGAAGATTAATAGAGGGATATGGGCCATTGCAGACAGATGGGATTCATTGGTTTGGCATTATAATTGACGATGACGGTCGGCTGATGGACCGATGCTGTACTGGTCAATGTTCTATGTCGGACAAATAGATACTGTATTGAAAATTTTTTTTAATAAGTCTTAAAAAAATTAATAAGTCTAAATTAATAAAATTAACTTCTTTACTCAGAGAGTGGTAGCTGTGTAGAGTGAGCTTCCAGTGGAAGTGGTGGAGGCAGGTTTCGATTTTATCATTTAAAAATAAATTGGATAGGTATATGGACGGGAAAGGAATGGAGGGTTATGGTCTGAGTGCAGGTAGATGGGACTAGGGGAAAATAAGTGTTAGGCACGGACTTGAAGGGCCGAGATGGCCTGTTTCCGTGCTGTAATTGTTATATGGTTATAAGTGGCTTTTCTTCTCACAAATTATAGTCTACAGAAAAACAAATACAGATGCTGGTATAAAATGTTGTTTAAGCCCTGAATTACAAAGTTTCCACCCAGATCTTAACTACCCTAGAATAGCTTTAACTGTTCTCAATGGGTTAAATTCAACTGTGTTGTCTTGTCCTAGATTAACCAAGTAGAAGTTGTACAATCAGGTAATCTTAACGTTTATAAGGAATGTTTATTAAATTACATTTTTGTGGCAAAACAAAATTAGCAGTGTCAAAGTATTTCATTTAAATATTATCTTTACATTGTGCTGCTTTGGTGATTTGTGATGGTTGGATGTCATGGTGTTTGCTGGTTGGATATCCTGTGTGTTCTGTTACTTATGGCAACTTTGTTTCCCTCCTCCAGCTGGAAAACTGCCCAAACTTGATGATCAAATCAGATTAAGGTTTAAAGGTCATACCATGATTTTGCTTGAAAATGATCAAGAAAGGACAGTGAGTATAAAAAGGGACACAAAGTGATTAACTCAACGGGCCAGGCAGCATCACTGGAGAACATGGATATGGGACTTTTCGGGTCTGAAGAAGGGTCCTGACTTGAAATGTCACCGAGTCGTGTTCTCCAGGGATGCTGCCTGCCCTGCTGAATTCCTCCAGCACTTTGTGATACATTTTGTTAAGATCACAGTTTGGCATTGTTTTCATAATGAGATGATTAAGTGGTGTATTAACAAGGAACTGCAGATGTTGGAATCTTGCATAGAACACAAAGTACTGGAGTATCTCAGCTGTTCAGGCAGCATCAGTGGAAGACATGGAGAAGTTTTGGGTTTGGACCCTAGTCTGATTGATTATTGATCTGAGAGAAATGTTCATAACTGGATTGAACAAGATGCCGTGTTTCGAGAGATTGGTTTATCCACAAGAAGAAGAGGTTAAATGGTGGCTTTTAGATGAATTGTACGATTCTTAAGACAAATATTAGAAGACAATTTTTACACAAAGGGCTTTGGGGTTGATATACTTATGTTAGTAATGATCGCCCAGATCAAGACATCATGTGCAAACAACCTGGATGATAGGAAAAAGACAGGAGAAAAGAAAGGCACTTAGAGTTGACTGCTTATAATCTAGAGGACAAAAACGATTGAGGACTGATTAGATCATTTGTATTATATATAATTCCTGTTGCTGTAATGATTTTTTTCAGGATGAATCTCGAGAAATGATGGTGTATGTTTATCATTCTCTGAAAAATAGTCGAGAAAACCACATGATGGGCGCTGAAGACAATGACGAAGAAGGATGTTTTCAGGTTTGAATATTTTTTGGCCTTTTTGATCTTTCTGCTACTGTGATAAGCTTTTCTTGAAATGCCACACATCTCACAATGGAAGGTGGAAAGTGCATCATGACATAGAGATAATGCAATACGGGAGGTTTGGAAACCTGGGGACAAGAGGCAGGTGTTTAGCCTCTTCAGCCTATTTGGTCATTCAGTGATATCATGGTTGATGTGTGTAAGCTCCACCAGTCTTTGCCCCGTAACATTTAAAAGCTGTTATTAAATTACCCTGGTGAACTTCAGGGGTCATGCATCTCTGGAGGGACCGAACTGGTGACATTTCACGTCGGGACCTTCCTTCAGACCAGAAATGTTGGCTGTCCATTTCCTCCACAGATGTTGTCTGATCCGCTGAGTTAGAGTCATACAGCGTGGAAACTTGCCCACACTGACCAACATGTCCCATCTACACTAGTCCCACCTGCCTGCATTTGGCCCATATCCCTCAGAACCTGTCCTATCCATGTACCTGTTTTAATTGTTAAATGTTGCAATAGTCTCTGCCTCAACTACATCCTCGGAAATAGTTACCTCTCGGATTCCTATTAAATCCTTTCCCACTTCAATCAAAATTAGCAGTTTAACAAAGTAGATGTTGTACATCAGTCGGAAGAAGGGTCTCGGCCCGAAAAGTCACCTATTCCTTCGCTCCATAGACGCTGCCTCACCCGCTGAGTTTCTCCAACATTTTTGTCTACCTTCACCGTAAACCTATGTTCTTGATTCCGCTTCTCTGGACAAGGGACTCCGGGAAAGAGAATCGATCTATTGCCCTCCATAATTTTATACACCACTTTGTGTTTTGCTCAATATTCCAGCACCTGCAGTTCCTTGTTCCTCCTCAGGCCTTTTTGGAATCATGTGAAAAGGACATCCCCTTAACCAATCAGAGTGAGGAATTGTTAATATATGAATTTGAGCTTAAAGCAGAAATATTAGAATAGAGAATTCAATGTTGAACTGTTACTGGGAAACAACTTAAATTGAGGAGGCACAAACAATTGTAAAATGCTGGTTTGCAAAAGAAGATACAAAGTGCAGGAGTAACTCAGCAGGTCAGACAGCATCTCTGGAGAATGTGGATGTGTGTTTTGGGTTAGGATCCTTCTTCAAAAGGAGAAGAAGATTAGATTAAAAAAAGATGCAAGAAAAAAGTAAAAATAAATGTAGTGTATATTTTTAAATCTGCAGTTCCAAGTATCTCCAAACCTGCAGGTCTTTGGAATGTGGGAAGAAACCGGAGCACCCGGATAAAATCCATACAGGCACAGGGAGAATGTGCAAACTCCGTACTGACAGGACCCGTGGTCAGGATTGACCCCGGGTGACTGGCGCTGCAAGGCAGCAGCTGCGCCACTGTGCCTTTTGTGTCATAAGTTATTTAATTTTGTCATTTTCTTTTCGTCCATACAGGCGCATGGCTTGAAATTTCCTTGTTCTCACTTGGAGGCACTGAAACAACTTTGGATTGGCGACAGTGTTTTTGTGCGAGATCTCAAGGTAGACGCAAATCAAGCAAAAGAAAACCTTGCATTGTGTTTGTGGACAGAAAATTTAATTGAAGTGCAATGAACTATCATTTGAGTTAGCTCATTGTAGTTTGAGTGCCTTTTAACTGATTAAAAACATAGAATTCAAATATTTATTTTTTGGAGTATTCATCAAGCTGCAAAAATCCCAAGACATTATTTCCGAGACATGCCAAGTCTCAGAAATAAATCGACACATGTAAGTGTTGCATTTATATCTGTTTTAGCTGATGTGCATTTTCATTGCCTCTGTAATAACATAATTCCAAATATATTAAGCTAAATGGGTCAGAAAAAGAGTCCCAACCCAAAATGCCATCTTCCCATGTTCTCTAGAGATGCTGCCTAACCTACTGAGTTACTCCAGCACTTGGTCTGTTTTGATAAACCAACTTCTGCAGTTCCTTGTGTCTCCAGGTTAGATTAGTTTATTGTAATAGTCAAGTGTTTTATTGTCATATGTCCCAGATAGAACAATGAAATTCTTACTTGCTGCAGCGCAGCAGAATATATACACTGGGATTTCATATGTTCCTTTGGGTGTGTGTGTACATGCATGTACCCTGTACTACTACTTTATATTGATCCCCATTGTTTAGTTTTAGTGTAAAACATGACTGTATGGATTAATAGTGTGGTGCAAAGTAAGCAATCGTTGTTTTGTTGGAAGTTCACTAAGAGAATTCATACTATTGATAAGGATTGTAACTGAAAAGGCTGTTCACCACCCATTTTGGATGTCTTGCAAGAAAGAAGGCTGAAGGGACTGTGTGTTGGTTAGGGAATAGGAGAGCTTTGGGTCCTGGGCAATCAGTATAGGGCATGGAGATAGCAGTCGGCTGCTGAGGCTCAATGTGGGTAGACAGGACCAGGCCAGATGATAAGGTGCAACGGGAGATCATGGCTGGGAAATTGGTAGCGGGACAGGGGGTAAAATAATGACTGGTGAATATTTCTCTTGCAGTTTATATGGATGCATTGTTGATGTAATGGCTATAGCAGCAGATTCGGATTGAGGATAGATATCAAACTACATTGTTTATCCATGCAATGGGAGATAATATATAAGCATTGTGACCAGTTTTAGGTGTAGTGAATAGTTAATTCTGAGAAAATTAGTGTTAAAGCAAATCAAATATTTCCAGGTAATGGAAGAACATTTTAATCCAGTAGTACAAGAGATCTACATTTATTATTCTTTAGCTAAGGTTTAAATATTGAATTACATAGTCATTGAGTCAGCTTTGCATTGCTTTTTCCTGGAGCCAGGTCTATATACATGTGGCAGATTTGAATTAAAGTGGTGAGGCAGTTCAAGTACGGTTCTTCTCTGCTCATTCTAAGTACAAGGAAACTACAGGCTAACTTTCTGGAGAATTACTTAGTTTTAAGATATTCATCTGGTAATTATTTTTCTCCAGATAAAGAACATTATTACAAATAAAAATACAATGTTTACTTATTTACAATTATTTAAAAATCAGAACAGAAAATTTAATCCAGTGTAAGCTTTATCATTAGAAGCTATGGTTGTATAAAAATATTAGCAGTCTTATAAAATATAAAAAGTTAAATATCAGAGTCCATGTAATAGGATTGTTATACAGATATTTTTAAATGTGCTTGTGTTGTGTTGGCCATGTAAATTCCAGGTGGATTTGGAAGTTAATAGTAGTCAATGTACTGAGATTTTAAGTTATACTCTATTTGGGGAAGCATCTGTGCCCCTTAACTGAGTTGCATTGTGGCGCATGGTAGTGTTTTCTGCAACACTCATTGACTGAAACTAGAGCTGCTAGTTGATGTCTTAGCTGAGAATAAGCAAAGGAGATGTGCAGGGGCAAGTTGTTTTTTTTGCATAGAGTGGTGGAGCAGGCGGAACTGATAGGTGTGTTTGAGGCTTTTAGATAGGAACATGGGTATGCATAAATTGGAGAGGTAAGGATCATATGCACGCAGAGATTTATATAACTTTGGCATTGTGTTTGGCATGAATAATGTGGGCTGAAGGGCCTGTTCCTGTGCTGTACAGTTCTAAAACAAATGTTTTCTTCTCTCCAACCCAGTATCAGTTGGCCAGGTATTTGCCACTAGAATGGTGCTGCTCAGTTATGAGTATTTGGATTGAAATGTATGGAGTTAAGTTGCCTGAAAGTCATTAAGGTTTTAGGTTACTTTTCATGGCAATGATTATAGTTTTGATTGCTCAATCCAAAAAAAAGTTTCATTTTCCATTTGTTTTTAGTATTTGTCTTCAACTCAGCATTTCAATGCCCCAGAACTGTGTTTGTTGTTGTTCTTCTGCCAAGTTTAAAATGATGTTATTCTTGTCATAGAAATCACCGCCTGAAAAACAGTAAGAAAGAATTGTTTGTAGATGTTAAAAGTGAATGACAATTTAGGTTATCTCAACACTTCCCTTTTAAGACAGCAAGAGTGTTTATGTAGTGGTTGCTTTTTTAGCTTCCCCATCTTTTGTAACCTGTTCTGTGATTATAATGAATCATTATTTTCTTCAAGGAACACTGAGTTAACATACTGTGTTGCAAAACCAAGTCAAGGATTGGTAGGAGAGAGCTCTGTTCATGTGGCTTCATGCATCAGCGGAATTGGTTGAGCAGTGCCAGAGACCTGGTTTTGATCCTGATTAGCGGTGCTGTTTCTATGGAGTTTGTACGTTTCCCCTGTGACTGTGGGTTTTCTGGATGCTCCGGTTTCCTCCCATACTAAAGATGTGTAGGTTAATCGGCTTTGGTAAAAATTGTAAAATGTTCCAATGTGTAGGATATCGCTAGTTTACAGGAATCACTGGTCGGTGATGACTCGCTGTATCTCAAAAAAGTCAACCACCCAGTGAGTTATATAATAGTGCAGAAACAGGCCCTTCAGCTCATCAAGTTCCCCCCCACCCCAACCATCAAGACCTCATCTAGACTCATTCTATTTGTTATTTATAAGCGAGTTTGGTATTCTGAAAAACGCAAGGAATCATGGGATTTGTCAAAAGTCGTAAACTATAACGGTAAATAGATTTCAGCGCTGTACAGTGAGTATACTTTTGGTCTGAGGTTTTTAAAGCTTCTATTTGTCATGGCTGATTCAAAGTACCAAGATATGAAGCTGGAAGATTTTATGTCATGGGAGGTCGATGCTTTGAAGATTTTTATAGCGGTTGAAAAAACAGGAAGAAAAGCTGAACTTGCAGCTCTTGCTGTAGCTGCAGCAATTTAAATCAGTACAAAAAACTCCTTAAAGTCTATTGAAAGTTACAGAAATCATACATTTAATTTAATTCCCCCACCCTCAAGATAAAAAAATACGTGTCATTTATCTTCGCAATCTCGCTCACGCACGGAGGCATGAACCAATAATCTCACTCACGCATGAACCAATAAAAACGAGGAAAAAATGGCAGCTTTGTACAAAGGTAAAATAAATGCAACTAATTAATAGTTTTAAAACAGTATTTCCTTACCTAGAATAATGAAAGATCGAAAATACGGAGGAAATAAAGACCTGTTTACCCAAAGCAGTTCAGCACCGCTCAAGAGACGGGGGGGGGGAGGAGAAGACTGGGCCGGCTCTCATCTGCAGAACCGAGCCTCATTTGCAGCCAGGATCGAACCCGTGTCCCCGGTTCTCTTTCCCCCTCCCACTTGAGTGTCCCATCCCCGCCCAGGGGGTGGCCGGAGACGTCCGGACCGACGGGACACCGGCCCCCAGACCCACAGCCAGCCCCAACCCCGCTCCAACTCCAGAGGAACCCACTCCCTGATGGGCCGCTACGACAACAAGTGCCAGTTTGACCACAGCCTGGCCGAGCCGTGCTCTGCCCATACTGTACCCGCTGCCACTTCATCCAGCCGGTGGCTGCACATCTTCAGCAGGGTCTCGGTGTCAGACTGAGAGGAGGGGGGTGGAGGAGGAGGGCTGCCGGCCAATCCGAGCTGGAGCCAGCGGCTGCAAGTCCGGGGCCACCCCAGACACCTCTAGACAGGGACAGGACACCGGGGAGGGGACTGGAACAGCCCAGCAGCACCAAGAGCACCCCGACCAGGGACGAAACGCAAGCCTGCACACACAATGCAGCACCAACGTTGCCGAGACTTTATAGCTAGTGACCTATGACCTGGGCACGCGCAGTCGGAATACCGAACTCGCTTCTTCTCACATTCCCATCTAATTTCTTCAGATTCTACCACTCATTGACGATAAGGGCAATTTAATGGTCAATTAACTTGCAAATATTTGCAATGTGGGAAGAAGGGGTCTTGACCTGAAATGTCTCTCCAGAGATGCTGCCTGTCCCGCTGAGTTACTCCAGCACTTTGTGTCTATCTTCAGCATGTCATTGGGATGGGGGGAAGATGTATAGGAGCAGTGGAAAGCCATGTGGTCACAAGATGAATGTGCAAAGGTCCCACAGACTGTACCCAAGGTAAGGGGTGAACCTGGGTTACTGAAAGGTTTGCAGCAGCAACAGTACTATCTGCTGTGCTAATGTGCCACCCAATATTAAAGTACATGATATCAAAAAATGAAGAAATAAGAAATTATGATTTAGCCGAGAAATACAAAATTATGTAAAGGGAGTCATGTTTGAGCAACAAAATGTTTTCTTTGAGAATTTATATATCAGAAGAGATGAGGGGGGGGGGAGGGTGGAACCATTGGATTTGGTGCTGGTTTTTCAGAAGGCTTCAAGGTCCCAAATAGAAGGTTGGTGAGTACGTGGAATTGGGGATAATATCTTGGGGGCAGATTGAGAGTTGTGTACAGGCAGGAAACAAAGAGGAAGATTAAATGCGATAGCGAATGAGCACAGTTTATATTCATACGTTGGCCAAGGAAATCAAAGACAACATTTTTTAATTTGCTGATAACAAGAAACTAAGTATGTATATAGTGTTGAGAATGTGTAGAGGCTTCATGGGGATGTAGATAAGCAGAGCAAGTGAGTGACAGGGAAGGTGACACTGAATTTGCACGGATTATAGTTTAGCTCAGAGATACAGAGTGGAAACAGGCACTTCGGCACGCCAACCAGCGATCACACATTCACACTAGTTCTATCCTACACAGTAGGGACAATTTACAGAAGCCAATTAACCCCCACATCTTTGGAATGTGGGAGGAAACCCGAGCACCTGGGGAAAACCCACGGGGTCCCAGGGAGAATGTACAAACTACAGACTGCACCCATAGTCAGGATCAAACCCGGGTCTCTGCCACTGTAAAGCAACAACTCTACCACTGTGCCACCCATTTAGCCTAAATTTGTCTCTAATCAAGATTGAATTAGAATTGTGAAGGATAGAATTTTAATTGGCATCCATGTGCATTAGTTGGAGTTGGAAATGTTTGCTGAGGAAGAGATGTTTTTATGAAATTAAGTTCTGATAAATACATCATCAAAAACAGGGCAGCATATAGACACTAATAAAGGTAAATGAGGTAATACCCTCTTCAGTCGTGGTAATGAAAGGATAAAAAGCTGCAGATACTGGAAATCTGAAATAAAAATAGAAAAAGATGGTTCCCAGCAGAAGGCAGCTGTGATGTCAAAAGAGTTTCAGGTCTCCAATCTTACTTCAGCACTGAGAAAGTTAGAAATGGGAGTTTGTAGTATTTCAATGACAATTAACCCATTTTTAAGACTAAAAATTGAGTGTCCCGTTTCTTTATCTAAAACAATGTGTTACCTTTAATGTCAAGTCGAAGGTTCAAATCTAGAAAAGAAGTAATGGTTCCGTTGCTGTTGATATTCCATCTCTGACGATTATGTCCATGTTCTGTCCAAACATTTACTTTTGTTCCAGCTGTTCCACGACCACCGATGATGTCTATGCAAGCGGAGTTAGCCTGCAGGTCGAAAATTGAGATCAGATTAACTTTATTAGCTGTTGAGTGTAATCCAGTTACTTTGGAAACTATGTTTAATTAGGACGGCACGATAGTGCAGCAGTAGAGTTTCTGCCACAGTCAGGTTTGTTACTGACTACGGGTGCTTGTCTGTACAGAGATTGTACATTCTCCCCGTAACCTGTGTGGGCTTTCCCTGGGAGCTCTGGTTTTCTCCCACATGCCAAAGACATCCAGGTTTGTAGGTTAATTGGCTTGGTAAAAATGATTAATTGTACCTAGTGTATAGGATAGGGTTAATGTGTAAACTAGTATCTGCAGTTCTAAATGTGTAGGAAGGAACTGAAGATGTTGGTTTAAACCGAAGATAGACACAAAATGCTGGAGTAACTCAACGGGACAGGCAGCATCTCTGGAGATAAGGAATGGGTGAGGTTTCGGGGCGAGACCCTTCTTCAGACTGAAGTGCCTTCTTTCTACACTTCGTAATTACAAGGATTGTATAAGCTAGCCAATCTTCTTCACTTTAGTTCTGTGACTATATGATGAATTAATGATGTACCATTATTATTATTATTAAATGGCTGGATTCGATCAATGGTTTCCCAGAAGTGCTCTGGCGTTGAACAGAGCCTAGAGCTTTAGTTCAAACCAACAGGCAATCACCGAGGGCAGTGACGTGTTATAATACTCATTCAGCATTTATAGACAATAGGTGCAGTAGGCCATTCGGCCCTTCGAGCCAGCACCGCCATTCAATGTGATCATGGCTGATCATCCCCAATCAGTACCCCGTTCCTGCCTTCTCCCCATATCCCCTGACTCCGCTATCATTAAGAGCCCTAGCTCTCTCTTGAAAGTATCCAGAGAACCGGCCTCCACCACCCTCTGAGGCAGAGAATTCCACAGACTCACAACTCTCTGTGAGAAAAAGTGTTTCCTCATCTCCGATCTAAATGGCTTACCCCTTATTCTTAAACTGTGGCCCCTGGTTCTGGACTCCCCCAACATCGGGAGTTTCCTGCCTCTAGCGTGTCCAAACCCTTAATAATCTTATATGTTTCATTAAGATCTTCTCTCATCCTTCTAAACTCCAGAGTATACAAGCCCAGCCGCTCCATTCTCTCAGCATATGACAGTCCCGCCATCCCGGGAATTAACCTTGTAAACCTACGCTGCACTCCCTCAATAGCAAGAATGTCCTTTCTCAAATTAGGGGACCAAAACTGCACACAATACTCCAGGTGTGGTCTCACTAGGGCCCTGTACAACTGCAGAAGGACCTCTTTGCTTCTGTACTTAACTCCTCTTGTTATAAAGGCCAACATGCCATTCTTGCACTTTCTTCACTGCCTGCTGTACCTGCTTGCTTACTTTCATTGACTGATGAACAAGGACACCCCAGATTCCGTTGTACTTCGCCTTTTCCCAATTTAACACCATCTAGATAGTAATCTGCCTTCCTGTTTTTGCTACCAATGTGGATAACCTCACATTTATCCACATTAAACTTCATCTGCCATGCATCACCCAACCTGTCCAAGTCACCCTGCATTCTCATAGCATCCTCCTCACTGTTCACACTGCCACCCAGCTTTGTGTCATCTGCAAATTTGCTAATGTTACTTTGAATCCGTTCATCTAAATCATTGATGTATATTGTAAATAGCTGCGGTCCCAGCGCCGATCCTTGCGGTACCCCACTAGTCACTGCCTGCCATTCTGAAAGGGACCCGTTAATGCCTACACTTTGTTTCCTGTCTGCCAACCAATTTTCTATCCATGTTAGCACCCTACCGACAATACCATGTGCCCTAATTTTGCCCACTAATCTCCTTTGCGGGACCTTATCAAATGCTTTCTGAAAGTCTAGGTACACTACGTCCACTGGCTCTCCCTTGCCCATTTTCCTAGTTACATCCTCAAAAAATTCCAGAAGATTAGTCACGCATGACTTCCCCTTCGTAAATTTAATACAGAAATAAGATTTAATTATTAAATTATCCTGGTTTGTAATAATATTGGTCAAATAGTCATATAAATAACCAATAATCAACAGAATTATGATTTAGTGCAAATCCTATCATTTTCGGAACATAGATACAGTCCTCTTCCTGGTTAAGTATCCAGTAACATGTCAGCATGCTGGTGTAACTGGAGCAGTTGTAGAATAACGGGTACATTACCTTGGATTTAATAACTCCATTGCAATAAAACCACACCTGTGTAGTTTTACCGTTGTCAGGACAGACGGATAACTTGGACTCCCTCGGGTCCTCGGAGTCTCCACAAACTGTCACAAATGTTCTTGTTGCCTTGTTTTTAATTCTGAAGAACGCTGTAGGCTATAAGAACACAAATTGCATAAATTAAGAATTCAGTTTGACATTTAACTGTATCAAAGAAACAATGATACCTATAAATGCATTCCTTTATTAGTCCTTGCTTTTTGACTATACCAAGAAACCCTTTCAAAATACTTATTCTAACGTATCCATTACATTCTTCCGATTGTTGGAGATCCTTTTTATTGAAACACCACTTCCTCCTCCTCAATGATGGCTTTGCCATAGTAATTCCTCATTCTCTGACCCCCCCTTCCTGACCTCAAACACCAATGAGTGTAGGTTTTTGAAGAATTAAAACAGCAAGTAAGCATTTTAATTGTTCTTGCTTCGGGACATATTTCAATAAAACAGTTTTAAGAAAGTTTGAGTGTTGGCCACAACAGCTGGGTTTTTTTTTTTCTATCTCTGAGGGATGGCGTTAGAGGCGGCCAGAATGTAGGAAAGTCAAGGTTGACTTCAGTTACACCCATTATGTCCCGGTCAGCCTAAGTCAGCTTTGTGCCCTCGATGTTATCCCAATAGTTATGGGCCTGTCCCACAGGCAATTTTTCAGTGGACTGCCTTAGTAAAGACAGAAGCAAAGTACTCGATTAACTGGTCTGTCATTTCCTTGATTCCCCATTATATATTCACCTGTTTCTAACTGTAAGGAACCTACATTTGTCTTCACGTTAAATTTTATTTGAAATTTTCTGCATTTTGAGAGGGGAGAGTAAATAATTTGCCACATTCTCTCAAAATGTTAATTGGTGTAGCTTAAATTCTATTAATATGGAAGACACACAGTATGTAGTTCCCTAATGTTTTTGACCTAGCGTTGGTTTTGAAATTTCAGCAATTATTTATATTTCAAACAGTAGTTCCTTTGTACAGTTTCCTAAGAGGAAAGAGCGAAGGAAATGTAAAGCAGTCTAAAGTTCACGGTCGCACCTCCAAATTTGATACAATGCCAAAAATGTCAATTACATTCCTAGCCATCCTTGATATTCCACATACACAACACACCCATCTGAACTATAGGGAAGTAAGTTAGTAATTACTTACCATTCACCGAGTTTGTTAAAAAACGTTTTACCATTTATATGGGAGAAACTTACACCAGCAAAATTAATGCCAACAAAGTTAACACTGTCCCCTTGCCTGCTCACTCTACGTTTACCTTGGGTAGCAATTTAATGAAAAATGCCCTCTGGCGATAAATGAAATGCTACCTGCCAAAGAAATACCCCAACAGCCATTTGAAGCCTTGTCTAAGGATTGCTGATGGTTAAACCAATTCAAATGTGATGACAGCTATTTACAATCATTCGAAAACTGAAATTCATTGCTACAGACGGCAATGGGCGCGAAGTCAATGGATATTTTTAAGGCGGAGATTGATAGGTTCTTGATTAGGGGTTATGGAGAGAAGGCAGGAGAACGTGGTTGAGAGGCAAAGATAGATCAGCCATAATTGAAAGGCGGAGTGGACTCGATGGGCCAAATGGCCTCATTCTGCTCCTATAAATTATGAACTTATGAAAATCTAATCATGCTATTTATAAATGGTAAGTTACAAAAGCTTGGCTTCTTACCTGTTTTAAAGGATGAAGTGATCCAATGGTTATCCATCCACTGAATTTATTCCAGTTTGTTATTTCAGTTCTTTGCAAAACCAGTTGCTTTCCTCTAAAGTTGGCATGTTCATAGAGGATCCATCTAATTCAGTGCAGACAATATATATTAAAGTACAATGATTGCAAGCTAGAACTTTGAGTATATGTGCTCTTATGAAGTTAAATACCCACACACAATAATAATTTATTTTGACATGATACTGCATGAAGAGGTAGTGAATGGCAGAGGTGAGGCGATGGGGAACTGAGGGGGTGTGGAGTAAAGGGACTCGTGGGGGAAGATAAGGAGTGGAAATGGACGAGATGTTGTGTATTGATTGAATTTAAAGATACCACATGGAAACAGGCCCTTCGGCCCATTGAGTCCATGCTGACCATCGCTCACTCATTCATACTACGTTATTCCACTTTCATGTCCGCACTCGCTGCAATTTAGAGGTCAATTAACCCACAAACCTGCATGTTTTTTGGATGTGGGAAGAAACTGGAGGTAACTCATGTAGTCACAGGGAGAACGTGTAAACTGCACACACCCTAGATCAGGATCAAACCCAAATCTCTGGTGCTGTGAGGCAGCAGCTCAACCAGCTGTGCCTGCCACTGTGCGACCTTTAATATTGGTGGGATAGTTAGATCTCCTCTGTGCCTTGAGATGAAAAAGTGGGTGGGAGATCCTAGATCTGGCATCAGTCTAGAAGCATCAGAAAATCTAGGAGAGAGGAGACATAGGCTGGAAGGTCTGAGGTATATGGCTTATTAGACCATTTTTATATGACCCCGAGAAAGTTTTATAGCTAATGTGGTCCAACAGATTCTGATTAGAAAGTAGTTAATTTGTAATCGCATTAATTCTCTAATAATTGCATTTAATTAGTAGCACCTAACTCTACTTTATGGTATCAATGCTCCTCCATCTCAAGGTTTAAAGATTCATTGCATTAAAACTCTTTGATTGTAATTGGATTAATCTTTGAAGGAGCACAAAACAGCTGACCTGGTGTGCAGAACATTCTACATTTCACACTGGATGGTGTTCCACTGAGTCTTGGACTCAGATTGGTGACATTGCACTCACAAAGAAATAGAACATTTACATTGCTTCAAAACTATCGTAATGATCCCAGAGAATGCAACGAGACCTGGGTGTCATGGTACACCAGTCACTAAAAGTAGGCATGCAGGTGCAGCAGGCAGTGAAGAAGGCGAATGGTATATTAGCATTCATAGCAAAAGGATTTGAGTATAGGAGCAGGGAGGTTCTACTGCAGTTGTACAGGGTCTTGGTGAGACCACACCTGGAGTATTGTGTACAGTTTTGGTCTCCTAATCTGAGGAAAGACATTCTTGCCATAGAGGGAGTACAGAGAATGTTCACCAGACTGATTCCTGGGATGTCAGGAATTTCATATGAAGAAAGACTGGATAGACTCGGTTTGTACTCGCTAGAATTTAGAAGATTGAGGGGGAATCTTATAGAAACTTACAAAATTCTTAAGCGGTTGGACAGGCTAGATGCAGGAAGATTGTTCCAGATGTTGGGGAAAGTCCAGAACAAGGGGTCACAGTTTAAGGATAAGGGGGAAAATCTTTTAGGACTGAGATGAGGAAAACATTTTTCACACAGAGAGTGGTAAATCTCTGGAATTCTCTACCACAGAAGGTAGTTGAGGCCAGTTCATTGGCTATATTTAGAGTTAGATGTGGCCCTTGTGGCTAAAGGGGATATGGAGAGAAGGCAGGTACAGGATACCAAGTTGGATGATCAGCCATGATCATATTGAATGGCGGTGCAGGCTCGAAGGGCCAAATGGCCTACTCCTGCACCTATTTTCTATGTTTCTATGAATACAACAGATTTGGAAGCGGTGAATTTCTGGAGATTTCTTTTTACCTATAGCACCACAGGTGGTCATCCAATTCCTAGAGACTATGCTGGTTCAAAAATACAGCATTCTCAACAATCTCACACCCTCCATTATTTGCTTGAAACCCATTCTCTCACTTGTGCATCAATTCCCCTTTGCTTCTTTTGCCATCCGCACGAAGAGTGTTTTACATTTGCCAATTAAAATACCAGAACGTGGGAGGAAAACCAGAGCCTTGGACAGCACCAGAAGTCAGGGTCAAAACAAAGTTGGTAGAGCTGTGAGGAATCTGCACCTACCTGCAGTAACGAAATGTACCTGGTTGCTAGAATTAATTAATCTTCTGCATACCACAAAAATGTAGCACTGAAGCTAGACACAAAATGCTGGAGTAACTTAGCGGGTCAGGCAGCATCTCTGGAGAAGGTTCTGACCTGAAATGTCATCTACTCACTTATCCCCCAGAGATGCTGCCTGACCCTCTGGGTTACTCCAGCATTTTGTGTCTATCTTCGGTGTAAATCAGCATCTACAGTTCCTTCTACACAAAACTATAACAGTTCGACTCTATTCATGTGATATTTGTTGTGTTAGGCGTCCATGAATTTACCCTAATACCATTACATCTTACAAATCATTCTTGGCCTTGAAGATGCAACTCAACAACAATCGACTACTTTCCCTGGATATTGAAATGAATAAGTCTAACAATCTGAATTGAATTCAGTATTTGACTACTCACGTTCCACTGTTCACCTTCACTGAGTTTGGATATTGATAATATCCCATCTTCTTCAAGCAACTGGCACTTTCTGTAAGAATCCGTTCTTGACCGTCAAACGAATCAAGGCTAAATAAGCCTATGGAAGGTATAGAAAAATCCTAAAACAAATAATAGGTTCACACTGAGTTGGTTTTACGGGAAAGATATACTGGATGAAAAATGTTGGCACAAAAACCCTGTTTTACTATGATACTGAATGCAAATTGTACAGTAATTACATCCTACATGATTATGCATTAATACAGTGCCCCAACATCTTGGTATTATTAAACTTGTAACATTTAAGTTTGAAGCTTTACATTAGATCACATTATTTTATTTGATTATTTTTATCTAAGTGTGCAGTCATAATACCTTGGAACATTTTAACTATAAATAAAGGCATTATGGAAATATATGTTGTGCGTACTCTGTCAATGAAAAACAAACATTGGCCTGTTAATTTATGTCCCAGCTACTTTCAACTAGTCGTCTTCAAAGTAATGGAAGAAGTCATCAACAGCCTTGTCATATAGAACAATGTCTCTCCATTCTTGGCCGACCAGCTATCACCCCGTGCACTAATTTACGCACACTAAATCATCTGTACAAAATCATGAGAGGAATAGATCAGGTAGAATCTCTTGCCCAGAGTAGGGGAATCGAGAACCAGAACATAGGTTTAATTTGTGTGGAAAAGGGTGGAAAAGATTTAATCGGAACCTGAAGGGTAACTTTTTTTACACTGGAATGAACTGCGGAGAAGGTAGCTGAGGCAGATACTATTGCAATGTTTAAGAAACATTTAGACAGGTAAATGGATAGGATAGGTTTAGAGGGATATGGGCCAAACTCAGGCAGGTTGGACTAGTGTACATTCAAGATTCAAGATTCAATTCAAGATTCAATTTAATTGTCGTTTGGACCCCTTGAGGTCCAAACGAAATGCCGTTTCTGCAGCCATACATTACAAACAAATAGACCCAAGACACAACATAATTTACATAAACATCCATCACATCGCTGTGATGGAAGGCCAAAAAAACGTATCTCTCCACTGCACTCTTCCCCCTCCGATGTCAGAGTCAAAGTCAAAGCCCCCGGCTGGCGATGGCGATTGTCCCGCGGCCATTAAAGCCACGCCGGGTGGTGCGAGGTCGCACACCGGGTCTTGGTGTTAGAGCCCCCGGCGTGCGCTCGCAGAGCCCCGCGGCCATTCCAAGCCGCGCGGGGCGGTGATGTCAGGCCCGCTCCAGGAGCTCTTCGACCCTGCAACTCGGGCGGGAGAAGTCGCCGTTGCGAGAGCCCTGAAAAGCGGTCTCCCTCCAGGGACCCGCGGGCTCCCGGTGCCGCTGTCCGCCAGACCCGCAGTTGCAGCCTCCGAATCTCCGGAGGTCGGGCCACAGCAGCAGCAGCGCTCCACCACTGCACCACCCGCTCTGGACTCGGCCAGCTCCGGGGACATATCGGTCAGTGTGGGCAAGTTGGGCTGAATGGCCTGTTTCCACACTCTATGACTCAAAACTAGGGACCATTTTACAAGTCACCAAAGCCAATTAATCTTCAAATCTGCACGTCTTTGGAGTGTGGAAGGAAACCGGAGCACCCGGAGAAAACCCATGTAGGGAGAAAGTACAAACTCCGTACAGACAGCACCCGCATTTCGGGATTGAATACAGATCTCTTGTGCCGTATGCCAGCAACCCTACCGCTGCACCACTGCCGCGCCATACCTGATGATAGAAGGGACATCGAAAGAGATTACGGTGGCACAACGGTAGAGTAAAAGTGTAAATAGTCCCTTGTGTGGGACAGTGCTGGTGTGCGGGGATTGCTGGTCTGTGCAGGGTTCACAGGTCGGCGTGGACTCAATGGGCCAAAAGGCGTGTTTCCACGCTGTATCTCTAAACTAAAAGATAAAAGGAACCTCCAATTGCTCCCCAAACTGCTATGAAAAAAGAAAAATATTTGAGCCGGTCATGGTAAAGAAATGTCAGCGGAGTATCAGCTTGCTCGAGAAACATGCAGAGATATTGATTTGGAGCAAGGAGAGTTACAAAATTCACTTACCTTTATGATGGGCTTAAGGGATCGGATTGATTTACCCGACAGGCATCCCAGAGAATCGAGGTCTGGGTAGAGGCCTTCTTCCAGCACATACTGAGAGCCAGCATAATCATTCTCATCATACAGAACCCAGCTGGAAGTTGAGAAAGAAAATAAAGTTAACATTTTGTCTGAACATCATAACATTGTTTTTTTGCACTGTGCATATTGCAAAAATAATTTCTTCTTGAAGGCCTCAGTTATTTTATCCTATTTATCCTATAACACTGATGTTTAATGTAGAAAAAAGTCCTGGAGAGGACATTCTGTTAACGTCCAACCTGCTCTTGTTAACCTGGAAATTATGTTCCCCCAGAGCAGAGTAATTTGACAGACATTGCTTTAACCACAAAGTGTCAGGGGAGAAATCACATTAGCAAATGAAGGAAACAACAGCTTGAACCTAATCCTCAAGGTTACAATGGACAGATAAGATTAATAAATCTGCATTTATGTCCCAATGATTAACATTGTAGTAGTATTTGCTTTTTGTGTAGGAAGGAACTGCAGATGCCGGTTTATATCAAAGATATAAACCAAATATTTTTGTATCCAATTCATGTTGGAGGTTACAGGGAGATTTGATAGAAGTATATAAAATTATGAGAGGCATAGAGAGGGTAGACATTCAGAACCTTTTCCCCCATGGTGGAACTGTCCAGCACTAGAGGACATAGCTATAAGATGAGAGGGGGAAGGTTTAAAGAAGATGTGTGGGGCAGGTTTTATTTACACAGAGAGTGGTGGGGGACACACTGCCAAAGGCGGTGGTGGAGGCAGATACAATAGTGGCGTTCAAGAAGCTTTTGGATAGGCACATGGAAGTGCGGGAAGTAAAGAGATATTGATCATGTACAGGTTAACTTGGCATCATGTTCGGCCCAAACATTGTGGGCCGAAAGGCCTGCTCCTGTGCTGTACTCTTCTATGTTCAAGCTTACCATCCACGAAGAACATTAAACGAATTTGGTTGTAAAGGTGGTAAATTGGACATCTCTGCTACAAATTCAACACACTGTCCTTGAAAATCAATTCCATGGTACGCTTGGATCTAAAAGAAATGCATAACAGTCGTTTTTAGAAAGATCTTTCAAAGTCTTTCTGTAATTCGTATTCATACAGCATGGCTGGAATTTTGCTGAGTGGCAAAAGATTGGGGAATCAAGAACCAGTGGTCATAGGTTTAAAGTGAGAGGAAAGATTTAATAGGAACCTGAAGGGCAACTTTTTCCACACAGAGGGTTGTGGGTATATGGAACAAGCTGCCAGAGGACGTAGTTGAGGCAGGTACTATGACAGCATTTAAAAGACATTTGTACATAGATAGGAAAGGTTTAGAGGAATATGGACCAAACACGGGCAGGTGGGACTAGTGTAGATGGGACACCTTGGTCGACATGGGCAACTTGGGCCAAAGGGCCTGTACGACTATGTTGGTATCTCACAGTTATATTTGCATTTATAGGGAATGCATGGTTTGGGACTGTAAATAAACCAAATTACTTTTGTAAGCAAGAAGTCACACATAATAGAAAACAAATATATATATATATATATAATTTAAGATAAGGGAATCCAAATAGGAATTGGGACAGGTGGATGGAACTAAGGGAGAGAACAAAATGTAAAGTTATAAAGAGTGCCACATTAGTTTCCTTATGATAAAATGACGCCCCAAGCATGTAAATGATTTGTCAGGGCCCAAATAGTCCTTCAGATTGTTATTTACTAAGACATTAAAGGCTCACTCTGAATGCACTAATACAAACTTTTTCATTGGTTATATGTGCACAGCTATCTCAGGAAGCTTACAATGGGAAATTATTTTGATACTGTACTATTTTATTCATTTAATTTTTGCCCCTACACTAATTGCTGCTTTTATTCTCAGATAAACATTTCTAACATTCGTTTAACCATTATTTTAAAGTAAGTGGGGGTAACCTTGGTCTTTAGTGAGAACACAAAAGAACATCACAGAAAATTAATGTAATAAAAGGGAACTGCAGATGTTGGTTTATAACAAAGATAGACAGAAAATGCTGGAGTAACTCAGTGGGCCAGGCAGCTTGTCTCAAGAAAATGCATAGGTGACATTTCGGGTTAGGTCCCTTCTTCAAACTTTCAGAAAATGAATGTTATTATCAACATAATAACCTCTCGGCTAAAAAAAGTGGTGTTGTTGCAAGAGACCATGTCAAATAGGAATCTAGAAATAAGTACATTATTTTGATAAGTGATTCACTTCCAAAACTATGATATAAGAATCTTCTGCCATCCAATTTAGTGGACTCTTTTCTTTCAACATTGGTATCAGAACTCTCATACATGTAATAAAGTGCAAAAGCTGCAAGTGATTTATGAAAAATATAATTTACTGGTTGGGATTATGTGATTTATTTTCCAAATGGATCATATGTGTTGTTGACATCTGGTATCCTGTACATCAGAGATCCGTGCTCAATCCAATTTTGGATGCAGGAGAATAACCAAGTACCAATATGAAGCAGCAACTGGGGATTAGAATACTCTCTACTCAACACCTTTGGGATTCCTCCACATGTACAGCAGAACTGTGCTACTTCCACCAAAGAGAGCCTCGAGAGCAAACTGCTGTAACCTTTTTCATCACTTTTTGCAAAAGAATACTGGCATAACACATTCTGAAATTCCTTAACGTATATTTACCAGGCTGATGTCAGACAACGCATCCCTATTGAAAGTTAGCAGAACAGATGAAGGGGAAAAAGACACTTAAGTACTGGAGTAACCAACAGGTCAGGCAGCATCTCTGGAGGACATAGATAGGTAACGTTTCTAGTCGGGACCCTTCTTCAGTCTGGAACAAGAACAGATGATGTTTCGGGTCGAGGTCCTTCTGCGCACTGATGAAGTGATGATCAGATGATGATCACACAGATGATCACTCCTCCAGAGATGAAAATAAGAATTGGCAGCAACTGTAGTAAAAGTGAAGATTGTGAATAAAAGTTCTATACAACATGATGCTGCGTATTTTACCTGAAACTGTGCTTCATTCCCTCCAACTGATTCCTGTAATACAATTAATAGTATTATTCAGTCAAACTAAAAAAAGTACTTTATTATTTCAATAAAATGCTGTTTTATACATTGAGAGATCAATTATGATAAAAGGCTAAATTATAAAAACAACAGATTACTTTGAATTCTGAAATAGACAGCAGACATTTAATTTAATTATCATAGTTTTATATATTTACATCAAGTATTGTTACATTTATTAATACAAAATCATATTATAATAACCAAAAGTAAATGTTCAGTTATACAATTGGTTCCCACTTGATGACAACACAATTTGCCCTTAATATATTTATCTTATAAATTCCTGTCTATTCTTACAATTAAACAGCCTTTGTCTAGTTATCATGAGCAAAGTTGATTCAAAATGTTCTCAATAATAGTAACATCTTCACCATTCAATTATTTTAAAAGAAATGTAAATTTCATGTGTAGAAAACAAATCCACTTCTCACTTTCAAACCTTTTTGTAACCTAAACAACTATTTCAAGATGTATATGTTTTCCCATTTCTTGAAAATAAATCCCAACAAGTTCAGCTTTTCCTGATAATGTGTCAAGAAATGAGAGATACAGCCTACCAAATCTCCATTGCCTTCGTCTATATGATCAGCAATATTCTTGAAGAATATTATCCATTATGACACTATACTATTTTATTGATTTAATTTTTGGCTATATTCCAATTGCTGCCTTTATTCTCAGATGAACATTTCTAACATTCTTTTATCCATTATGACAATTTTTATTAGAAATCAGGCACTTAACAAATATTCACTTTTTAACTGTGTTAGTATATAAAAAATTATAAGATGCATAGATAGGGTAGATAGTCAGAACCTTTTTCCCAGGGTGGAAATGTCCAACAAGAGAGGGCATAGCTATAAGGTGAGAGGGGGAAAAATATAATGGAGATGTGCAGGGCAAGTATACACAGAATGGCGGGGGCCTGGAATGCACTGCCAAGGGTGGTGGTGGAGGCAGATATGATAGTGGTGTTGAAGAAGCTTTTAGATAGGCACGTGGAATTGCAGAGAATGGAGGGATATGGTTCATTTACAGGTAGATGAGATCAGATCAGCTAGGCATCAGGCAAGAGGTATAGAAGTGTGAAAACACATACCTCACGATTCAGGGAGTTTCTTCCCAGCTGTTATCAGGTAACTGAACCTTCCTTAACACCAACTACCTCATTGGAGACCCTCAGACTATTTTTAATCAGACTTTATCTTGCACTAAATGTTATTCCCTTTATCCTGTATCTGTACACTGTGGGAGGCTTGATTGTAATCATGTATAGTCTTTCCGCTGACTGGATAGCACGCAACAAAAAAGCTTTTCACTCTACATGTGACAATAAACTGAACTAAGCAAGCATTATGGGCCAATGGACCCATTCCTGTGCTGAACTGTTCTATGTTAAGGTAAGTTACCAGTTGTATCGGGCGAATGGACTTGATCGGCTTGTCAGGTCCTCCCCAGTCGCTGTGGTTTCTGTACACTCCTTTCTCTAGAATATACTGCTCCCCAGAATAATGCTCTCCATGGTAGGCCACCCATCTAATGCAATGAAACATTGAAAGCGTCAATTCATCATGAACTATCAATTACAACATCCGATAACAGAAGAATTGAGAATGCACGTACATTCCACTTTTGACTTGAATTGACCGTGCTACAGTGCTGGATCCTCTGCTTTCCAAGTTTGGAACTGGACGATTGAGAACGATGCTGCTGTCACCCTTTAAGTTTGCTTCCTCAAATAAAGCGATCTCTGGTTTCATAAAATCCTAGTTTAAAAACAGATAGTTAAAATGTTACCATTATTACTCTATAATGGTACATTATTGTCACACGTACCAAGGTACAATGATATTTATTTTGTATACAGTTAGTACGTATCACATAAACACTTAGATACATCTTAGATAAGCATCTCAGATACAGTACAAGTGTATAGTAGTAATGCACTGAGACAGTATACAGAGTCGTAAGCATGTCCCAGAAGGAAAGAAATAACACAACAAAATGCCAGAAATGCTCAGCAGATCAGGTAGCATCTGTAGAGATAGAACCACGGTTGATTGTTCCAGGTTAATTAGCCATTCACAAATTGAAGGCAGCACAGTGGTGCAGCAGGTAGAGCTGCTGCTTCATAGCACCAAGGATCCCAGGTCCATTCCTGACCTTGGGTGCTGTCTGTCTGGAGTTTGTGAACGCAAGGGTTTCCTCCGGGTGCTCCGGTTTCCTCCCACATCCCTAAATTTGTGCGGGTTTGTAGGGTAATTGGCCTCTGTAAATTGCCCTAAATGTAGGGTGGGATAGAATTAGTGTGAATGGGTGATCGATGATCGGCATGGACAGTGGGCTGAAGGGCCTGTTTCCATGCTGCCTCTCTAAACTAAAGAACATTTCAATTCATTCACAGAACTTGAGCATTGCATTAAATTTGCTTCCTATTCCGATTGCCTCTTGAATTCTTGAGACTGAAATAAATTTACATTAGGCGAGAAATAGTATTGGGTAGGCTAATGGGACTGAAGGATGATAAGTCCCCTGGGCCTGATGGTCTGCATCCCAGGGTCCTCAGGGTGGTGGATCTAGAAATAGTGGCTGCATTGGTGATCATTTTCCAATGTTCAATAGATTCAGAATCAGTTCCTGTGGACTGGAGGATAGCTAATGTTATCCCTCTTTTCAAGAAAGGGGCGAGAGAAAAAACGGGGAATTACAGAACAGTGAGCCTGACTTCGGTGGTGGGAAAGATGCTGGTGTCAATTATTAAAGAGGTAATAATTGGGGCATTTGGATAGTAGTAAAAGGATTAGTCCAAGTCAGCATGGAGTTATGAAAGGAAAATCATGCTTGACTAATCTTTTGGAATTTTTTGAGGATGTGACAAGTAAAATGGATGAAGGGGAGCCAGTGGATGTAGTGTATCTAGACTTTCAGAACGCCTTTGATAAGGTCCCGCACGGGAGATTGGTGACTAAAATTAGAGCACATCGTATTGGGGGTAAGTGTGTTGACGTGGATAGAAAATTTGTTTCCAGACAGGAAGCAAAGAGTAGGAGTGAACGGGTCCTTTTCAGAATGGCAGGCAGTGGCGAGTGGAGTGCCGCAAGGCTCGGTGTTGGGACCGCAACTGTTTACCATATATATTAATGATTTTGGAAGAGGCAATTAGGAGCAACACTAGTACGTTTGCGGGTGACGCAAAGCTGGGTGGCAGTGTGAACTGTAAAGAGGATGTTAGGAGGTTACAGGGTGACCTGGGCAGGTTGAGTGAGCGGGCAAATGCGTGGCAGATGCAGTATAATATAGATAAATGTGAGGTTATCCACTTTGGTGGCAAAAGCAAGGGGGCAGATTATTATCTCAATTGGGTTAGATTAGGGGGGGGGGGGGGGGGGGGGGGGGGGGGGGGGGGGGGGGGGGGGGGGGGGGGGCTACAGCAAGACCTGGGTGTCCTTGTACACCAGTCACTGAAAGTGGTGTGCAGGTACAGCAGGCAATGAAGAAAGCCAATGGCCTTCATAACAAGAGGATTTCAGTATAGGAGTAAAGAGGTTCTTCTGCAGTTGTATAGGGCTCTGGTAAGACCACATCTGGAGTATTATGTAGATTTTTTTACTCCTAATTTGAGGAAGGACATCCTTGTGATTGAGGCAGTGCAACGTAGGTTCACGACATTGATCCCAGGGATGGCGGGACTGTCATATGAGGAAAGATTGAAAAGACTAGGCTTGTATTCACTGGAGTCTAGAAGGATGAGGGGGGTTTTATAGAAACATATAAAATTATAAAAGGACTGGACAAGCTAGATGCAGGAAAAATGTTCCCAATGTTGGGCGAGTCCAGAACCAGGGGCCACAGTCTTAGAATAAAGGGAAGGCCATTTAAGACTGAGGTGAGAAAAAAACATTTTCACCCAGAGAGTTGTGAATTTGTGGAATTCCCTGCCACAGAGGGCAGTGGAGGCCAAATCACTGGATGGATATCAGAGAGAGTTAGATAGAGCTCTAGGGCTAGTGGAATCAAGGGATATGGGGAGAAGGCAGGCACGGGTTATTCATTGGGGACGATCAGCCATGATCAGATTCAGATTCAGATTCAATTTTAATTTTAATTGTCATTGTCAGTGTACAGTACAGAGACAACGAAATGCATTTAGCATCTCCCTTGAAGAGCAACATAGCAAACGATTTGAATAAAAAAAAAAAATAATAAGTGTCCGGGGGGGGGGGGGTGATTGGCAGTCACCGAGGTACGTTGTTTAGTAGAGTGACAGCCGCCGGAAAGAAGCTGTTCCTCGACCTGCTGGTTCGGCAACGGAGAGACCTGTAGCGCCTCCCGGATGGTAGGAGGGTAAACAGTCCATGGTTGGGGTGAGAGCAGTCCTTGGCGATGCTGAGCGCCCTCCGCAGACAGCGCTTGCTTTGGACAGACTCAATGGAGGGGAGCGTGGAACCGGTGATGCGTTGGGCAATTTTCACCACCCTCTGCAGTGCCTTCCGGTCAGAGACAGAGCAGTTGCCATACCATACTGTGATGCAGTTGGTAAGGATGCTCTCGATGGTGCAGCGGTAGAAGTTCACCAGGATCTGAGGAGACAGATGGACCTTCTTCAGTCTCCTCAGGAAGAAGAGACGCTGATGAGCCTTCTTGATCAGAGTAGAGGTATTGTGGGTCCAAGAGAGGTCATCGGAGATGTTGACTCCCAGGAACCTGAAGCTAGAAACACGTTCCACCTCCGTCCCGTTAATGTGGATGGGGGTGTGCGTGCCACCTCTGGACTTCCTGAAGTCTACAATGAGCTCCTTGGTCTTCTTGGAGTTAAGGGCCAGGTTGTTGTCAGCGCACCATGCTGCTAAGTGCTGGACCTCCTCCCTGTAGGCCAGCTCATCGTTGTTGCTGATGAGGCCAATCACCGTTGTATCATCTGCATACTTGATGATGGTGTTAGTACCATGTACAGGGTGTGCAGTCATAGGTGAAGAGGGAGTAGAGGAGGGGGCTCAGCACACAGCCCTGAGGAACGCCGGTGTTCAGGGTGAGGGTTGAAGAGGTGTGCTTGTCTAACCTCACAGACTGGGGTCTGTTGGTTAGAAAGTCCAGTATCCAGTTGCAGAGGGAGGGGTCGATGCCCAGGTTACCGAGTTTGGTGATCAGTTTTGATGGAATAATGGTGTTGAATGCTGAGCTGTAATCGATGAACAGCATTCTTACATAAGTGTCTCTGTTGTCAAGGTGGGAGAGGGCGGAGTGAAGTGCCGTTGAGATGGCATCCTCCGTACTCCTGTTCTTGCGGTAGGCAAACTGATAGGGATCCAGTGTGGGGGGTAGGCAGCTTTTGAGGTGTGCCAGGACCAGCCTCTCGAAGCACTTGGTGGTGATGGGGGTAAGTGCAACTGGGCGGAAGTCGTTGAGGCTTGCCGCAGTGGAGTGTTTTGGCACTGGCACGATGGAGGTGGCTTTAAGGCAAGTGGGGACAACTGCTTGGGCAAGTGACAGGTTGAAGATGTCAGTCCAGACGTCTGTCAGCTGCGCAGCACAGGCACTGAGGACGCGCCCGGGGATGCCGTCAGGGCCAGCAGCCTTACGTGCATTAGTCCTACTCAGTGCCACGTACACGTCGTAGGGGGTGAGTGTGAGGGGTTGGTGATCGGCAGGTAGCACAGCCTTGATGGCTGTCTCTAGATTGTCCCTGTCGAAGCGGCCATAGAAGTGGTTAAGCTCCTCAAGGAAGGAGGCGTCGCTGGATGTGGGGGTGATGTTGGAGGGTCTGTAGTCCGTGATGGCCTGGATGCCTTGCCACATGCGTCGGGGGTCGGAGTTGTTGTTGAAGTGCTCCTCAATCCTGAGCTTATGGCAGTGCTTGGCCTTCCTGATGCCCCTCTTCAGGTTAGCCCTGGATGAACTGTAGGCTCGAGCATCGCCTGACCTGAAAGCGGTGTCCCGTGCTTTCAGCAGTAGCCTGACCTCGCTGTTCATCCATGGCTTCTGATTCGGGTATATGGTCACCTGTTTGAGGGAGGTGACACTATTGATGGTGGAATTTATAAAGTCCAGAACAGAGGATGTATAGGAATCAATGTCCGTGTGAGAGTCAAGGGTGGCCTGGGCTGCAAACGCCTTCCAGTCAGTGTTTCCAAAACACAATGAATCACAAAGATCACAATGAATGGCGGTGCTGGCTCGGGGCCGAATGGCCTCCTCCTGCACCTATTTTGTACGTTTCTATGTTTCGAAGTTGAGCGTGGGAATCCACATCAACTTTATTTATATTTTGTTTAGTTTAGAGATATAGCACGGGGACAGATTTCTCGGCCCCACGCCAACCAGTGATCCCCGTACACTAGCACTATGTACACACTAGGGATCATTTTAGAATTTTACCAAAGCCAATCAACCTACAAACCTGTACGTCTGTTGAATGTGGGAGGAAACCGGAGCACCCAGAGAAAACAC